>NC_135720.1:2402500-2702500 GCF_964656455.1 Halichoerus grypus | reverse complement strand
GCACAAAGACGTTATCGCACCAGTCCAGGCGTTTCATCACTAAGCCCGGAACGTCAGATAATGGAAACTTCACTGTGCGGGATCCCCCCTCTAAGAGCACACCACGGCCGGCTCCGCTGGACTGAGCAGGGTCAGGTAACGCAAGAAACTGAAAGAACACTTCGCGCTCAACACTCTTTTAAACCTGGAACTCATATTCTCAGGAGAAACACAAGCCAACTCGAACAGGTCTTACCTCCACGGACGCAGCTGACTTTGTCTCAGGCAAGGTCGAGTCCCATTTGCCCTGCTGAAGCAGAAAGGGAAGAAAAAGTCCTGTAAGTCACAGGATGGCATTTACGGCGAACAGCTGTGCTGGTGAGCGCAAGTAGACACTCACCAAGCCTGGGCGTTTTTTGCTCCTAAACATTAATTTCCACATGGTTCTAAAGAATTGGGGGAGTTTCTCGAGCTTTCAGGAAGGCTTGAAGTAAACAGCAGAAGAAGGGAACTTGCAAACTTTTGTGCAACTTTTACAATTCAGCCAAAGGAAGTGATGATGTTCCCATTACCAACCTCAAAACTCAACCCCAAAAAAAGCCAAAAAAAGAAAAACACAGAAAAAACCAAAAACAAAAAGTCACTCGTCTCACGTCCAGACACGTATTTAATTAGCAGGGGCTATCACTAACGGAACCGGACAGACGTCCTAAGGCGACTTGTCAGCTCCTGGTTCCCTGGGAGGCAATCATTCTGGCTATAGGACCACGAGGGTCTGGGGTCTGCGCACACAGCTCGTGACAGCCTGGCCTGCTTCCATCGTGGGGTTCAAGCCAGAAACATGCTTCCAGCATCCCTGCCTCTCCCCAAGCCGCTCTCGGGCTACAGTAAGACCCTGAGTAGCCTGAAGAGTTTACTTAGCAATGTGCTTTTAGGAATTTGGGAACAGAAAGCAAGGCTGGTCTTGTTTCTGCACCCCCCAAACTGCAGGGCTCAGTTTCCCTTTTCTGTTTTATTCCATCACCTCCCTTCTGTTCCCTGCTCCTTGGCTCATACTTGCTACAAAATAAGAGATGGAAAGAAACCAAACTTTAAAGGAATCTCTTGCACCCCTCGCTAGCAACCGTGGCTCACGACCATGCGGGGATGTGCACCCACGTCACGGACCACAGAAAGGCCCAGAGATCCCGCTGCAAGAGAATTCTGCATTGGTGGGTATGATTTTCCTCAACTTCAACCTACACCATCACTGTCTTCCCACAGAACTGGTAAAGGCCGGCGTATCTTCAGTATCCTTAATTTCTTCACATCCCTGACTCTCCATGTTCGGTGCACATTAGAAACATCTGAAGCTTTTTTTAAAAAAAGATTTTATTTATTTATTTATGTTAGAGACAGAGAGAGAGAGAGAGTGGGGAGGGCAGAGGGAATCTCAAGCAGAAGCCAAACCCAGCGCAGAGCCCGACGCGGGGCTCGATCCCACGACCCTGAGGTCATGACCTGAGCCAAAATCATGAGTCAGTTGCTTGAGGGACTGTACCACCCGGTGCCCCAAGACACCTGGAGCTTAGCACACCCCCAGACGAAATCAATCAGGAGTGCAGGGACAGAATCCTGGCACATTAGGGCTGCCCGTGCTTACCAGGTGATGCTAACGTGCGGTCAGGGTTGAGCATCCTCGCTCTCCTGTCCCTTAGTCCCCGTCTCTTGTCCCCCAGCTGGACGGTATTAAATAACGCGCACACACACGTTCTGTGACCTGTTTGTGCAGCTTGTACGGCAGCTGGGGCTGCAAAGGGTGTGTGTGGCAAACACCGTGGGTCTCCTCCTCAGCAGCCTGTCTTCCTTCATGGTGAAAGTACCTTTCCTTCTACGGGGAATGAATCCCGTGAAGCGCAGGAGAGCATGACCCTGCCGTGATCACCCATCGCCATGGGCAGGGCCGTGACAAGGGCCTGGTCGCTCTCCGGGCACAGTGTCTGCTCCAAGATGGGCATGCACCCCACAACAGGTGAGGCCTGCCCAGGGCTCCAGGAGAGCCACCGGCCCAGCCTGTCCTGGTGGCCAGCTTTGCAGACGCTCTGAGTCTGGAGTTTGTGCTTGGTGCACCTAGGAAACGTGCCTGCCTGGGCATGGAGGGGACGTGGTGTTAGGACCTTTGTGTTCAAATCCGCCAGAAGCCATATCTTTTTCAACCATGGGGCTGATAAACTGCCCATCTCGCTTGCGCCAGTTTGATGTGGTTTCTGTAACTTGAAAACGAGTGTGAGGCCTAATGCAACGTCAATGATGTGTTTACAGATAAAGTCCCCAAAGTGCCATAGAATCACGCAATCATCCATTGTCTGATCCAACCCCACGACCAACCCACCAACTGGTCACCTTCTCCTGGCGGGGGGGGGGCCCGCACCACACATGGTGCCCACACCCAGGCTGTCTTGAAGCCCCTGAGGCTGAGAGTACAGGGTGTTCAATACTTGGGGGCTCTCCCTGAAACTCGAGATGCTGAATTTGCATATTCTCTCATTCACAGTCATGAGTTTCTTTCCCCTTCATTCTCTGGAACCCCCCCTTTGCCAATAGGAGTCAGTGAAGTAAGCGGGGGCATCAGGCTCAACAGAAGTGAAATGCTGGTCCACCAACCATCTGGCAGCCACGTGACCCCGCAGACCCCTTCACATCTCTGCTGCCTCCTAACAGTTCTCCATTCCCTGGACTTCATGGTCAGCTGCCAGGCTCAGCTCCTGAGCCAAACGTGGGGGGCGGGGAGCAGGGGGGTCTTTCAAGACCTACAGTGCTGACCCCCATCCTCCCTACTCCATTCCACTCCCGGATGAGCAGAGAGGACTTCCCTGCAGGTCCCATTTTCCTCCCTGGGAGCACCTGTGATTATGACAGGTGGGGAAGGAGACAGAAGACAGGTGGAGGGGAGGGGGGTGGGCCGGGAGGACGCTGCCTCGGGTTTCCATCGCTAGAGGAGTCAGGCCTGTCCTCCCTCTTCCCGTTACATCCCCGTGACTGCGTTCTTGTCAAAATGCATCTAGCATGAATTCAATAGCATCACGGCCAGCTCCCCAGGGAAAAACTAAAGTGACGAGGGTATGAAGCACTTCACACAAACGGATGGGACTCCAGGTGTATTCCACGAAGAGGAAACTCCTCAGACTTGTTTGTGGAAAATAAATGAACAGGGGCAACTATGTTTGTGCTTTGTTAACTTGAAAGAAAATATCAAAAATATCTAGACAAAGTATCAATAACCATTCTGGAAACAATATGGCTGAATATTTTTGTAAAGCTCTAGAAAGCAGTCGTGTGCCCCGGGACAAGTGAGGGGCACCCACTGGAGTGTGTACGGCATTTGGAATGTCTAGTCTGGACGGCCAAGCGTTGTGACTCTGTGGGTCTGTGGAGATTGGGCTTTCAGTAGATGAGAGCGGACAACCAACTTTATAACGCAAAGGGGTCTGGCTCGCTCCCAGCGCCCCTGTTTACTGGACAGGAGAGTACCTCGCAGACTTTGTGCACCGTCCTCCAAAGCCACACTTGGCCAGGTACCAGGTGACAGAGTGAATACGCGCTGTTACTTCCTCAGTGAAATCAGTACGTGGGATGCTGAGAAAGCTCAGCACTTTAAGCCCTGATTTGCCTGGAATGTTACTGCAGAACTGACCTTGTGGTCCTGGGCGGACTGGCTCCCGGGGGCGGGGCGGGGGCGCTGTCAGCAGGTGCAGCAGCGGGGAGGCCGGGCTCAGGCTCCTGGTTGTCTCCCGCCACCAGATGCTGGGCAAGTGACTTAGCCAGGTGGCCTCGGTTTCCCCATTTGCACAGTTGGGGCGGCACCTGGCTTCTGGGGGAGGTGGGAGAAAGGAGCAACACGCTTTAGACGCCGGGCACGCGGCAGCCTGTCAGCGCTGGCCACGAGGAGGCAGGAAGGCGATCCCCAAGCCCGAGTGGCTTAGCCGGCCTCAGAGACATCTCGCCCCTCGGATGCTGGCGTCCGTGTTTCTGGTCTGGGATCCCTTGGAAGTTGACCCCCGGGGTGTCCGACTAGATCTAACTGTGCTGTGTTCCCGGCTGGGGTCCTCCCTCCCGTCGGCGGGGGAGGCGCGGGCACGGATGAACAGCAGATGGCGCCAGAGACGCGGTCTGCGGCCAAGCGCCGCTGGGGAGGGGGCTGGCCCGGCCTATCTCAATTCTATTTCTCATCAACAATTAGGCCATAAATCAATGTCGATTCTGTTGTTCTGGAGCTGTTTAGAAATTCCCAAAATAGTTCATTTAAGACGTGGGGTTCATCCACGCTTTCCTCTGCAGTATGGATTCTTAAATGTCTGTGGACGGGGGGTGGCCGCGGCACACACATCCACCCGCCCCAACACACAGGCCCGCCGGCTGTTGGAGTCTGTGGTCCTCACGAAGCACAGCGCTCCTCCCTCCTCCCCACCTGCATCGGCCGGTCACTGCGAATCCTCAGCCCGGCCGCCACTGCGGGAGAGCTCTGGTGTTGATCTGTGGGACCTCACTGACGTGCTCCCCCAGGGACCAAACGCTCAGCTCCCACGAAGACCAAATTGTCAGGGCTTGTTCTCCATAACCCAGCGTCCTCTCCCTCGGCTGGGGACCCAAAGTCCCAGAGACCCTCGGCCATGTCTGGGTCTTTATTCACCCTGAAGGGTCACGGAGGTGATGTTACAACAGCAACCGGGAAATCCGCCCTGGCCAGCCACCTCCTGGCCCATGGCCGGCGTCTTTTCTGGACGAAGCCGACCAAGAGGCTGTGCGGCTAGTCCCACACTAGAAGAAGGGGTGTTCCCGATTGCAGCTCCGTGCTCCTTCCCCTCCTGGGGCTCAGAGGTCAGGTCCACGCTAAAGCAGACGGGGGTCCGCTCAGAGCATGTGCACTTCCTACAGATGGCAGGGACATCCAGCGACAAGGACGTCACCGCACACGCTTAGAGACGACAGGAAAATGTCCTTCGATGGGCGGCCAGCGTGGCAGGAAGGAAGGGGCTGAAGGACAGTGACCACAGGGCTGGACCGCCACCAACTGGGGGCTTGCAATGTCTGTCGTCTTTGAATTCTGAATCTTAAAAATATTTTTTTAATTGAGGTGAATTTCACATAACATAAAATGAACCATTTCGAAATGAACAGTGTCATTAAGCACATTCTCACTGTTGAGCAACCAGCCCACTGTCCACTTCCACATAATTTCATCACCCCACAAGGAAGCCCTGAGGGGTCCGCACCCCCCCCGCAGCGGCCCTCCTCCCCGAGCCCCTGCAGCCTCTCTGGACTTCACGTAAATGGAAGCAGACCACGGAGGGCTTCGGCATCTGGCTTCCTTCACGTAGCATCACGTTCCTGAGGTTCATCCCGTGTAGCACAGATTGGTACCTCATTCCTCTTTGTGGCCGAGCCATTCTCCAGGGTGTGGGCACACCACTCCCCGCTCAGCCATGCACCTGCCGGTGGGCGCTTCAGACTGGTCCCGCTTCTGGTTGCCGGGAGCAGGGCTGCTGAAGCCTGCACGGGGTCCCTGTCTTCAACCGTCCTGGGGGACTGCTGAGTTATGGTAACGGTTCTCCAGAATGGCCGGATTTTTCCAGAGCAGGGGAGCCATTTTACTTTCCCACCAGCAATGTACCAGAGCTCCAACTTCTCCACAGTCTCACTCAAAACTTGGTACTTTGCATCTTCTTTTCTTCTTCTTTTTATTATTATTATTATGGTCATCTTAGTGGGTGCAAAATGGTACCTCATTGTGGTTCTGATTTGCATTTCCCTAATGATTAGTGATGTTGAGCATCATTTCTCGTGCTTTTTGGTCACTTGCATGTGTTCCTTGGAGAAATGTCCACTCACATCCTCTGCTGTTTTCCATTTGGGTTGTTTGTCATTTTGTCCTTGGTGGCAGGTTTTCACACTCGTGGAGGTACAGGAGAGGAGAGACTGGCCCTGTGAGCAGAGGGGCTGGCACGGAGCCAGCCGCGGGAAGCTGGGACACTCAGTCGGCTTGGGGAGGGGCCAGCGGGGACAACAATCCACTGAGCAGCATAAGAATCAGGAAATTCGGGCGCCTGGGTGGCTCAGTTGGTTAAGCGACTGCCTTCGGCTCAGGTCATGATCCTGGAGTCCCTGGATCGAGTCCCGCATCGGGCTCCCTGCTCGGCGGGGAGTCTGCTTCTCCCTCTGACCCTCCCCCCTCTCATGTGCTCTCTCTCTCTCATTCTCTCTCTCTCAAATAAATAAATAAAATCTTTAAAAAATAAAAAATAAAAAATAAAAAAAAAAAAATCAGGAAATTCCCCTCACGTGTCCTGGGCTCAAGTTTAAAATATTTTCTTTAAGTCGTCCCTGGTCATCGAACATGCCAGACCTGTGCCTCCCATGAGTGTGGGTGGATTTATAGTGGCGGGAGGTTCACATGAGTTTCAGTGAAAGTCGCCCCCACGCCAGGAATCCACCGGAGCCGCCCGCAGCCGCACCAGGGCTCCCCGTGGACAGACACAGTCTGGGGCCAGGCTGCCAGGGATCCGCACGGGAGGGGTGAGGCTCCGAAGTGTGCCCACAGCCCCAGATCTCAAAACCCGTGGAGATGTGGCCAGGGAGCCCAGGCTGCACCAAGAACTTCCAACAGCAGGAGGGCAGCATTGAACAGAACATAAAATAAAAATTTTTAAACTCAAAAGAGATGTAGTAGAAAGTAAATGCAGACAAACAGCTGTGGTTCAGAGACGGTCTAATCCTCTATGAAATCCGAGAGAACCCAAGAGAACGTGCTGACAACTTATTCATTCTAATCAGAGGGGATGATGGGTTACCGAATACAAGAGTAATATTCAGAAGTTAATAGAGCTTTTGTACATCAGCAGGAAACCATTTGAAGAGATGACGTTCAAAATTGCAAAAAGGAGGAGCAGAAGGGAGAAAGACAAGAAAGGACAAGGAAAGAATACCTGTAAAATCTAAAGTGTGTATCTAAATGAAAATGTGTAAGGACTTTACAGAAAATATGAAAAACTTTATTGAAAGAAACAAAAGAAAACCAAAGTAAGTGAAGATAAATATCCATTCCAGAACAGAAATCTTAATATGGTAAAAAAAAAAAAAAAAAAAAGAAAGTCACTTTTCCCCAAATCAATCTATACATTTTTATGCAGTGACCATAATACATCCAAACAGGAATAATTTTTCCTGGGATTAAAGTCAAAGAGTGAAGGTTGAGAAGTAGCCAACACTATTTTGAAGAAAGGCAAGTAGGAGACATGCATGACCGGACAGATAACAGCACCCACTCCAACGTCGGAGGGATCACATTTGTGCGAAGAGCCCAACAGAGCCCAGAAGCCGCCCCCACACACGAGAGCTCGGAGAAGGACAGACCGGACACTGAGGGATGGACAAGGGGTTCCGGCCAAGTGACCGATCAGCCTCCTACCATGGATAATAATAATAAATGCAAGACCAAAATGGGAAAAAGCTGAACTATGTAATTGTTAAAAGGACATTCAGGAGATTGTATTTTTACTTGAACTACTAAAGGATTTTTCAAACAAGTTAAAAATCCATACATTATATTTTTAAAAATCAATAGATTTGACTACATTTAAATAAGAAATATTTTGCATGACAAAAGACACAAGGTTAAAACAGGGCACAGACCAGAAGAATGTACTCATAACCTACATGACTGAAAAAGAATTAGCATCAGAAATATGTTAAGGTTAATGCATACAATAGAGAGAGGTGGAGAGGTGCTTTTCGTCTTCATCAGATAAGCAAATTCTTCACCCCTAAAAATAGCATAAGTGGGGCATCTGGGTGGCTCAGTCAATGAAGCATCCGACTCTTGATTTCGGCTCAGGTCATGATCTCAGGATCCTGAGATCAAGCCCTGCATCAGGTGCAGAGTCTGCTCAAGATTCTCTTTCCTTCTTTGTCTGCCCCTCCCCCTCTCTAAAATAAATAAAAATAAATCTTTAAAAAAATAGCCCAAGTGTGCCAAACTGCATCCAATGGGAGTTGGTGAGTATCTGGAAAAAGGAACTCTGATAAATTGCCAAAGGGCGAATAAATGAGTTCAACCAGTTTGGAGAGAAATTTGTCAATACCAAGTTAGTTTGAAAAGGTACCTATCTTATGGCCATCAATTTCACTGTTCAGAATCTAAACAGAGAAATAAACTCTAGAATACGTTCATGGGAAGACAGGTTCTCCACTGAGCACTGCTTAAAAGAACAGAAATTGGAAATCACCTGACTTGGCTCCTCGCTAGGGGAATGGAAAAATAAACTGGCATTTTTCATACCAGGAAACGCGACACAGCACACAAAGTGAATGAAAAAGAACCACATGATCAACATGAATAAATCTCAAAAATATCGTAAGAGCTTTTTGAAAATAAGTTTCAAAAGGAAACACAGACTGTGATTCCAGCCACATAAAAATTGAAAACGCACCCATCATTTATAGGTACACACTGATATGGGCTGAACTGTGCCCCTCACAAAGTCACATGCTGAAGCTGGAACCCCCACGACCTCGGAGTGTGACCCTCCTGGAGACGGGTCTTTATGGAGGCGATCGAGTTAAATGGGGTGACGCATGTCATGGGCCGGGATCCAGTGGGACTGGTGTCCTTGTAAGAAAAGGAGATTAGGGTACAGGAACACCCCGAGGGCAGACCGCGTGTGGCGCAGGGGATGCGTCTGCAAGGCAAGCAGAGAAGCAAGCGAGCCTGCCCCCTGCCCCCCCACCACCACCCACAGAGGTCCAGCCTCTGGGCCCGTGGGGAGCGCTGCCCCGTCTGCGGCGCTCGTCACCAGAGCTAGTTGACGGACACAGCCGGGGAGGCCACGTGCCTCTGTGGGCCAGCCCGGAAGAGCCAGCGAACGGACTCAAATGTCCACTGAGCCTTCAAACCATTGCAGTAATTGAACTTGAAATACGAGCCAAATCCAGACATTGACGACGCTACTGGGGTTGTTTCAGGGGCACTTACCATGCTATTTATGGTCTTCGTCTACACCTGTGGAACACATGTACTTATCTCCGAGACTCAGGCTACACGGGCCTCCTCAACACTGCTTTGCAAATCAGCCTGGCTGGGTCACGTAGACCGAGCTGGGCACTTTTCTGTGTGTGGCCGCCACAGTCCAAGTAACCGAATCACAACCACTCGGGTGTGTTGTGTGACTCTGCTAGACTATTGACTCCTTGTCCTCAAATCCTCCTGGAGCACTGAGGTCTCTCCCAGCACCCGAGGACCAGAAGATCCCTCTAAAGAAACAGCACCGCAAGATGGAAGGTCAGAGCTCCCCTCCCACAGAAACACGGGCCATCTCGCGCCTTCCTCTTTGGCTCCACTGGTGAGGGTCATGCCTTTGGAAAATAAATCAGTACATGAAATCTGAAGGCGGAGCACCCAGGTGTGGAGAAGGCACATATCCATACACCAGACTGTGAAACAAGCGCACATTTAACCCTTGAACGATGCAGATGCTGGGACGCCCACTCCTACGTTGTTGAAAATCTACACGGAACTTTTGACTCCCCCCAAAGTTAATTACTACTAGCCTACTGTTAACTGGAAGGCTTACATAACAGTTAACACATAATTTATGTTATATTATGCACTGTATTCTTACAAAAAGCAAGCTAGAGAAAAGAAAATGCTAAGAAGATCACAAGGAAGAGAAAGTATATCTACAGAACATATTTAGGATCAGGTCAGGTCATTATTAACGACTCTCCCAGAGAAACCAGAAACCAGTTTCATTTCATTCTTAATCATCCATAACTTAACGATGCATTTTAGGATTGCCGAGATAATATCAGTATGAAGGGCCTCTCCCCATCACTTGTAGCGTGTTGTTTGACCTTACGTGGAAGCAAGCGCTCTCAGGAAGACCATGCACTCACTGGGGTCAGGCAGGCCTCGGGTCCCCACCTCAGCACTATCGACCTGTGGGGTGGGTACCTCTGTCGTAAGGGCCGTCAGGTGCACTGTACGATGTTTAACCTCATCCCTGGTCTCCGACGCCAAGAGAAAGCTCTGTCCCAGTTATGACAACCAAAACCATCTCTACACATGGCTCATGTCCCCCAGGGGTGTAAGATCACCCCTGCTTGAGGATGAACTGCATCTTTAGGAACAAGACTCCAGCCCACGAGGGGTCCTGGCAGGTTCTGGAGACGGAGGAGCTGGGTGTGGCCAAGACACACATGCACGCACCAGACTGGGAAACACAGCCACACCCGGAGCACAGCTGCTCCCAGTACTGAAACTGTAGCTCAGTTAGAGCCCGGGGGGAAGCAGGACTTCACTCTGAGGCCCAGGGAGCTGGGCCGGCCTCCCTAAGCCCTCCTGAGCGCGGGCAGGGCTCCTTGGACCCTGATGAGCAGCTGGGAGGCAGCCGGCTCCAGGGAGAGAGGACCCCTCTCAGCTCAGCCCTGTGACCACACAAACCAGATGTGTGCAAGGGCGGGAGCCCACATTTACAAACATTTTCATAAATTCTAGTTAATTTGTGACTCACTCAGCAGAGTGCCTCATCCTCGGCCCCGGATGGAACATGGAGACCCCTGCCCCAGGACCTGTCTGTTCAGCCCTGGCCAATGACAGGCCTTTGGTTCCCAGGACGGTTAACTTGTGTGTTGACCTGGCCCGGCCATGGGGACAGGTGCTGGCCAAACAGCAGTCTGGATGTCGCTGTGAGGCTTTAGATGCGCTTAACCTTTACATCAGTGGCCTCTGAGTAAAGCAAATGGCCCTGCATATTATGGGCGGCCGCATCCTTCAGTGGAAGGCCTTCGGGGGGAAGACTGAGGCTCCCCAGGAAGGAAGGGCTTCTCCAGGCACCCTGAGACTACGGTACCGCCTGGTGGCTGCCCTACGTGGCTCAGCTGGCCAAACACCCCCGACCACGGGAGCCCAACCCTGACAAGACATCTCGCCCCTCTGTATGTGTACGTACACATGCACGCCCTCACACGCATATGCACCTGCACACACGCACACATTCACGCACGCACATGTGCACACATGCACACACCTGCACAAACATGCACGCCCTCACACACACACCTGCATGCACCTGTACACACACGTGTGCACACCTGCACACACCCTCACTCATGCATCTGCACACACACACCCTCACACACGCATGCACGCCCTCACACACGCACGCACCTGCACACGCACATCTGTACTCATGCACCTGCACGCACACACGCACACACCTGCACACACGCACGCACCTGCACACGCACACACGCACATCTGTACTCATGCACCTGCACACACACACGCACGCCCTCACACATGCACGCACCTGCACACGCACACACATCTGTACTCATGCACCTGCACACACACATGCATGCCCTCACACACACACGCACCTGCACACACACACGCATATCTGTACTCATGCACCTGCACACACGCACGCCCTCACACACACGCACCTGCACACATGCACACCCCTGCACACGCACACATGCACATCTGTACTCATGCACCTGCACACACATGCACGCCCTCACACACGCCCACACCTGCACACACACACATGCACATCCGTGCTCATGCACCTGCACACACATGCACGCCCTCACACACACCCACACCTGCACACACACACATGCACATCCGTGCTCATGCACCTGCACACACACGCACGCCCTCACACACACCCACACCTGCACACACGCACGCACCTGCACACGCACATCTGTACTCATGCATTTGCACACACACATGCACGCCCTCACACGCATGCACCTGCACACATGCACACCCCTGCACACGCACACATGCACATCTGTACTCATGCACCTGCACACATGCATGCACCTGCACACACACACACGCACATCCGTACTCATGCACCTGCACACACACACGCACGCCCTCACATGCATGTGCGCATGCACTCACACACCCTCAGTTAGTCTGTCTTCGGAGGACCCTGACAGCACAATCCTTTGGTCCATAAAGACAGTTCTCATTCTGAAATTAAAAATCCCCCGCCACCATCCTTATAATATTCACACCTTCCAACCTGATGGAAAAGTCTCTCCCTGACCAAAAAGCTGAGGAAGGGACCTGGTGCCTCCCCGAGCCCCCGTGGGCCACCACCCTTTACGCTGCTGGGGCAGGTCGCCCTGATTCTGTGAGCCTCCATTTCCTCACTGCCAGGTCGGAGGTTATATGGAAAAACATATCATTTGCTATTTTGGTCTGTGCAGCAATTGCTCTTCGATGTACTAGAGGATTTGTTTGTCCTAAGTAGTTACTTTCTGGAGACGATGTGCCAGGAAATGCCCGAGGACAGCAGAGAGGCCAGCCGAGCATCTGCCCCAGGCGCACGCTCTCGCCTCCCGCACTAGGTCCTCACGGTGGCTCCCCAAGGTGCCAGCTCAGTGTTCTGCTGAGGAAACAGAGCTTGGCAAGAAGGAATTTTCCCAAAGTCACATGGCCAGTGCTGCGGAGCGGGGTTTTGCGGACGCCGAAGCCTGTTTTCTTGACCACTATCATTTGCTTCCAGTCATCTTGCTTCCCAGAGCAGCACTCCCAGGCTCCCTGCAGCACACTCGGGGCTCACGGCTTCCCAGCAGAGGTATAAGGAGCACCCAGCCAGGAACGCTCATTCACTGTGCACGTTGCCTATGCACGCTTTCCAACATCCATCTAGACACTCAAACCAACAAGTAAACTGTGCTTCCCAAACCAGGCCCAAGGAGACTGTTTTGCATAAGACTCACAAGATACAAATTGTTTCTATAAAGAAAAAGCTAAAGTCTTTGACCCAATAACTAGTTTATCCAAAGATAAAGACATAAGTATGTAGATGGTTATTATAGTTTTTTATAATGGTGAGAAACTGAACACTTATCCAAATATACAAAGGCAAAGACTTGTACAAACAGAATATGGTGTAACTATAGGATGGAAAATTCTACAGTTGTTAAAAATACTTATGAATTGTGAAGGTTATAAAATGTTAAGAAAATGTTAAGAATGTTAAGAAAACATTATACGGGTGCCTGGGTGGCTCAGTCTGTAGAGTGTCGGACTCTTGATTTCAGCTCAGGTCATGATCTCAGGGTCGTGGGATCGAGCCCCACGTCGGGCTCTGCACTCAGTGGGGAGTCTGCTCGAGCTTCTCTCTCTTCCTCTCCCTCTGCCCTTCCCCCACTCGCACTCACACTCTAAAATAAATGAATAAATCTCTTTTTAAAAAAAGAAAACATAAAAATGTGTGACTCAGTACTAGTAAGCTGCATACATAGTGGTGATATACACATAGAGTACAGAGAGATGCTGATTCTAGGTGATGAAATAGGTGTGAACCTGTGCATCCAGATGGGGAGATAAAAAGACCAGGAAATAATGTCATGAGATGAAGAAGTACACCCCGTGTTATAAGCGATGGTCTCTGCTTCGTTACACGGAGGTGATTTTAAATGTCTTCTTTATACTTTTCTGTTTCTCCACATTTTTTATAAGGCAATATATTTCTTTTAAATTCAGGAAGAAAAGAAATATACATTATGTGTATTCGTAAAAAAAAAAAACACTATTTGGCCTGTCAATGTCTTAAGATCATGATGCCAACCCCACTTGGGATGGACTGGCATCTGCATTTCAAGAGAACCTGCAAATCCCAAGTGTGTTCCTATTTCTTTGCTGTTCTAGCAAATCCACATTATTGTTATAATAGGGGAAAAATAAGGGAAACCTAGTCTTTAAATTAAAAGAACACAAAACATACAAACACACATACATACAGTTGCTTTTACTCCGAAACCCTACACGGGCGAGACCCTGAGACTGGAGACTGGAGACTGACCGTGACCATAGGGCATCACAGAACCACCGCTCACAAGGGCTCCCTCCCTGAGCCCTCTTTCCCATGAGGGCCGTGCGTCAGAGGAACACGGAGCCTTCCTGCCCCGGCTCCTCCTCTAGTGTTTCGGGATCCCCTTTCCTTGCACATGGCAGGTGACCATCGCAGTCGGAGTCTGTCCTGGTGCCCGCACCCAGCTAAGCACCCAGGGCTCCGTGGAAGAGCTCAGTGCTCACAGACTGACAGCAGGCGTGAGAGGCCCCGTGTGCACGTAGGCGTGGGGCATGACACCACAGTGGGGCTGCGTCAAGCCACGGGACATCAGGGTTTCCACCAGAGCCCGTGCTCCGGCTTGCGCGGCCGGGCAGAGGGGAGCAGGGCCGGTGTCCGGGCAGAAGGAAGAGTGCAGGACAAGGAGGATCCAGGACACGGATGGGCTTGTGTGGCCTAGAAATCAAGGAAGGCAGAGGCCAGGAATAGCAGTCAGCAGGTGGGGACCACTGGGAACCCCATGGTTCATATAAAGACTGTTTTAAGCGGAAGAACTTGGACATTCAACAGATGCAGGAAGAAGCCTTGTCACAGTTTCCCTTATCGGAGCCAAAGCAGAACCTTCTGAGAGATGAGGTCTGCGTGAATCTTCTCTACAGGGCAGCTCCTTTCCCAGGGAGAGATGAAGCGTAAACCCGCCATGCATTCCCTCTCTGGGGGGTTTCTGGGTGCCGAAGAGATGGAGAGATCACTCACGCCCGTATGGACAAATGCTACACACACTTTCTCTTAAAAAACCTATTTATCTTCCCCAAAGAAACGCATTTGTTCCTCCCACAGGAGCCTGACCTCTCTCCCCCCTTTCCCTACTAAGTCAGGTGTGGAAGCCCCAGATTCTGACGACCGCTTGGAGTTACTCATCACGGAGCAGGGCCACGGGGGTGCTTGCTATGTTCGTCAGTAAGCTCGTTCTCTCCTGGGGCCCATATGCCTTTTGCCAATTTGATTCCAAGGCCCCCAGACCTAGAAATATACATATCAATGTGGAGAAGCCCTTGAAGGATTTGAAGCCCAGAAATGGGTGACAACCTCCTGGGGAGGGGGGGGGAGGAGCAGGAGAGTGAGGTCCCCAGAGTGGGCCCTACAAGCACCAGGACTGGGTGACCAACCGGATACTGGGGTAGAACACAGGCAAGAGTGAAAAAAGAACCCCTAATTTGTTCGTTGCACAGTGATAAGCAGCAGAAGGAAAATAACATCTGAATCATCAGCCTCCTCATCAAGCACACTTCATGAGCCGAGCAAAGATCAAAGTGTTGGCGAAGCAGAATTCTGGGGGATGGGAAACTTCGAGTCTGCCACGCTCCTTCTGCCCATGTCTCATGGTAAGTAAAACAGGCCGTAAGTGTGGACCAGTGAAGCGTGCCTGCCAGGTCCTTCGGAGCACTGTCACGGGCCTAATCGAGTCAAGAACACTCCGGAGTCAGGGAGCTGCGCCGCTGGGCTCTCTCTGCTCGTGCGTCCTGGTGCAGGAGGGAGAAAGCCCGCTGGGGGCTGGGTGACACGACGCAGAAGCCGAACCACGGCACCTGGCACGGCACATCTGGGCTGTGCGGACGAGCTCCTCACTACCAGACAAGTGTGGTATTACCAGGCAGCACCCAAAAGGGGCTTATGTTGGCAACACCGAAACCTGGTTCCCAAAGAGGTCATTACTGGGCTTCTCCCAAATAGGCCCCGAATGACCTCTGCCAACCTGAGCGCAGGGGGTCACCTGCCCCGCTCTCCTGGGGGCTGTGCTCAGACCCTACTGTCCACTGGCCCTGCAGCCGGCCGAGACCCCCACTTCAGTGCTCCCCAGACTGGGTACGCATACGTGCGAAGACTTTCTCGGGCACGCGGGCAGTGATGTGTTTAAAACAATTATTTGTAATTTCCAGATCCCCAACTCCTTCCTAAAGTGGACCGAAGCACTCCTCCCTCCAATTCCCTTTCCCCCTCCCTCTCCACGGCCTGGCTTCCCTTTTCCAAAACAAAGGCTCACCGCTCCCCCCTGAATCTCCTCCCTCCGTGCTTTTCGGGGCAGTGGGCACAGACACCTCGGGGCCACACAGAGCTCCTGGTTGAAATCCTAGAAGCTCATCGCACTCGGGCTCCTCTAGCAAGTCCCCAGGCGCTAGATCTCTGCTTTCAGCAAATGCAAAGGGCGCTTTGCTTTCAGCAAATGCAAAGGGCGACCTACTCAAAGTTTCAGCTGGTAGAGCTTTCAAAATAATCCTAACAATCACAAGGTGCTCTTGGGCATACAGCTCAGAAAAACCAAGTCACGTTACGATAACAAATCTTTCTTCATTTCCGTCTTTCAGACCTATTGATGTGAGCAGGTCTCCCAGCTCAGAAGCAGGACGACAGACGGCTGGAGGGCACAGTGGCCGAGTGCCTGGAACCGAGGTAGCACTCGGCGCTTAACCCCGCAGGGGCCCTCTCCTCTGCGGCTCTGATTTCCTAGTCACTGTACTTGTTACATTTGATCATTTTCCAGTTTATAAGACATTTTACCCAACTGTATACCAATAATAATTATAACAATAATTCAAAAGAAACAACACCTAGAGTCTTGTGGTTACAATTAATCTAAAAATCAACTTACGAACAGATGCTTACTACAAGAATATAGGTGATGAATGAAAGACTTTTTTTTTTTTTTTTTGCCAAGATCCATCTATATCACATTAGGATAATATTCCAAGGGGTGGGTGGATGGAAATCCAAATTCAAGGAGAAGAGGAATCAGGAAAAATTTTGTCTGTTCAGAGGAAAGCACTGTCACGTGTGTTTTTAAAAGGTGATCAAGTCACTACGCATTCAGACTGAGAGGGGAGCTCTTCAAAGTGGTGGACAGTTTATAATATCTGCATTTTTTAAATGCCAGAAGATACTCCCTCAGTAACTAATAAAACTTACTTTTAGATGCAAATGTTAAAAGACGTGATCTGGTGGTTCCTTCTCCTCACGCTGCAGGGGAGACCCCTCAACCTGTCTGGGTGGGGGGCCTGAGCCGCGGCTTCACAGAGATGATGCGGTCCCCCCGTAAAGATCAGCTACCTGTTTGGTTTCTAGTGGTCCTGGCAGTGGCTGATGTCATGAGCTCATTTAGATCCTGGAAAACAGATCGCTGTTTCAATTAAGCCAACTCCTCAGTTCTAGAAAAAGAGTTTTAAGTCGATGACACATTCGAGGCCTAGATGAGAGTTCACAGGGGTGCAATTAGGCCAACACAGCAGGAGCCCAGGAGAAAGGTTTCCGGTGATTTTGACAAATTGGTGGCAGCGTCTGCCCTGGGCCAGTGAGACTGAGCAGGGATGGGGGCGGCCCAGCTCCACCCCGCACCTGCTGAATCCGGGCTGGGTCTGCTTAAAATGTTTGAAGGAAACGGGTGGGGGAGGCACATACAAGCTGTAGGAAGGAGGTGCCGGCCCCTCACGGGTCTGCGGAGCCCGCACCTGCTGCTTGAGACCGTTTCAAATTCCAGTCACTGCCCTTCCCTTGATCATCTGTCCCAGGAAAATAACGTTTCTCAAGAGGCACGGGAACCATGCCTTTGCTTAGCTCTGAAATTGCAGACTATTCATAACGCAAACAGGAAGAATGTAAGAGGAATAAAACTTGCATTCTACAAAAGCAGTTGGATTACTGTCAGAGTTTTAGGGACACCAGAAAAGACAGTGAAACTGAGAGATTCTGGGCTCTCAGGGACCAGCGTCCCCATGGGCAGCAGAAGCCAAGGAAAGCAATTTAAAGGCATTAGCACTTCAGTAAATGGTTTCACTTAAGTGTTTACCAGCTCTGGAATAATTTAATTGTGCACCTAATTTTAAAGAAATTTAAAACATTTGATAGAAAAAGGGAAGGAGGAGACAGAGAAAGTAAAGGGAAGAGAATGGTTTATATGGTTGTAATAAATCTAATTTTATTCACCTTATTTTTAAACACTAAACATATTGTATGTTTATTTATAGTGTTATGTATATATTTATTAATATAATTTTAAACCAATGAGTATATTTAATTACAAAAACCTTAATATTTTGAGAAATCAAATTAAATGTATTTTTTTTTTTTTTTTTTTTTTTTTTTTTTTTACTTATTAGCTGTGTGAATAGTTTATAACTGGTAAGAGAAAAAGGATTCGGAGGAGTAATTATTCAATGGCCTCAAAGTTGTGTAATCTCAAAAACTCGGGGGAAATTACAGAAAATGTGTTTGAAAATGCTTCCCCAGACATCAGCAAACAGTAAAAGAGAAGTGAATTACTTGTAATTAGTTGTAGTGACTCTTTAACTTATTCGTGTAAGAAAAAAAATAGAAAAACAGACTTATATAAAACAAGATTTGAAAATAAGACCCAGTTTAGGATTTTGGAAGGTCTTCTATCTTTTTTTTTTTTGCATTGAGGAAGACAAGGGCATTTATTCCTTGCTGCCCTCCCCCCACCCCCCCGCCCTTGGGAAGGTCTTCTGTGCTCAGAAAAGGGTGACATCCTGACCAAAGGAGAGAGGGACCATCTCACAGCACAGCTGCCGGCCCCACGGGCTGCTGCTCTGTGCTGGCGGCCTGACTCTTTTGTTTTTAGGGTGTCCCTCTGAGGGGAGTCCATCTGGACCCCAGCTTTGAAATGGGGAACGTGAGACATTCCCCAGACAAAGTGACATCAGAGTTCAGCCAGTGGGTCCAAGCTCATCATTTATTAAGAAAGAGAGAAAGCGAGACAAGCCACTTTTACTAACAAAGACAAAATAATTCACTCATATGTAACCATAATGCTAAACTGCTAGAGTTATATTTAATAAAATGATAATCTCTGCGACCAAGTGATAAACCGTAGGTAATAATGAATATAAGAGGATGGAATGAGAGCAATTAGAATACTTTTCAAGACCTACTTTGATTTTATGTCATTTCTTTTAACCATACTCCTTAAATACTGGGTATTAAATCTGTCCCTTTGGTCCTGAGACTCTGTACAAAGTCATTGAGGTAAAAAAAAAAAAAAAAAAAAAAGAATGTCCAAAAACAGAGACAGAGAAATTATTGTGCCCTTTGACTAAATATCCTTCAAACAGAAGATCAGAGACATTTGAGGACGAAGCTTCCACTGGTGACGTGGACAAGAAGCAAGCCCGCAGGTGTGTTAGGAAAAGTGTTTGGATCTGCAGCTAAGCGCACCGTGGCTCTGAAATACTCCTCTAACAGGATGTGGAGAAACAAACGCCCTTTCTTCTGTAGACACGGTTTTGTTTGGGCCAACAGAAGCGGGTCCCAGGCTCACCTGGCCAGCCAGCTAGGGGCCCACCCCCGCCAGGTGTCCCAACCGGGACCTGGCCACACCCATGCAGAGCTGCAGGGAGATGGGGAGGAAGCCGGCCCAGGAGGAGGGAGCGCAGGTGGAAATCACTCCTGGCCTCCTCCTCAGGGTGGAGGGGGTCGGGGCTGGGACTGGCCTGGGAACAGGCAGGTTATTCCCACAGGAGAGTCGACACCAAGCGAACCCCCCAAACTGAGCAACTCCCGGGTTTTGAGCACCAAACCAGCAGTTAACGTGAAGACTGGGCTTGTGGCAGTCCCGGGGTGGGGATTACCCGGACAAGCCCGGGCAACCAGACCACCAGAGACAAATGCTTCGCCGACAGACTCGGGTTTCCATCCAAACATGTTCCTCACCTGGGACTATCACAGGAACCTCCGGGACTAGAAGCCCCAAGAGAGGTGCAGCCCATCTCCTGGGCTCTTCAGCCCCCTTGAGCCAAGAGCTGGGGAGCACGTGATGTTTCAATTTACATAAAATCTAGAAAATTGTCCCTACATTTTCCAGTGCAATATTTCAAAGCCATCCTTTTTGAATTCAAAAATGGAAACTCCCTCGGGAATGAGCAGAAATGGCTGAAAATTGCTTTTAAGATGTTAGCACAAGGCTAAATGTAAAGCTGCTACGAAATTACATCCGAAATGTGCTAATGTCATTTTTTAGACTATTCTTGTGGAACCCAGATAATATTGCTAAACCATGAGCCTCTAAAAAATTTTCCACTGGAAATTTCTGTCGAGTTTCTAAAGACTCTGATGATTCTAGATGTTGATTACATTTGCTGATTTCCATAAGTGTTTTTTTAAAGTTAAGCAACCCCTGTGTGAAATAATAAAGGTGACGAAAATAATACATAGACAAAGAAATAGATTAGCTAATAAAGTGGGAATTCACAGTAAAGGTTTCTATTATAAGATAAATAAGGACCCCAGGCCCATAACAACACGGAGTTCAATGAAAGGTCAGGGCATTACCTGTGTTTATATTTCTGTCTACATAAATGTGTTTGTTTTATCCCTTGTACTATTATTACCCATTGAGTTTTTAAATTCTATCAAAGATCCGAAGCATTCTACGCAGCCTGGTGGGGAGATTACGAGTTATTCCCTTTGAACACGAGTGAACTGCGCACCTGCACTAATCAGAAGTCTGGCCTGAAGCCACGAGATAAAACATCCCTAGATACTTGGATTTTAATCAAAGAGAAAGCATTTCCTAATGCTACTGCAACAGAAAACACACTCCCAGGTCCAGCAGCCAAGACAGCAGGCTTACCTTTTCCCTCTCCCTTCCTGAGATACTATTATTAAAAAGAAATTCTCCTTCCCCACTGCTCCCTCTGCAATGCGGCCAATTTACATTCTTGTAAATTCCCAGGCGCCAGGTCAGCAGCTCAGGGTCCCCAGCGGTGTCCTCGGGCCTCTCGTGCCTGCTCAGTACAGGCCGAGAAGAGCCTCAGAAACGTTGGCTTGTCCCGGACTTAATCCACCTTTCGCGGGACTATTGTTTGATGTGCAAATCTGCACAGGTTGTGGTGTAGAAAGATGCGTGGAGACAATTATGTCCCAGAAGCAGCACCTTGGACCCCTTTGCTGCCATTTAAAAATGAGTTTCATTCTATTGCTGGTGGAAATGTACATAAATCTTGTCTAGTAACTTCATTTTTCCCCTGGTTCTGTCCATGGCTCCTCTTCTGGAAGAGCCAACTCAGCTGCGGTCTCAGAGTGTGCGCAGTAGGGGTGCCCCCTCTCCTGCCCCGGCTCAAGCCCGACCCCCCTGTGGCGACGGGGCCCCCTCCCTCCTGGCCTGTGGCCATCGGTGAATGCACATAACCCGGGCCTGTCACCCTTGAGGGGCAGGAGCAGTCCCAAGGAAGAGATTAAGATTTCAGAGAAGAAAGTGGCTAAGCGCCGCGGCACCAGGATTTTAAACTGGTGTGAAGCCGTCCCCTGTGGGCCTAAAGCACATCCGGGCGCACCCGACTGGAGGACAATGTGATAGGAGGTCATATCACCTGCTCTGACACGACCTTTCATGAAGAAACACTAACGGGCTTGCAAATTTGGGGCCTAATGACAGGTTAAGTTTGCCTGGGACAAGTTCACTTTGCAAAAATCCTCACAAAAAAACAACAAAAACTACCATCAAAAGAATGATCATTCACAGTGAGCAAACCTGCACAAGGTCCCACAGAGGCTGTGGGCGGGGTCAACGACCCGGCTCCTGGGTGTGGCTCTGGCCAGGTGTTCCTGGGCAAGTTCACTTGCTTCCCCAAGACACGATCTGCCTGCTAGAGAATCACAGGAGCCCCGAACAGTCTCCTTTGCTGCCTGTCTCCATTTCTTAGCCCCTTTTGCTGACCATCGTCTTCAACTTCCCTCCTCCCGGCGCCCTGGAACTCAGCCCCCCACCAGAGCTGAGTTCTGCACTGCTCAGCGTGGCGGTCCATCCTCTGACCCCCCCCCACCCCCTTGCTCAGCACCCAGGTCGTTCCCTCCTTCCTAAAACCCCCCTCACTCAGCTTTCTGCACTGAACTCCTCCGACACCCACACCCAATCTCGCAGAAAATGCTCTTGGCTCTAGTTCCACACATGCCCGTAGTCAGACCACTTACCACTTCCCTCGCTACCTCTCCCTCTGGTCCAAGCAGTCACGGCCTCTTGTGTAGGATTACAGACATCTCCCTTCCCAGCATGGCGGCCAGGGTGACCCAGGGAGAACGCGGGTAGGACATCACACAAAACCGGTGGTTTCCATTCACCGAGCAGCCGCCCTGACCCTACAGGGCTCCAAAAGGCCCCACGCAATCCGGTCCCCATTACCTTCATGACCTCACCTCAGCGTTCTCCCCACACTCCCCCTCCGCCAGTCATGATGGCCTTCTCATGGTTTCTCCCAGCCTCAAAGGGGCCAGCGCTCTCCTGCCTCTGCCTGGAATGATCCCCCTGGGGAGAAGCAGGGTTCACGTACTCATGTTCTCCAGTCTTTATTCAGAGGCATCTTCCTGAGGCCTTCTCTGAACACGCTTTTAAAATTACATCTGCTCTCTCTCTCTCTAAAATACATCTTAAAAAAAAATGGGGGCCCCGGGCTGGGGCTCTCTCCATGCTTATCCTCTCCTGCCCTCTCCTCCCAGGAGTCAGACCCACGCTGCGGTCGGCAAGCTCGCTGAACTCCCTCCAGATACATCACTGTGTGCCTGACCCCAGGCATTAAAGCATCCACTTTAATCTGATCTCTAGCCCATGGTTTTGGGGAAACTGGATCACTGCATGAAGAGAGGTACAGAGTCCTGACCCCAGTGTGCCAGGAGGAGCCCCAGGAGGCCAAAGAACCGCAACTGGAAAATTAAGCTGTAACCTTCACAGAAGATAGGTGAGTCTATCGTCTGCCTGAGAGGAGTATATTTCTGTGACTAAAGAATGAAGACATTTGTTTAAATGAGGAAATTCCCAAAGCTCAAACCATAAGGCAAAACAAAAAATGTAGTTTTGATAATATCAAATTTAGGCTTCGTGTTCACTGCAGGACAAGGTGACTATATAGTAGCTATATTAAGAGTGATATTTGTAATTTTTAAAATCAACAAGGGACCAACGTGAGGAATAAATAAGGACAGCCTACAAATCCATAGAAAATGACAAGAATTCAAATACAGAAATGGGCAAAGAATATGAATAGGCAATGCTCAGAAGAGAAAACCCAAGTGGATACCAAGCCTAGGAAGAGATAAAGTTGTTAGTAATTAGAGAGGTCCAAATTGAAATAGCAACAGGACATTACTGGACACTCGCCAGACTGGCAAAGTCGGAGTGCTGGACAGTGCCAAGGGCCAGTGGAAATGTGGGACCCAGGACTTCACGCACAGTCGTGGGGTGTGGACGGGCACAGCCCTGCTGGACAGTGTTCGGGCAATGTTTACGCACGCTAAAAACACGCACAGCCATGACCCAGAAACCTCACTCCTGAATGCATATCCATGTGCGCAGGTCCATAAAGGGGTGCATGTGGGGACGCTCACTGTGGCTTTGTTGTGGCAACAGTGATCACCAATATACATAATAATGACCAAGACACAGTGCACCAAGTGTCTGCACACAACATCAGACCGCTAACAACTCAGCACCAGTCTAGGAGGACGCTTCTTCCCTGGACTAGCTGGACAGAGCAGGCAGCCTGGGACCCATGCAGCTGAGCGTTTCAGACAGAACGGCTTGCCCGGGGCCAGCACTCCGACGACAGCGAAGTCAGGGAGATGCGGAGGTCCTGCAAATACGCATGCCGTGAAGTGTCCTGGGAGGGGGACACACCGGTGTCACTGAGAGCAGTTTCAACTGCATATGTTAAGTCAGAGGTTGCTAAACAGACACCCAAACAAAGCGAGGCTGCATATTGGTCCACTGATGACGATGTCGTGACCAGAGACTCACAGCGACCTCACCCTGTATTTCCCTCAGGGGCAGTGGTCCAGTATTTGCTAATTCAGCAATCGTGGCAACTTTACAGAACGTAACCATCTCGAGCCGCGAGAACGGACGGTCGGTACCCGCGGCTCCGACGACGGCCACGCATTGGCCCACATAGCCGGGGCCCAGGCCACGCGGTTCAGAGACTGCCTCCGTGAGTGCCCCACACAGACTCCCAAATATACCTGAACTTGGTGGTGAAGCAGACCAGCCACTCCAAACGGCACAGTGTGAACAGGAGCAGTGGGAGGATTCGTGCCGGGGGGGGGGGGGGCTCACACTGTGTGCACCACGGTGACAGCAGACCTGGATGGAGAGGCCGAGGCCACCACAACCACTGTCCTGTGGCTCCAGCACGTACACGGGGACAGGGCGCGTGGGCTGAACATCATCTTCACCAGGTCACTTCAGACGATGCGCCTCGGCACCTGCGTGCGAGGAGTGGCTTCTCGGCCCGTCCTGTGTGTCTCCTGCACCCCGGCCAGTGCGGCCGGACCCACTCACCCTGCCCTCGGGCAGCCAGTACCCCTGCTGTCCGCGCGCGTGTGCAGGCCTGCTCACTGGCTGAAGGAGCCCTTTCCCCTAGTCCAGCAGCTCCCGGACACAGAATGATTACCTGCGTCCACGCAATAATTGTCATTCTTGTTGTAAATGGAAACAAACCATTGTGGAAACGTCCTGATGCTTCGTATTCGACTTGCATTTCAGTGCTGCTGATGGAAGCGCCTACAGCCCAGGTCCAGCACGAGTCTGTGATCGAGAAGCAGGCCCTCTGTGAATGCCTCCAAACCCCAAACTGAAACCCACAGCACTTGACGCTGAAACTGGGGAATGTTTGCATGAACCTTCAGCCCCTGAAAGCACAACAGTCTTAGCATGCTAGAATCAATACTCACTCCTTTTTTAAAAAGTTGTATATGTATAAAAATTATTTCTAATCCCTTGATAAAAAGAAGGCATTCTTGGCCTTTTAAAAGGTCTAAAGCAGCATTTTGGCAAATGTGAGTGCAGTCTGCTTTCAGCTCCCATTGTGTGGTCAAGAGATGAAGAGTCCTGGTTAATCTCATGTTCTTCTGAATCAAATTACCACATATACTCCTGAAATAATCGCTCTCAAAAAATAAAATTTACTTAACAAGAAAATTACATTGAACATAATGCATTTTTTCTCTAGCGATTCCAGAGTCATGGGTGGATATTTCAGGGTCTCGTTCAGAATGTTAATGATGACGCAGAATAATAGTGGCCGGTTCCCTGCAGAGCCTGAATTCTCTAGAGGGGACTTCCCATACAGCCTTGTTATGATCCCATCTTGGAAGCTGGGGGGATCCCGGCAACAATCAGGCCTCCCAGATATTTGCAAGCCACCCCCAACCCCCTCTGTCCTCCTGTCAGCTCCCAGCGTAAACACCACTTCCTCAGATGGCTTCCCAGGTATGCAGTGTGGACACGCATTCCCTTGAGACTCTCGTCCAGAGAGGTGGCATCCTCTACCTTCCTCTCCTGGGATCCTCCTCCTGCGTGCCCATCCTGCCCCACTTGGCTGTAAATAGATGGTCTGCTTCTAGCGCCTTCTCAGGCAGGTCCGAGGCCCTGTTCCTGCAACTTCACACCTAGTGTCATGAATAATTTTAAGCTAAGAACTTAAAAGACCTCAGAAGACCCTGGTCATTTGCATGCTTTCAGGCCACATCACGGGCAGATCAATTTCACAGTGTCTTGTGCCGTCCATCTTTGAGCTTCACCATCACTTCACGGAGAGATATGTCAAGGAGTGTTTGATGGGTTATAAATTCAATGATCCCATTCAAAACAGAACTGTGCCCAAAGAGGATTTCCTATAAAAGTCAGAAAACTCCCTCCCTAACTGGAAATACCTTTAGGGGCCCCTGGCTGGCTTAGTCCATAGAGCGTGCAACTTTTGATCTCGGGGTTGTGAGTTCAAACCCCACGTTTGGTGTAGAGTTTACTTTTAAAAAATGTTTTTAGTAACTTTAAGACCATTCAGAGAAAAAAACAGTCTCATGGATTTTATTTTCATAACCCACAGTAAATTACGTGGCCCTCCTGCATCTCTGTGTTCTCTGGGTCCTGTTTGTAGTCCAGGGGTGGAGGGGAAGGTCCCACAGCAGGAACGAGGGACCAGGCATCCTGACAAAGGGGACCCTCCCCCACTCACGCTCCTCCTGGCCAAACCTCAGGTCACCACCTCACCACGGGCTTCCTAGAACCACCTGAACCTATAAAGTAATTCTGTTCAGACTCCAGATTTGATCTTGTTTGACTCTAATAAAATTAAAGGAAATTCATGCTACATGTTGTCATTTGTTCCCCAAGCTCATTTAGAACACTCTATATCGGCATCCCAGGGCTGCCGTAACAAAGTACCACAAACCGGGGAGCTTAAAAGAACACACATCCTTGTCTCACAGTTGTGCAGGAGAGAAGTTCAAAATCAAGGTGCTGGCAGGTCCGTGCTCCCTCTGAAACCTCCAGGGGAGAATCCTCCCTCGTCTCCTGCAGCTCCTGCTGTCGCTGGCGAGCGCACCGGCCCTGAGCTGACAGCACATCGCCTGGCTTCTGCCTCCCTCGGCTCACGCCGTCCCCTCCGTGTGTCCATGCTCCTCCCCTCCTCCTCCCCTAGCGCTGTCATATTTGATGAAGGCCTACCCTACGGACCTCATCTCAACTTGTTTCTATCTGTGAAGTCTCTCTTTCCAAATAAGGTCACATTCAGAGAACTACAACATACCTTGTGGGGGGACCCAAGTCAACCTGTGCACCTGGTATTAGCAGCATTTACCTTCCCCGTGAAGAAAACTCTGGGCGTTACTGTTTTTTTCCTAGAGGAAGTATATTAAAATTACAATGTAATTTAGAAGACATTATGGAGTAATACCATTGGAGAGAGACTAGACTTTCCCCTCACCTTCCTCTAGCATATTTATGTAGGACATCGAGGTCAGACTGTCTTCCACCTCAAAGCTTAGCAATGCCTGGTCCCTTGTATTCTCTCTGGCATGTGACAGGCACTAAATAAGTATTTTTTGATTGGTTGTTACTGATCAACTTCATGTTACTGATGTACATACATCTTGCAATAAACAACATAAAATATATTTAATGCTTTTCAAAAATATGTATGGTTTTATGCCTAAATTTTTTTGTACCAGATCATCTGAGACACCACATAGAAGACATTATGCTTTTTAAAAAGACTATCTATAAAACCAATTATAATCAAGAACCCTTTTTAAGTGTTGGCTATATTAATCAGGAAAGAACAAAGAGACAATGTTTTTAAAGTGTAATCTAGAAATCATATGAGGTCTTTCATGTTAAGGCATAGTAGAGCAAAGACAAATATCTTCCTTTTAAACTGCTCATTATTATTCACTGAAGCTGCAGGAGACTATCTCGGCAATATGCGCTAATGCTTTCTCATGAATCCTCCAAAGCTAGAAATATCTTACCCAACCCAGCATCTATGAGATGCTACTCTCTGGTACGACAAAGGAGAGAAGAAAAACCCCAAGGAAAGCACTGTTTCGTGTGCATGATTAAAGAAACGGACCAAAAATCACATGAAACCTGGGGCACCTGGGCAGCTCAGTCGGTGAAATCTGCCTTCAGCTCAGGTCATGATCCCAGAGGTCCTGGGATCGAGCCCCACGTTGGGCTCCCTGCTCGGCTGGGAGTCTGCTTCTCCCTCTGCCTGCCAATCCCCCTGTCTCGTTCTCTCTCTCTCAAATAAATAAATAAAACCTTTTTAAAAAATCACATGAAACAAGAGTTTAAAGATTATTCTGCTGTCACCATTCCATATAATCCAGAAAAGTGTTCACCTCCATCATTTCCCTTCTGACTGATGTGGGGGCCCCGGTGGGGCCTGTGGGGAGCAAAAGGACATGGCAGGGCAGCCCCCCAGGGGAGCCCGGCCCCAGCTCACTGCATGGGAAGCCTGCCCACAGATACTTCCTTGGATGGGATGTGAGAAGAGGTGAATATTTACTTCTTCAAATTGCTGAGCTACTGGGATAATTTGTTACAGCTTTTAGCCTATCCAGACTTACAGTTGCTAATGTATAAGAACACCCTTAGGATTCAAATACTATTGCAACCTAAGTCCAAACCAATCCACTCTACCAAAACTGTATCATCCCACCTGTAACTTCAGATCTGCAGATACCAATTAATTGGGGAAACAGTCCAGGGCATGAAAGGAGAAATTCTCAAGCAACTGCTTGGATGCTCCACCCCATGGTTACACAGGCACTCAGCCAAAGGGATGGGCATTTCAGGAAGGTGCTGGGGGCCTGGGCTAGATCCTCGGCAGCAGAATTGGAGAGGAAAAGATGATAAAAAGAAAAATTCAAGAGAACTGCTGGTTGACTAGGTAGGGAATGCCCGCAGAGCTCTGCGCCTGTGAGAAGGAGGGGTTTAGTACCATGGATAGAGGTCTTGGTTTGTCTGCGGCTCCTCGGGTTTTCATCCAAACTGATTGCTTCCACAAGGAAAAGGAGACTTCACACAAAAGGGTAGCAGTTTCTCCACTGAGGTCTACAAGCACCAAGCCTAGAAGAACACTTGCAGTACCTCTTAAAAAACACTGCTGTCGATACATATGCCTCTTCCGAATAGGGATGACGGAGGATTAAAGGGCTTTGGCTGAGATTTTAAAATAAGGTAAGAATTCTTCTGTAACAGCAGAGTCCTGCTTGTCCTCCACATAATGCCCTCATAACCACGCACACCCCATCATAAGGTTCCTGAAGGGCCCGGGTCTAAGGTGTTTACCTTAAAAAAGGACTGCACTGAACTGAATGGGAAGATGACAGTAATGCCTTAAAGTGGATATAAATGGACTACGTCTCATTACGAAACTTTAAACAGAACGTCTTGGCTTACTCCATGGGAAGTACTCGGAAATCAAAGTCAAACTATGTCTCAGGAGGCTATTAAATGGTCAGGTGAGGAAAGCAGCACACTTTTAAATGTCACGTATGCTCCTATGTTGCCCTCCTAAGACATAAATTGTGTAAGGAGAAACCCCACAAGGCCCTGCCCTGCAGAGCGGCAACCTGCTGACAGATACTGGGTGAGTGTGGAGTCACAAGCACACGGGCTCCTCCGGATGGGGTGGTTGTGACCTAAAACCATCATTCCTTACTTTGTACAAACACTGATTTAGAAAATAGCATGTCACTCTCCCCTAAAACTGAACATTCACGCTCTCTCTGTGAATTCCTTTCAACAACTCCATCTCGGTGTGTGTGTGTGTGTGTGTGTGTGTGTGTGTGTGTGTGTGTGTGTGTGTGTGTGTGTGTGTGTGTGTAAACCTATACACACACATCAACAAATCCAGGACAAACTGGCACATATACTCTATGTGTTGTGAATACGAATGTCTATAGAAAACAAGTAAATGAATAAATAAATCAGAGCAGTGCGTGGACGAATGATGAACCACTGGTGATCTCGACCAAAAGCAAAATGGGAACCAGCGCAATTCTCTGCCGCTCGGCCCACTTTGCACAGTGACTCATGCCACCCATGCTCTGTCCAGCCGGGGAGTCCTGTGCTCGGTCAGCAGCTAGAACTTGGGATTTTCACTTTATAAGACGCTCCAGGGACACATTTCCTAATGACATTTGAAGTGAAATTGAGTATTTGATTTGGCTCCAACTCAATTCTTTCTGTGTATGTGTGTGTGTATGTGCAAGCACACGCACGGGCCTGCACGTGTGCTCAGACCTGTCCCATTAAGACAGCTAGAAGCCAAAGCGTCATGCGTTAGGGTCCTCTGCTGCCTGGCCCCCACAAGCCTGCTGACCACAACTTCATACCGCAATGGGCCAAAGTGCTCGTCGGGCTGAGAGCTTCCTTCCCCATGTGGCCTCTAACAGGAAACGAGCATGCTTCAGGTTCCACCCACATGGCTGCATTTCAGGGGGTGTTTCCACACAAATGAAGAAAGAGAGCCTTTAAAATCCTTTTAAGAACTCAGCTGACCTCATGGTCAGGAATCCATTTCAAAGTGAGAACAGCAGCAGGTTCTCCAAATGAATGGAGAGATCGGGCTGGGGGTTCCAGGTGGGACCACAGAAAGGAGGGTGTGCACGTGCTGGCCGGGGGGGTACGGACTGGACGGGCTGGGACGGCGGCGTCCAGGGAGCTGGGTCTGCGCGGAGCCACCACTTCTAACAGGCAGTAACTCTAACTCTTGTTTTTAGATAATGCCACGAACAAAGAGACCCCGGGCTCGGCTGGGCTTCACCCTGGGGTGGGGGTGGGGTGGGGGAGACTCTGGACCCTGCAAATGAGATCTCCCAGCAGCAATGACCAGTGCCCTGGCATGACTGTCCCCCAATTGTCCTGCTTTTCTTATCAATAATCTTGAGTAGAAACTAAAGAAAAATGGAATTAACCTAAAAGAATGAATCAAGACAAATATAACAATGAGTCATTAAATAACACTTAGGGGGCGCCTGGGTGGCTCAGCCGTTAAGCGTCTGCCTTTGGCTCAGGTCATGATCCCAGGGTCCTGGGATCGAGCCCCGCATCGGGCTCCCTGCTCTGTGGGAGGCCTGCTTCTCCCTCTCCCTCTGCCCCTGCTTGTGTTCCCTCTCTCGCTGTGTTTCTGTCAAATAAATAAATAAAATCTTTAAATATTAAAAAAAAAAATACTTAGGACATAAATAAATGTTCTTTTTTGGCAAATTTTCTAGGTTGGTGGGTATTTAAGTTTTACTGAGGAAAACAGATGTAAATTTTACGAACTGGCTGGCATCACTGGGGCACAGAAAACATTTTTCCACAGCTTTCTCTTCCTCCTCCAAATCAACTCTAAGTCGATATGCAGTTCATATTTGTAATCTAAAAATTGATATAGAGTTCTCTGTGTGTTCTGAGAAACGTTGGAGGGCATGAGGACTACAACAATAAGCCACATCTTCATCATGTTTGAAATATTAAATCCTGTGGCATACAATGAGCCCAGAGAGCAGGGGTCGAGACCCCACTGTGTCCCCAGCTCTGTGCTAACACCACAGGGACTCTGAGCCCTTGTCCTTGGAAGGAAGATCAAGGATTGAAGACACACACATAAAAGGAAGAAGTTGGAGCCTTATTTTACACCATATACAAACACTGACTTAAATCAAAGACCTAAACATAAAGCCTAAAAGTATAAAACCCTTAGAAGAAAACAGGGAAGAGCTTTATAACATTAAATTTGGCAATGTCTCCTTGGATAGGACACCAAAAAAACAGCAGCAAAGGAAAAATACATATATTGGACTACTCAAAATGGAAAACTTCTGAGGACCAAAGGCCACAATCAACAGAGTGAAAAGGCAACCCACTGGATGGGAGAAATATCTGCAAATCCTACATCAGGTAAGAGGATAATACCCAGAATGTTTAAAGAATTCCCACAACTCAACAACAGCAACAATAATCTGATCAAAAATGGTCAAAGGACTTGCATAGACATTTTTCCAAACAAGATCTCCGAATGGTCAATAAGCACATGAAAAGATGCTCAATGTCACCATTATGGAAATGCAGACCAACGCCCATGGGATGCCACTTCACACCCATTAGGAAAGCTACTGTCAAAAAAACCCCAGAATATAACAAATGTCAGCAAGGATGTGGAGACTGTGGAAGCTTTGGTGGAAATATAAAACAGGGCAGCTGCTGTGGAGTTTCCTCAAAAAATGAAACATAGAAACACCATGTGGCCCAGCAATTCTACTTCTGGATATATACACAAAAAAATGTGAAAGCAGAAATTGGAACAAATATTTGTACACTCATGTTCAAAGACACATTATTCACAATAGTCCAAAGATGCAAACAACAAGAGTGTCCATCAGCAGATGAATAAACAAAATGTGGTTTGTACATACAATCTGATTTAGCCTTAGAAAGGAAGGACATTCTGACACCTGCTACAACACGGATGGACCTTGAGGACGTTATGCTCAGTGAAATAAGCCAGTCACAGAAGTCAAATCCTGTAGGATCCCACTTATATGAGGCACCTGGAGTAGTCAAAATCATAGAGACGGAAAGTAGAGGGTGTCTATTTCTATGGGGGGAGGGGAGGGACTGAAGGAAGGGGACATGGAGAGTTATTGCTTATGGGTACAGAGCCTCAGTTTTGCAAAATAAAAGATGTTTTCTTTTTTTTTTCTTTTTTTTTCTTTTTTACCATTTTAAAGTGTATACTATTTTTGAAGATTTTTTTATTTTTTTTTAATTTTTTTTATTGTTATGTTAATCCCCATACATTACATCATTAGTTTTAGATATAGTGTTCCATGATTCATTGTTTGTGCATAACACCCAGTGCTCCATGCAGAACGTGCCCTCCTCAATACCCATCACCAGGCAAAATAAAAGATGTTTTCTGGATGGTCAGTGGTGATGGTTGCACAACAGTGTGGATGAACTTAAAGCCACTGAACTGTACAGTTAAAAATGGCTAAGACGGTAAATTTTATGTGTATTTTACCACAATTTTTGAAATATCTCCCCCAAAGAATGACATCACTGGTCCAGAGTATAAAACATCTCTCTCAATACGTGTGCAAGAAAGAAGCTATACCAAGCTCATAGACATCTCTCTGCAAGGCAATGAAACAAGGACAGTTGTCTTAGAGGCACAGTGTGGTGAATCCACACCAGTGTGCTTTCTCACGGGTGTGCTTCTGTTGTGGGATCTGACACGTTCCCTCCACCTGGTATTGTCTCCCTCCCTTCTCAATCCTGAAAGCAGGTCTGGTATTTGGGCTGCTGCCTTAACTCCCTTCTCCAGGCTCCGCAGCCATGACATTCCATCCTGACTCCCATGTTAATTTTTATGAACTTTTATTTGAAATTTGGGACATTCTTTCTTCTTTCCCCCTCCCTTCTAGACTAAAACCTTTTCTTGGCCCTTTCCGTCACACTAGAGTCCTGACCACTGAACTCCTCTAGCCAGATGCTCTCTCTTCCTTGGAGCTGGACCATGCCACGCAGTTGGAGTGTTACTTCTATGATGAAAGGCCTCCTTGGAACCACAGCGATACCAAGAGGCTGACTGCAGACACTGGGGTATGCATCCCAGCTCTCCAGCCTCACCCCTGCAAGACGGGAGCACAGCCCTTCCAGTGGCTGGGGAATCAAATCCCTGCAAGTCACTGCCCTCAGCTAGGAGATCCCCTTCACCCAAGAGCTCGTCCCCTTCTGGGGGGGTACCAGTGTTGGGGTATAATGACCTGGTCCCTGCCCTCTTGATTAGGATTGACGAGGCCTTTGCTGTGGCTCCCTATGTGCACCACTGCTCCTTCTGCCCAGTCTCTCCCCTCACTCCCCACAAGTATGGACCCCGAGAGCACTCCTATGAAACTCCCTCAAAGGCAGGTCTTCATTTCAGAATCCCAGTTCCAAGCAGCCAAAACCAGAAGCCCCATCACAGACTCGTTTCCTCAGGATCCTTCCTCAGCTATGTTGGATCCATGGAGGTCACGACCACTGTGCATCTCTAAAGAAGCAGGTGGACTTTCTAGGCCTGGCCGGTAGAAGTGAGGACCACACCTCTCACTCGAATTTACCCTTAAACTTCTTTCATGTTTCTAACAACCATCACTCCTCCCCCACCTCTGCCAAAAAAAAAAAAAGATCAACTCTGAGGAAAATGAGAACATAGAGCCTTGAGTTCATGCTCTTGCCCTTCTCTGCACCTCCTTACAGGAGCGTCTTCCTACAGAACAAGGGCTTCACACTTCCTGGTAGGAGTTCTTTTAGGGCAAACATCCTCTTTCCTGTTTCCCTGGCTGTATTCTTCCTCGCCTTCCCCATGCCTGGTCATAGCAGCAAAAGGTGATAGAGAGAAATTCCTCCAAAACTGAGAAGGGAAATTACAACAGGAAGCATTTCAAACAAACTATATTCTACCACATACACATACATATATACGCACAATCTCAAAATTACATACTACGGATAGGTAGATAAAAGATAGATAAATAGATAGAATGACTGATTGACAAATAGATAATAGAAACAAGTTGATGATGACAATGATAGGTAGCTGATAAGTAGATATTTAAATAATGACAGGGGCACCTGGGTGGCTCAATCGGTTAAGCGTCTGCCTTCAGCTCAGGTCATGATCCCAGGGTCCTGGGATCAAGCCCCACGTTGGGCTCTCTGCTCAGCAGGGAGTCTGCGTCTCCCTCTCCCTCTGTCCCTTTCCCCGCCACTCATGAGCTCGCTCTCTCTCTCTCTCAAATAAATAAAATCTTTAAATAAGTAAAGGACAGTCTAAATTAATGAAAACCATGAATCATATATCATGTTTTCTAAATATACACTTATTACTTCCAAGCACACATAATCAAAGGAACTAGAAGCTGGAAAAGCACTGTGGAGCCAAAGCGTTTCCATGATGCCTTAAAGAGCAGAATTTATTTATAATGTCCCCATTAAAATGTTTCATCGTAAATAGATCTTGCCAGCGTATTTGAAAACAGCTTGCTCTTTTATGTAAGACAACTTAATTAGCCTAATTAAGATGCTTCGTGAGGTTTTTCTTCCATGACAATGCAGATCATCCTAACAGCAAGCATTTACAGCGTGCTCACTGTGCGCGGGCAGTTAGCCAAACTTTCGCTCAGTATTTCCTAATTTAATCTCACAACTATGAAGTAGACACAAATCTTATCTGCACTAAAAGATGATGAACCTGAAGCAGAGGTCACAGAGCGAAGAAGGTGAAATAAATTCAGAGGAGCACAGAGGATTTTCAGGGCAGTGGAACTACTTTGTAAGATATCGTAACAATGGATGGATGTCATCATGCATCGTCCAAACAGCACCATGCTCTATCCTTCATGCAAACTTTGGCCTTGGGTGACTGTGATGTGTCAATGTATGTTCATCGATTGTAACAAATGTACCACTCTGGAGGGAGACAGTGATAGTGGGAGAGGATGCGCATTAGTGGGGCCAGGGACTATTTGGGATATCTCTGTGCTTTCTGCTCAATTTTCTGTGATCCTAAAACTGCTCTAAAAATAAAAGGGAAAACAATCTGGTGGGACTTCAGTTGGCATTGCATTGACTAGCAAAATCAGTTTGGAAAATGAACACCTTAATAATATTGAGTCTTCTGGTCCATGAATATGGTATGTCTCTTTATTAATTTACATCTTCTTTAATCTTTCAGCAGTTTTTTTTTCCCCAGCAGTATTTTATAGTTTTCAGGATATAAACTTTGCATAGATTTTGTTAGATTTATCCCTATGTGTTACAGTCTTTGCAGGCTATTGCATATAACTTAATTTCAATTTCCAATTCTTATTGGTAATATCTAGAAGTACAGAGAGCAGGGAGGGATTCCTGACCCCTTCACAGCAGCTAGCCTTTAGCTGCCCCACAGACAGGATCCCTCCATGGTACTGAGCATTGGAGGGAGCATGAGGCTCCTCCCATGGTCTTAGGCCTTTGCATCCTATGAGAGAAGTGCTAGGAGCTGGGTTGGGTCTCCCTCCAGTCATGCCCTGGCCCCGATCTTTCTCACATACCTCCAGGGAAGGCCCATGGAGAGGAGATGCAAGGGAGTGTGGGCTCCCGTATGCCTGGGGCCCCCAGATTCTAAACTAGTGCAGAAGCCCACACTCAGCTGTTTTGTTTTTACCCACTTCCATGACTGTTTCTTCCACCTGTTCTCTGCCACAGGTGAAATAGATCATGTCCCAGCCCTCCTCGAAGGCGCTTGTCATCCTTTAGGATAAAGCTCCCTGGTTGCCTTGCTCTCTGATGGGTTCAGGGAGAGGTATGACTTTGTAGCTCACCTGGCTTTTTCTCATTCTCGAGAACATTTTCTTTATGACTTTCTGCATCCTAAGCAGAACCAGAGCACCAAAGTCTTTTGTTGATGCTGTTTGTTTGCTTGCTTTGAACCAATAATGTATCCGAGCATCCTTCCCTTCAGAAGTAAAGTTTTCACATGAGAAAAAACAATCAAGAAGCAGAATTTGCCCTAATTTACAATTAACTTAAGACCTCTTTTTAATTCCTGCTTTCAAGGCACACAAAAATTATGTTGACTCTATTCATGATCAAGTACTCATTGACCAAGGCTCTAGGTCACAAACCCCAAATCCCTGTCTGGTAAACAAGGTATGTCTGAGTCACAAACGGAGTACTTTGGTATTTAAAAGCTTCGTACGAAGAGGTCAGCAGCTAATACTCTTTGTTAAAATTAATAGCTAGACATCAATGCCCTGTCCAACAGAGGTACAATTTAGCTGCAGCTGATTTTTTTCATGGAAGTAAAATAACATGGACAGAACGGTAGGTAGCCCTTAACTTATAAAGTGAGATGCTTTTGACCTTCCTAATCTAATGGTTTAGGGGAAGGCAGAATGAAAGCCTCCACCTGTCGGTCATAATGGGCACTGTTCTTATGTAGGAAAATGTTAAGTTTGAGGGAGAAAAAAATGAAATATTTAGCAGTGAAATGTATGGTTCATATACTTTACCTAAAAATACTTGAGCAAAAAATACTAACAAAAAGTAATCTACAAAAATATGACTTATTCCACATTCAAAATCCTCCAGTTGCCCCAAGAAACATGTTTTACAGTTGGTTTCTTCAGATCAGGACTCAGCCTGGAAATATACATTACATTTTATTCTGTCTCTTTTGTCCCTATAATATGCAATTGTCCTTCCTGGTCTTTTGCTTCAGACTTGTGAAGAGAACTGACCAGCTGTCCCACAGACAAGCCCACTGTGAATAACGGCACCCAGAGAGCTCCATACGGGGAGCCCTGAAGCCTGTGAATGGGTTACCTTCCGTGTTTAGGTTAAGGATCTTGAGATGGGGAGACTATCCTGAATCATACAGATGGGTTTGATTCTGGGGGGAGGCAGGAGGGTCAGAGTCAGCAGATGGGAGGGTGGAAGCAGAGGGCAGGGTGAGCCAAGGAACTCAGACACCTCCAGAGGCTGGAAAAAGCAAGAAAGCTGATTCTGGAATGGAACGCAGCCCTGCCAACACCTAGACTCTAGCACTTCTGACCTCCAGATCTCTAGGCCTTTGTGGCTTGGAACCCTCACCTGTGTGGTCATTTCATACCGGGCAATCAGAAGCGAACACAACCACTGCTTGGGCTCCCTGTGAGCTGAATCACAGTGCTCTCTGCCTTGTTGCTTTCTTCGTGTTTTCCCTACGAACTTGGCCGCTTTGTTTAAAGTAACTTTCTGCCTTGTCCTTAGGAATGTATCATGGTGTGCCTTGTACTGTAATTATCAGTTCTTCTATCCAACAGAAACCCTGAAGCCAGGGGACATGAGTCATTCATCACTACATCTTCCAAACTGCCCTTTGCAGGAGAGCTGCTGAAGAAATATTTCCTAGATAAGTGAATAAATATTTGCTATTCGTAGAGCAACCTTTAAGGAAGGTAAAAGGGAGGGAATGAACAGGAATGGGGGAATGTGCCATACCTGAGAGTTTAGTTACTTCATATTATTTTCTAAATGTAAAACTAAATGGACTTGCTTCTCGCCTTATAATAGAGACGTTTGAGCAGTTCAGTTTACCAACTTAAAAACGATTGCCAGTCACCAGGGTCCTCATCAGAGGGAGGCAGAAGGACCACAGTCAGAGGGAGATGTGAGGGCCGAAGCAGACGTCAGAGCAGAGACGCGATGCCGTGCTGTCAGCTCTGAAGGTGGACAGGGCCGGCAGCCCAGGGTGTGGACTGAGATAAGAAAGCGGGCTCTGCCCTGGAGTTCCCACAAGGAACGCAGCCCCACCAATGCCCGAGCTGAGCCCAGTGACCACGGGTGTCTGCTCTCCCGAGCCGTAAGATCATAAACTCATGCTGCTTAAAAATAGTAATAACTAAAATAGAAAATGACAAATATCTACCCTCCCAATAGATCATGAGTTGAATTATTGAATAAATTAGTATTCTCCATACATAGAGCAAAATACTTGTGATGGAGCAATGACTACAGATATTAGCAACAAGACAAATCCATGACCTAACGCCAGTTGCTTGGAAAAAAAGTGGATTTGGAAGTCAATGACATTGTTCTCAGAGACTGCCCAGTCTACCGCACTGCTTCTAGAAAAGCCTTTTCTAAGTGTATCTTGCCCTTGTTCTGAGGGTTCCCTGCTTTGGGGACTCAAGGTGTGGCCTGAAGACCAGAAGCACCACACCCCTGGGGAAAAGGCTGATTAGAAATGTACTCTCAGGCCCCCCGAGACCTGCTAGGCCAGCTCTGCAGCTTTATCAGACTTTCCAGGTGACGGTCAGACTTGCGAGGGAGCGCGCCCCGTCAGGGAGCAGGCCCGCCTCCGCCCCCTCTGCCTCCCTCCGGACCTGAGCACAGCTGGGGCGGCCAGACCCAGGGAACAGAAGGCTGCGCAGTGCAGGTAGGCCAGGGCCGGGCGAAGGCGGGGTTCTGGGTTGACTTCTACATGCGCCTTGACAACCCCACAGCAATACTCCGGGTCCCCGGGGTCCGTCAGCCGCGCTCGTGAGACCTACTGCCAACCGTCCTCCAGTTTCCCATAGTGAGCGTGCTGGCTTTTCGTAAATAGAGCAGAGCCGCTTCACTGGTCACGAAGGACGGAGCGCACGGCCTCCCCATACTTGAAAAGAAAGCTGCGTATTCCCACCCCTCCCTGTGTTGTTAAAGGTGTCTGCAAGCCCGGGCCCCTGCCGCGGCCTTCTGGGCATGGAGGCCACCCGCTCTCTGGGAGGCAGCGGCCGCGGGGCCCGTCAGGTGTCGGGAAGGGGCAGAAGACGCGGTTTCCTAGGCCTGCAGGAAGGCAAGATGAAAGCCCAAGAAAGGGGCCTAACTGCAGAGCAAGAAAACGTAAAAATTAAAAAGCTCTGAGCCCGTGGCTCTTTCGACACGCGTTGTCCCCACCACGCTGGCCACCCCTGGCCCCCCCCAGAGGCACACCGCAGTGAAGTCAGGAGAGGGCCCGGGGTGGGGGCCTCGTGGCTGAGAACAGGGGAGGGTTTCTGCAGCATGTGTCACGATTTGTGTTTTATTCCCTCCTCCTGCTGCCATGTAAGCATCATCCCCCATGACCACGCTCCAAGAGGGACAGGGACTGACCGAGGGGGAGAGTTGTGCCGGCAGAGGTCGGGTGTCTGAGGCAAAATCACCCCAAAACGTGCTCTCATCCCAAACTAGGCACCCCCACCACCGGGAGCTTGGGGTTGCCCAAAGTCAGAGGGAGCCCCACACGCTGCTTGGCTGGTGTGGAAGAAGAAATTGCTACAAACCTAGTCAGCGTACACGCGTGGGTTTTAGTTCAGGCCCTAAAAAGCAGGGTCTGCGCCAAAGACTTTGAGCCCCAGACCCATGAAACCAAGAAAACTGAGTTTCTCAAACATTGTATTTGTTATGGGTTGAACTCTGCCCTCAGAAGTCCTAAACCCCAGGACCTCAGCACATGACCTTATCTGAAAAGAGGGTCACTGCAGACATAATTAGCTAAGAAGTCAGTCATCAACTGGGTGGGCTCTAATCCAATGTGATGGACTCCTTGTGTAAAGACACAGGGAGAACATCCCGTGAGGACGGAGGCAGGGACCCGGCCACGTGTGCGCAAGCCCAGGAACAGGGAGACGGCCGGCAACACCGGGCTCGGGAGGCACCTGCCCCGGGCTCTCCCTCCCAGCCTGGAAGGAAGCAACGGCTGGCTGCTCGAGGTCAGCCGTCCAGCCTCCAGAACTGTGGGCATGAATGTCTGCTGCCTGAGCCCGTCCGTGGAGCTGCCACAGCAGTCTGGGAAGGAGCCCCGGCTGCCTGGATGCCTGGATGCCGTACCCGGGCAGCCGACAAACACCTGCTAGCCGTGCACTGCACCCCGCCGCTCGCCTGCACCAGCCTCCCGGAGTCTACTCTTCTCGCATGAGCTCCAAGGGAGGGTCCTGCTTAGAAGTCCCTGCAGCTTCCCAGAAAATCCAGAGTAACACCCAGAGACCTGAGCCGGGTCCCCAAGGCCCTGCACCTCGCCTTCTCCACGCTGGGCTCTGCGCTCCCCCGGCCGCCACACCCACCCCGCGCCTGGAACTGTCTTCCCCACGTTCCTTAGCTGGTGTGTCCCCTCATTCAAGTCCCAACACAAACCCCACCAGCCCAGAGGGGCTTCTCCACCCACCACTCTGCTGACATGGCCCCCCTCACTCTCCATCCCCACTGCTCTCCCTACACCACTTGGAATGGAATGGTCTCCTTTAGTTGCTTATTTGAAAGAACACTAAAATGGAAGGTCCATGCGGCAGAGACTTTAGTCTGTCTCTGTTATCTGAGTCACTGAGTCCCCGGAGCCTGGCACAGTGCCAGGCACACAGCGCTCACTCAGACATTTGCCGGGAGAATTAAGGAGGAGGGAGGGTGGGAGGAGGTGGGGGGGAGGGGAGGGCTGGCTCCCACCAGGCATGTGCCCAGGGCCTGTGGTCCCCCACATAGCCAGAGACCCTCGTCATTTCGAGAAGAATCTAGAAATCACCCTCTGGTATTTATCCTATTACTCTGGAAACAGGCGTTTATGTGTCTGAATCCTCAAAAATTATGACTTCCTGAAGAACAGGAGGTCTTACTCATGTTTCTGTCAAGCCTAAAATAGACAGTAGATGCTCCCCAAACTAGGTCTTCAAAGAGACTTCGAGTTCTTTGCATATAAGTTGCGCCCACCGTTTGCTCCCTTCGTTCTGGGGAGGATGGGAACTGGGGTAGGGCCGAGGGACCCGAGCCCCCCACCGGCACCCAGGGAAGCCGGGCCAGGACAGAGACGGAGGGCAGAGACGCTGCCGATGCCCAGCTGGCTGCTTACTCAACACGCATTTGGCACTGAGGGGTGTTTTGGTACTACATCTTGGAGAAAAATATGTCTTAACGATTCCCTAGAGAGGTTTATGACTCACATAAATTGCAAAGTCTGTGTCTCCACACTCAGCTCACAGCTGCACCTGTTACACGAGTACAGTTCTGCTGTTTTACTCTTTATTCCCTCAAAATATCTGAACGGTCATACACTACACAATTCTCCACCTGATACTTTGAATTTTACCCCCACACATAGAGCATCACTATGGAGGATACAAGTATCCTCTCTTACCATAAATATTCAAATTATCCATCTGAGGTTAACAGAAGATAAGGAACTTTTGTAATTCTTGGATGTTTTGGTACACATAGAAACCAATTCTGTATTTTCCCACTTTGAAGAGAACGGGAGAGAGAATTCTGAAAAGAGGAAAGGAGAGAGAATCCCAGTGTGACAATGTAGAGACCCTGAGTTCCCCCACAGCCCCAGGAAGCATGGATATGGCTGCAGGGACGCTGCCCGAGGCCTCCCGTGTGTGGGCCGGGGAGGCACCTGTCACCTTGCTTTAAGCCCAGAGGAGAAGACAAGCCACAGCGTCTGACCTGGGCCCTGATCCCAGTAGCCAAAAAGCCATCAGCCACCATCAGCTACACCGGGGAATCAGTGATTCTAGGATTAGAAAGCACAGCAGCGTGAATAGCTTTGGCTTGAAATTCCCTTACTTGTTGGCTCTGCATTATACTGAGTGAATCACAGCATTTTTGGTGCCTCAATTTCACCACCTGAGAAACCGAGGGAAAGTAAGGGACCTCCCTCCCACCTCTCCGCGGCTTAGCAAGGATGGAAGGTGATAGAAATCAGATTCGCGTTAAGAGGCGGCGTTCTTATTCCAGCGAGTCACTGGGCTTCCTCTCTGGTGGGACTGGTGCGCCGTCCTTCCCTGGAGGCTCAAACACAGGAGGCCCTACAGGACACCCCACACTTGATCTTAGGGCTTTTTCCAAGCCCTGCTCTGGGCTGAAGTGCAGCTTTAACGAGGTGTTTGCTTTGTGATTTAGCAGCTACCCGGCCACGGGTATTGCTGGCTGTGATGGATGGGTCAGCACCCTCGGCCCCCGACAAGCAGCACATTCTTTATGTGACCGGCCACCACCTCCGCTGCTGGCCTGTCCCCCGCGGCCCCCTGCTCGTTCACACTGGCTCCAGTCCGGACACACACCGTGCGGGTAATCTGCTCTGCTCGCCCAAACACGGGCCCGCGTTGCCCCCGGGCGGGGTGCTGTAAGACAGCGGGACAGGGTCCCCGGGGGCGCGCAGGGCCAGCACTGTCGAGGCAGTCCTCGTATCGTCAGAGGGAAGGCCCCCCAGAAACGGGCCGGCTGCTGGCTTTGTCATGGAAGCAGAAAGACGAGCGTCTCGGCCGCGGAAGCAGCCGAGGCCATCCTGTGACCAGCGGTGACGGGCGCGAAGGCCCGGTGGTGACGGACGACCGGCCGCGGGGCTGGGCGCGTGCGAAGAGCCGGACGTCTGGCCTCGCGTGGATGCTCGCAGAGCGCTCCCGCCGACCCAGGGGCGTGCTGCAGCGGCTTCCCCGACGACACGGCCCATCCTCCTCCACTCCTGCCCCGGGAGGCGCGAGTGCGTGGTGCTGCCCAGCCCGCCGTGACCACACAGACGGGCTCTCACCGCCTCAGCCCACGGCCCTCCCTCCACACATTCTGGTTACCGCGCCTTCTCCAGAGTCTCCCTGAGGACTGAACGCAAGCCTGTGTTCTGCTGGACAGAAAAACGGAAGGCAGAAGGAACATAAACAGGCTGACAGGGCGGAGGTGACGCGGCTGATGCCAGCTTCAGGAGACGTGACGAGCACCCGACAGGCAGGCAGAGAATGAGCAGGGCTCGGAAGACCAACCATCTCTGTTCCAAACTGCTAACTCTCGCTTTAAACTGTAATTGCTTTGCTCTTAATTGCTTTATTAGTTCTGAGGCTTCATTATTCTTCTTGTCTCATTTCTATTCAAACCAGTTTGGATTGTTTCTTCTTTTTTTAAAGGAACAGGGGAACCCTGTCTAGATCCCCCGGGCGAGACAGGTAAGAGAAGATACGCTGGAACCTACAGGTGATCAGGGTGGCTCAGCCCCGACCCGGGTGACATCCCACTCTGACCATGACTTTAGCCCAGAGGGTTCTGATAACACTTTTGGGTTGTTCTCTCCTTCAAGCATGAAGGGTCCTCCATGCTCCCCCAAATCTCTTCCCTGGCCTTGCTCGAGCCTCCCTCCCCCAAGCTGAGAAATCAAGGGGTCCAAGCTGTAGCTGCTTGGGAGTCAGGCTGCTGGTCATTAAAGGAGGTCACGCTGACAGAACATCCTGCCCCAAATAACCGCCATTGTTCCACCTGACCCCTGAGGAGAGGCCAGGGGCCTGGCAGTGGGGACTGCATCTTCAAGCATCCTCAGACGGGCCGCAGTTGTCTTCTCTGCCCTGGTACCCCCCTCTGCCCCCCACAGAGCTCTCCACCAAGAGGTAGCTGACCTCAGCAGATGCCACCCCCCCCCCCCACTCTGTTCTGCCTACAGATGCTAGAATCTCTGCTATCAAAACCCGGAGTAGAAGCTCAGGGGGGACAGGGAAACACCCCAGTCATCTTGAGGAAATAAAGTAAAATCATGCTAATGTGGAGAATAACTTATCTGGACCTTGTTTCTGAAGTCGACAAGAAAGTGGTCTTTAATAATAACCATAACCCTGATATCTAAGCACTTTAAAAATGCATACACCGAATTCCAGTATTTTTCACAGGTTGTTGTTCTGTGAAATTAGGAACTTGTCTAAAACACCTGTTGTCTGTGATCCAGAGACAGAAGGTTAAGGGTTGTGTGGGGATGCGAAGTCTGGGGCTGAGCGGTGCTTAGAGGCCTGGCTTCCGCATCCTGGAAGGGGACCTCTCCTTCCTGCCTCCCCACACCACACCACACACCACTGCCCCCAGGGACCAATGACAGGGCTCCCCAGACACCTAGGCTCAGTCACCCGTGGACAAATCCTGCAGTGTGAGCCCAAGCGAAGCATGCGATTCTGCAGTCAACCTTGTACTCTGGTAGGGTCCTAAATCCTCACCTCCCACCCAGCTTTGCAACACGTAACCTGCAAAAGGAGACAGGGAACAGGAGTGCAAATCTCACAAAGCAGGCGCCTCCCACACATTCACGGGTCAACTCTCTGCTCCCGGATTTCCCTTCCAGGACTGTGAGTCCCTCCCAATAACCCCTGAAAGACACAGCTGAAGAAACGTTTCCTGACGCGATCAGCTGAGGGTTTTTTCTTTTGCACGGGCACCCCGGGTAGGGGGGAGCCTTTCCCTCTGCAATGGTGAGGAGAGGCACGTGGCACTCACACCCACTTCCTGTCTCAATTGCAATCTTTATTCTAGACGTTCTTCCATGGACGGAGCCGTGACGTGAAATACAACTGGACGAGAACCACACATTGAGATATTTATACATAAGATGTCCCAAGTGTGTTCTATGCTTTAAAATGTATCCTTATGAAGATGCCACACACAGTCGCCGAATCAGAGTGACCACAAGGCCGCAGCGGCTCCTGAGTCCCCTCCCGCGTCCCCTCCCGCATGCCTCCAGGATGCACCCACTTTCCTTGTCATCTTCCCATGTTGGGCACCATGTTCTGCCCACCGGGCGTCAATAAATATTCTTGATTGAATGAATCAACTATTGTTGATTTGAATGATTTTTTTTTCCTAAATAGGGTTTTTCATCATCATACATGTCAGACTGGCCAACAGTGTGAAACTTTTCTGCTGACTTCCCTCCCGTGTCTGAGCCATAAATCCTTCAGTTACAGGAGACCCCGCAGTTCCACTCTGAAGGCCCAAGAGGACGCACAAGGAAGCGCTTGCTTCCCACCAACCCTCAGACAGTTGTGAAAACACCCATCTGCTGTGGCTGGACCTGCATGTTGCTTCCAGCATCGTCTATCAGAAACCTCAGGAAGCGCCCATTATGTCTCAGGGTCCCTGCAAACACCATGAACCCGTCACATAGCAGCATTGCGTCCTGCAAAATACTCCTAAAACTTGTTTGGAAATTATTCCTTCGTTTATTAAGAGTCAAAGTTAAATTGATATTCTACCATCGGGAAATAGTAATAATTTGCTGTGTCTCACCTCCCATTATCAAAAATAACTTTAAAGAGGTCGAATAATTTTACTGCAACAAATCAGCACCTGCATTTCCACCCAAAATGTTAAGGATAAGACACCCTGAGACTAGGAGATCTTAGGAAATAAATATTGTGAGTGAATTAAAAGATTCTCTCTTAGTCTGTTAGGGGCGCCTGGGTGGCTCAGTCTGTTAAGCGTCTGCCTTTGGCTCAGGTCATGATCTCCGGGTCCTGGGATGGAGCCTGTGTTTAGTGGGGAGTCGGCTTCTCCCTCTGCCCCTCCCCCTGTCCGTGCTCATGCACTCCCTCTCTCTCTCAAATAAATAATCTGTTTTTAAAAAAAGATTCTTGAAGTGGGGGAAATTGGAGGGGGAGACGAACCATGAGAGACGATGGACTCTGAAAAACAAACTGAGGGTTCTAGAGGGGAGGGGGGTGGGGGAATGGGTTACCCTGGTGATGGGTATTAAAGAGGGCACGTTCTGGGTGCCTGGGTGGCTCAGTTGGTTGAGCAACTGCCTTCAGCTCAGGTCATGATCCTGGAGTCCCAGGATCGAGTCCCGCATCAGGCTCCCTGCTCAGCAGGGAGTCTGCTTCTCCCTCTGACCCTCCCCCCTCTCATGTGCTCTCTCTCTCCTCTCATCCTCTCTCTCAAATAAATAAATAAAATCTTAAAAAAAAAAAAAAAAAAAGAGGGCACGTTCTGCATGGAGCACTGGGAGTTATACGCAAACAATGAATCATGGAACACTACATCAAAAACTAATGATGTAATGTATGGTGATTAACATAATAAAAAATAATAAAATTAAAATTTAAAAAGATTCTGTTAATTGCATAAGCACTTTTTTTTTTTTTAAGATTTTATTTATTTATTTGACAGAGAGAGACACAGCGAGAGAGGGAACACAAGCAGGGGGAGTGGGAGAGGAAGCCAAGCATGGAGCCCGATATGGGGCTCGATCCCAGAACCCCGGGATCATGACCTGAGCCGAAGGCAGATGCTTAACGACTGAGCCACCCAGGTGCCCCTGCATAAGCACTTCTGAGCACACCCTGTCGCACAGGCGTGGCGCTCGGGATGGCCCTACCAGGGGAAGGCTCGGCACCAGCCGTGTGAGCTCCGCGCCGCAGAGCTTCCTGAACCGGGCTGCTAATGTACCAGGCAATCTGCCTGCAAGGAACGCACCGCGGGTTTTTGGTGATCAAAATTCCCACAAATGCCTAGCAAAGTGTAAATAAAGGTGGCAGTCAGGCGTGGCTTGGTTTCTCTGAGACCCTGGGCATTGGACCTTGTTAGTCTGCAAGGAGGGCCTCCTTCCTTATCCACTGGCCCTCCCGGGGACCTGTCCAGTTGTCCTGTCCTCTCAGGGAAGTAAGTCTCCGGCTCATAAGGCCATTTGGCCTTTCACCTCCGTGAAATTGGCAAAAACAGGGCTACACCTACTCTCCCACGGAAGGAAAGCACTCCCCAGGCCAAACCTTTTGTTCAAGAACGCTGGAAGCTCCTTGCAAAGCCAGGAGCCGAGCCGGGCTGCTTGCAGAGCAGAGCTGGAAGGCCGCCAGCTAAAGATGAGGCCGCTCTGTGCCCTTTCTCTTTGTTTAACCAACATATCATGTCATGTGATCATAAGATCCGGTGGCACTGGGCTGAAAATGCAGATTGGCGGGCATGCATTTTGACAGACAGTTTTTAGCACCCGAACAGACCATTTTGTAAAGCCAGCAATGTTCACTGATCCACCCCTCCCAGCTACCAGACCTTCCCAGCTGTTTTATAAAAAGCAACAGAATTGCACATCTTACAACTTTCATGCTTCCAAGTGGTGCATCACTGAGCAACTCAGGAAATGAAAGCTGCTTAATTGCCTTGTCAACCTTCCCCCGCGGAGGGCACTTCTTCACAAGCGGTCAATGTGCGGCTGCTCCAACAGAATCCCTTTCCTTTGGCTGTGATTCCCCTTTGGGTTGTAGCGCTTTCCTGTCCCAGGCCCCTCAGAGCGTGCTTGCTGGCACCACAACGTCCCCCAAGACCTCGGGGGTGGTCTGGAGCTTTCCGCTCCCTTGAGGGCGAACCCCGTTTCCTGCCGCCCGGGTCAGGCATGTGCCCCACACAGCGTGGAACCCAGGCTGACATCGCCAGCGACAGCTAATGCCCTTGGCTCTTTCCCACTCCACGCCCCTGCAGGGTGCCCGCTCCACATCCCCCGTCTCCCCTCCCAGCCTCCCCTCCTGACCTGCTCCCCACAGAGGGGCCCTTCCCTACTCTGCTCTCGGGGCTCCGAGAGCACAGCCTCACACGTGTTCAGAGGCCTTCCCGCAGGTGAAATTATGTATCACTTCGTGCCCCGGCTGGTTACTCCACACGCCTGTCTTTATTGGTGATAATACGCCATCTCCCTCGGAAAAGCCCATGCCCAAAAACTATGCCTTTTACCTTGGTTTGTGATTTTTCCTCCTGTTTCATGTATCCCTTTTGAGGGAAATGTATTGACTGTCATATACACAGCAAACACGTGTGCATGTATGTATCTGTGCAGGTGTATGTTTACACACACATATTTCACTAAAATAACCGCTCACGGGCTGTTAATTTCAAACTGCCGTTCCTCCCTCCACCCCACCTTCCTCCCCAAAGAATCAGGCTATAATAAAACACGTATAATTACTTCTTCCACGGTATCTTCGATGGTGGGCTCCGAGTCCAGGTTAAGATCCTCCTCGGCGGTCTGACAACAAAGATACACATTGAATGGCGTTAGCATGGCAACACTCTTGTAAAGAGCATCACACCGGTAATCAATACGAGGGCGAACGAGCTATTCCCTATTAGCGCAGCAGAACAGGACAACTAAGCCAAGGCCCCTTCCCACCTGTGTCTACTTGAAACCTCGTGCAGCTCCAGGCAGGAAATGGATCTTTCCTGCCTGGAAGGAACGCACCGCAGGCTTCCTCCTGCCAGGAAATGTATTCAACGTAACAGGCGGTGAATAAAGCACAGAGTGTTTACATCCACAATTGTAAATTACTCCATCAGCCAAGCGTGTATAACTCCGGCCACACGTGAAAGAAGCAGGTGATTTACTGATTTACGTAACTCCCTGACCAGCAAGGCAGGGGCTATGGATTCGAGTGGGGGTTCAACGACTAACAGACAGAAACAGAGAAGTGACAAATGGAAGGCATTTGCGACCATTCTTGTTTGGACGGAATCTCTCAGCTGACACTCAGAGAATGACTAAACTCGGACAGAGTCAAGTTCCTGGCCCATAAACACATAAAGCAGAGTGTTTCTGTAGGATAAGGCTTCACCAGGAGGGTCTGGGTCTGAGTCTTGCTTACTGCATCATGACTTAAAGCAAACTGCTTAACCTGGGCCTCAGTTTCCCTATATACCTCTGGAACGTTAACAGCATCTACCTACGGAGGGATGTGGAGAGAGCTCGGGGAGCAGAGCCAGCCGGCTCGCAGCACGGGCACCATTGCCCGCCACCACCCCAAGCCGGCTGGGTCCCTCACTTCCAGGCGGTCTGCTCACCTAGCGGCTCTAAGATAACCAGCAACGGACAAGCTAGACCGTGAGATGTCGGGGAGTCCTATTTGATCTGCATTGTTTAAAGACAGGGGCTTTTCCTTTCTTTAATGCATGATGACATCCCAGAAAGGAAGGTCATGCTTATTCCTTTAAAAGAACATGAAAAGGGGATAAATGGGTCAGCAAGCCCCTGTGGGCAGCCTTCCGCCACCACCTTACTCATCCTGTCTCCCATTTTCTCACCTTCCCGCCCCACCCCAGGCATGCCCTTGGCCGCGATAAAGCCTGCTGAAAGCCACTAAAACATCATATGTATGCTGCTTTTTAAGGCCAGATTCTTCAGCGATTTTATGGAGGGCCCAGTTTTTAATTAGCATACGTTTCCTTGAAAATACATCTAACTGGTCAAATATACCACCCGAAATATTTCAAAACAATTCATAAAACCGCAAATACTCTCCCTCGATAATCAAATGAATTTCCCCCATCTACGTGCTGAGGCAAAGCTGGTTTATGTAAAGATAATGGTGTGTCCAGTACAGTGAGCCTCAAACCCAACCCAGGCCAGTTCAAGAAAACAAGGCAAGGGGAGGGCGACTCCTAAGTTAGAGAAGAACTGGAATCCCAGAGTGTTGGTCCCTAGCACTGGGAAACCAGCCATTAGTCCTGTTAAATTTGTGCAAAAGCAAATCATAGAATCACGTGCGCCGTATAGCAGATTCTCTTATAGGAAGAGCATGTGAAACTTCTCACGCAAGGATTTTGTGGTATTTTGTGTGGAGTGCAGAGGCCAAACGTGCTCCATGTGTTTTGCCCAATGTCTTGACATGTGAGATATTTTAGTAACATACAACATAAAACACGCGCAAACGTGGAAAGCAAAATGAGCCTCTCAGTTCCAGAGCAGACAGATCTCCCATCTGTGTGGATTCAGAGGACGCCCCCGGACCCGAAGGACTTCGGGACCAAGGCTTCACATTTAACCTTTCCAGAAAAAGCTCTGATTTTCTGGGTTCCAAAGCAATGGGACTGGATGCTCTGTCTCCATAAAGCATACTGCAAAGGGTATGCAATCCTCAAACATCTACCCAGGAAGCTTGAAGAAAATTTCTTTGGCTTTGAGACCATCTACTTTATCCAATTTTCGTGATTTGTTGTGGCATGTACATCAACCTCAAAAACTTTTAAAATTTGCCCTCTAAATGGGGTGGCAAGGCAGTGCGGTCTGTGACATATTTGAACAACATGAATATATTCACTGCTGGCCCATTTTCAGTCGATCTCAAATATTTCCGACGCCAGCAGCTCCTTAGAGCTTCGGTCAGCAGCAGTGATGTGAAGTCTGGAGCCCCTTGAGAAATTATGCAAAGCCCCTTCGCTTCCCCACTTCTGTCCTCCTTTCTCTGCCCGAAGCCAAATCCTCCCCCTCTTTGTGGGGCCCAGCTGTGCGGGGGCTGGGAGCTGGGTCTCCACCACAGACACAGTTTGGATTACTAAGAGGGCTTCAGAAAGCACCAGGAAGTCAGAGAACTCCTGGCTAATCGTTCTTAATTCAATTCATTCATTCACTTTCTTTAAAAACTCAAATCTCTCTCAAAAGAAAAAAAAAAAAAAAAAGAGCCCTGAATTAGCAACCCTTGTGAGAGGCTCTTTCTAAGGCACTGTCTTGGACGCCAGGAACGACATCCTGGGCAAACAGAATAGTCAATGACATAAAGAGCGGGGGTGTCACCTCTCTAGACTTGGGTGCTAGTCATCGGCAGCAATGGTACATTCTTCCATCAAAAAATAGGCTTCGTATCTATGCGGTGCTCTACCCCCTCTGTCGAACATCAGTGTATAGTACAAGCATTAAGTTAGTCTGGCTCCCCAAAAAAGCACTTTAAAACACTAAGTAAATTCTCTTCTAAAACAGAATCTCCCATTCAGTTTAAAATTGTTACGTGAATGTCTCAACATAGAGATTGTACATATAAACATAAGTAACACTTAAAAGAAGAATTGAATTTACAGACATGATGCTGGGATAGGAGATAAGACAAAAATTAAAGCTTGGACTTAGTAAACATTTAGCAAGTTATTAGAATTTGCCATTTGGGAAAGCAATCTGAGTTGCTAGAGACACAGCACGGGTACGTCTAAGAATCCAGTAGATGGTCTAATAATGGACGAGGGACTGACCCTTCACGGACAAATGTGTGTTGATCATCTATAATTCAAATTAAGGAGATCTAATTCTATGGACCAGACTTCCAGAGAGTTCCAGGACCCTGGGGAAGCATGTAGTTAAAGAGTATTAGAGAGGACACCCACCAGCCAGCCCTGGGGAGGGGCCACCGACACTTACATTTCATTATCTTTTCTCCTTATTTGTAACAACTCCTCTTTACTGAAAGGCACACACACTATTAACCCTGCATTATCTTCATGCCTTCTGTTTCTTAAGAAGTCATCACTGTTTTGCCCCTGGTTTCATCCTCGACTGTAGCAAATGGAGCTCTTAAAATGTAAAGCCACTTGTTGAAGGACAATCAAACGGATGCAGATTAGTTTGGAAGCCCGTGAAGACTTCCAAGATATACACATTGCTCAGGAAGCATCCTGAAGTTTGGTTTAAGAGCAACAGTTTCTTCCTTCAACGCACTGGCTTTCATTCATTTAATTCACACCCCACCCAGCGCCCCGTGGGTGGGCACCTGTGTACATAATGTTTACATGCATGCACACACGCGCATGCATCCACAGGACACGACATACACAGCTCTGCACACATTAAATATTCAAGGTTCTGTCACATAAAAGTCCCCAGTAAATACGAATCCATTCTATGAGACATCCCGCGAGCCACAGTTAGGCTCCTGCAGAATGCATTCTTCTCTCCTTGGTACTCACCTCTATTTCCATGGGCTCCACCTCGATCTTTTTCCATAGCTCCAGCAACTGTGCAATCGGCATTTTTTAAAACTTTCCTTTCCGTCTGACCAAGTGCTGGGAGAGAAGAAGCAGGGGCACCGAGCAGTGCAGAGAGGGGGCAGGCAGCGCGGGGAGAGGGGCCCGGGGGTGGGCGGGGGGCCGGGGTCTGCAATATGGCTGCGGGCCGAGGGGGCTGCGCGCCGAGCTGCCGCTCCCGCCGCCGCGCTGGGCCGACGAGCAGAGCCCAGACCCCACGGGACCCGCACCCGCAGCCTCCGCGCCGCTTCCCGGCCTCGCCCCTCCCCCTTCCATTGCCACTCCCTCCTTCCCTCCCCCCACTATTTTACCTTAATTAGCTCTAAATGATGGGTGCAAGTTGGGTCTGAGGATGCTGCTGCCATAGAAACTGCATAGCAACCAAGGGCTGGGAAGAGGGGAAGCGAGGAGGGGGCCCTGCGGCAGACTCTGCCCTTCTCCCTCCCGGCGCGGCACACGCGCGCGCACACACACGCGCGCACACACACACCCCTTCCCTCGCCAACCACTCCCTAAGCCCCACGAGACCCCCGTTGGCCCGACACGAGGGGATGAGGCAGGAAGCCAGGTGCAGGGGAGCGGCTTTTCCTGCTCGGATGCTGAAGAAAATCCTGGTGTCGGAACTGCCGCGCACCGGGCAGCAGAAGCAGGGCCTCCCGCCTCCTCCCCGCCGCCCACCCCATCCCGGGCGCTGGGCCCCCCGCAGGAGAGCAGCAGGGCCGGGCCGCAGGACCGCGCGGCCGGGGGAGGGGGGGTGGGGGGGCGGCAGGTGCTGCGGCCCCCGAGGCCCGGAGGCCCCGCTCCCTGCGCGCCGGGCGGTCCCGTCCAGCCCCCTCGCCCGGGCGCACGATCCTGGCCCCGGCGGCCCAGCCACGAGGCGGCTGAGGCTTGGGGCGGGGCGGGGGGAACGAAAGCAAAGTGGGCTGGTTAAACCGCCAATTACAGCACCTGTCCAAGTCAGGACAAGAGTTGGTGGGGGGGATATTAATTCAAACAATGTAGGGTCAATCGTTTACCAAGTTCCAGGAATAATGTTGTGCGCATCTTGCACATTTTCTCATTTAACTTCCATCTAATGTGGATTTAACAATCCACTTTCATAGATGAGAAAATCCTGAGGCTCACAGAGAAGGAACGTGCCCGAAGGCACCCACCCATAGGGCAGGACCGGAAATGAAGGACCGGTGATCCCAATTTCTCTCGAGAGGGATCAGGACGTGTGCGTGTCTCAAGGAGACATTTCCATCCACCATTCCTTCTCATTTCTCTCCCAGAATAAAAGATTCATCTCCCAGGCTTCTACGTGCTAATCTGATGTTTGGTCCCCATTTGGGAAACAGTGTTAAAGTCGAATACCTCTATTCATTTCTACAGCAAATTCCTTTACCTTTGAGAAGAATATATAAGAAAATGGCTTACTGCTTCCAAAAATTATCAATCCCTTTGTCTTTTTCATCTTTATAAAGTCACTAAGAAATCCAGTTGCTTACAAAAAAAAAAATAAATAAACTAGCTCAAATCCCAGATACTTTATATTTCAGAGCAAATAGAGTCAGAGTTAACAGGAGAGGCTCCATTCCATTCTTAGTGTTGATTTAGGAGGCACTTTATCTACAAAATCAGGCCAGTAAGATCGTGAAAATTAATTCCATCCAAAATAAAAATAATAATGTTGTTTTCAAAGCATTCGCTGATAGAGCAGAGCGAAGGGTTTCAATGTGTTCACTCTAATAAGGTAGCTTGGGGCATAGGGTAAGAGGTCACAGATTAATAACATAAAATGAAACGATATTTACATAATAAAAATAGGGAAATCATTGACATAAAAATAGTGCTGGTGGGATGTCAAGATCGTTATACCTGAACGACTGAGAACATGGAGCCCCGAAAGGCAGTGGGGAGGGAAGTGAAATTGAATTCCTTATTGGGTGTTTATAAAACTTCCACGTTCTGGAATTTTCCACCAGCACTCTGAGGGAGGCAGACTGAAGGGAAACATCATCCTTTTGTTTGGGGAAGGCCTATGGAGAGGGACGTTGGTTGGGACCTCCTGTGATGACCGGCCAAGCCCCCTGCCTCCCACTGAGGAGGACAACCAGCCCAGGAGCCCAGCCTCCGGCTGATGTGCTCGGACCGTACCACGATCAGCTGTCATCAGACACAAAAGAGCTCTTATTAAAAGGCATATCTCTAGGAATTGCTGAAAATACGGTTCACGATTCAGCCTGATGGCTCTTTTTAAACTTTGCCGATGTGGCCCCGACAGAGGCACCGGACATCATTCAGCCCGTCCACAGGTGAGGCGAAGGAGCCAGGAGCGCTGAGGGACCCGTGGAGACAGCCAGACAAGATGTAATCCGGGAGCTCTGGAATCACATTTCCGGGCTTAGTCACTGTGCATCGTGGCCTTCTGAAGCAGCCAAGATGATTATTTAAAAACAACCACCTCTGGTGAGTTACCTCTGTACTCATTTTTAAGCCCGTGGCACTTCCCTGGGGACAACGTGCCCAGACTCGGCACCAGGTGTGCCGGACAGAGAAGAGATAAGACCATGAACACACACTAACTGCAAGACCAAAAAATAAAGTAAAATAAAAAAGACAACTTTCAAAAAAACATAATAGACCCAGGAAAGTATTAGCCACATCTGAGAAGCTCACATGGCGTTAGGAGGCATGAACAATTAGTGAAGAGAAAGACAATTTTTCGGAAAGGAGACAATGGTTCTATCTGAATACCTTAAAGGATAAAGCTTCAAATAAAGGACTCAAGAAATCATGTGCGACGGGGTCAGAGTGTTCAATCCAATCCCAAGAAAACTTGAACAACATTTTCAACAGGATTAACAGCTCAAACAGCTGATTTCCAGGAATCCCAGCCACAAGCATCAATTTCCAAGAAAAAATGGCTGTCAAAGCATACTTGCTGAAATGGGTCTTTAGTGAAGCAAGCCCTACAGCCGACAAGGAGTGGGGAGTATTTCAAGAGTCCTTGGCCACTAAATCATAGTGAAATTATAATGGGGGGGCAGGGGTGTCTGAGCACCTGGCTTGGGGGGGCGGGGGGATCCCAATCAGACCAGCTCTGGCCACTCACTGCTGACAAAACCCAAAGGTGGAGAAACGAGTAGTGGTAAAATAGGAAAGGAATTTGTTTCAGTGAGGCCAATGCCCGGAAGACAGCTGACTAGTGTCTCAAAGACTGTCTCCAAAAGGTGGAAAACATGTCCAGGTTTATATAAGGAAAATGTGGGGCAAAGGCGGGTGGGTATGTGCAGGCAGGCAAGGGATCACTGTCGCGGAGTCAATCACAGGCAGGTCTTGCTGGCTCAGGGCAATCCTTATGCTTGAGGGGTAGTTTCATTTCCCATCAGGGAACCTGCTTTGCCCACAGGGTCTTCCCCCTGAGCCAAGAGACCAGCTGGAAAGAGGAACCCACCTGGAAAGTTTAAGGTCAAAATGGAGGCAGCCAAAGTCCTCTTTCAAAATGAGATGTGAACGGGCACCACGCTCCCTGAAACCTGGCCCCCAGTAAAAATGACTCTCCTGAGTAAATGAAAACAGGAGAACTCGGTATGTCCCCTGCCCTGGAAGGAAGGAGAGGAGGATGGGAGAGAGCCCCTTCACCCTGTGGGTCTCCTATAACCAAAGGAAGGCTAAAGCCACCCGAGCACAGAAGTGAGATCAGGAATCTGATTCTGGCCCCATTCTGCCACGAAGACCCAACCGGTCTGAAGTTCATCTCATCCACAATAGTGCATAAAACTGTGTGTCAGGCTCTGAGGGCAGGGAACCCTGCTAACTCCGAGGGGTCTAGTGCTTGAGGTAAGTCCTCCACGCTGTGATGGGCATGTTTAACTGGCCCACATGGTTTATATCAGGCTGTTGCATTTTGCAAGTTGATATGTTCGAAGAATTTGGTAAAATGAAGAGAATTACTAATTTCTAGGGGCATGATCATCAGCCTTGGTATTTCCAATCTCCAGAGTTTCACAAAATCCTCCCAAACCCTCAAAACCAACTCAATTTTAACAAAAGGCATGTTATCCATCGTTATGGGCTGAATTGTGATGTCTCCTATCCCCATCCCCAAATTCACATGCTGACGTCCTAGCCCCTAGCACCTCAGAATGTGACTTTATTTGGAAATAGGGTCTTTGTAGGGTTAACCTTAAAAATAAATCTACCAATTATTCCACCAGCAAAAGATAGGTTTTGGGGGGAGTAAGAGAGGAATTGCAACCTGGGGCAGACAAGCCGTGGCAAAACCATAGGGGAGTCTGGAAGACAAAGGAGAGGCGGGAGGCTCTGTGAGGAGCAAAGTAGGACGGAGGGCTGTCAGAGCCGCTGGGAGTAGGAAGTCTGGTGGCTTCTCCTTGGCTGAGCTATTTTAGGCTGAGGGAAGTGTCTCTTCCTCCGGCTGGGATGGTAGTGTCCATGTGCAAGGTCAAGTCCATGTAGGGTCTAGTCTGGCTCTTCCTGTGGGGTCTGCAATGGACTCCCAGTGTGAACCATAGGTTGTGAGAGTGCCCCCACCCAACCTCCCCACTCTGCTTTAATGAGGTTTCTCTATTCCTGATGTTCACGGTAGTTGTAGTTAGTCAAGGTGAGATCATACTGGAGTAGTGGGCCCTAATCCAGTGCAGCTGGTGGGAGTGTGGACACAGGGAGAACACCATGGGAGACTCGAGTTCTGCTGCCACAAGCCAGGGAACCTCCGGGAGCCCGGAGGGAGGCTGGGATCTTCCCAGCTCCCTCAGAGGGAGCGTGGCCCGGCGATGCCCGCATCCCAGACCCACAGCCCCCAGGACAGCAAGGCGGTAAGTTTCTGTTGTGTAAGCCAGTCTGTGTTACTTTGTTACAGTGGTCCAAGCAAACGCACACTGGGGAACGAGGACAGAATATAACAATAAATCAGAAAGCACTAGAATGCTACAGTTCTACAATGATCAGGAACCAGAGGCCCAAATAAAACTGGTGCATACAGACACTTGTTTGCATCTTCCTTCCGTGGGGACGAGCCAGGGCCCAGGGGACATCATGTTAGTTGGCAACTCCCAGGCTTCCAGAAACCACTTTACATACTAACATTCCGTAGTTTGTCCAGAAAGACCCCAACGGTATTTGGAATCCAAATCAGCCCCTTTTATGGGAAATACCCAAAGCCCCATTTCCAACAAAACAGAGTCGTGACATTTGGAACCATAACAGCAGCTTTTTTTTCCAAAAGAAATTATTCACAAGGAAGAAAAAAAAAAGGCTGAGTACAGAGTAAACAGCATCTCTTCACTATAAAAAGTAAATTATAAGCTAGGAGAAAATTTTAAAGAAGGAACTTTTATCTGCAATCCTCCTGACTAATTTTTCATCTCACTTGGGAGGAAGGTCGACGTGACCCAGCCCCATGATTCCTGGGCCGTTGGCAGCTGGGCCCCGGGTCTCTGTGCGAGTCCTGATGGTGTCTCACTCAGGGACACACGCAGCTCTGGCAAAAGACTTTCCTGTCCGGTCACGTGAATCTCACACTGGAGATAAGAAAACACACACACAATATGGGAGGAAGTAAAAATGATAAAATATCTACGTTTACCTCTTCAGCTCACTCATCTGTCTTGCCCACAAATAATACTTCCCAGAAGTTAGCACAATCCTGTAAAAATGAATAAATAAATAAATAGCCTGCATGACGTTCACCAGCCTTCCCGGTTGGGAGTCTCCTAACGCGCTGGTCCTGCCGAGCTCTAAGACAAAAGCTGCGCTCTCCTAATTCAGTGTCCTCTGCAGTAACTGTCAATTAAGTGTTTCCCAGGGATTTATTTAAATTAAATTAATGTGGCCTCAAGCCAAACATATTTGTTCCAAAATTTATTTCAGCTCTCATAAAGCTAATCCTATTGCCCTTCAACTAACAGACATGAACAAACTATCATCAGCAAGACACTGTGTTTGCTGTCTTCCCGAAGCTACGCCTCATCGGAAAGATGCTAGGTCGGCGCGCACCAGGCCTTTCTGTGGGAATTCACATGAGTAACCCATGCCTTCAAGAAAGAGTTTTAAAAGAAAATTATATTCCTAGATTTTTTTTTTTTAAAGCATTGCCCGTTGGACCAACTCAAGTTCCTTTTGGAAACACAAACATTAATGTTAATATCTGTAAGTCAAACACGTGCAGTTTCTTTTAAAGGAAGCAGCGTGTATGCAGAATGTGGACACAGAATCTGGCTTTGAGGGCAGGGGAGGGTGTCGGGAACGAAGCCCGGTCAATGACTCGGGAACATTCCCAGAGATGTTCTCTGATTTCCCTTCTTTCCCAGGGCTGATGGCATACAGATCATTTATTACTATTACCATCATTTACTGAAGTTTTAATAATGATCGAGTCTCTGTATTAAGAAATGACCACCGCTTATCAGGTTAAGAATGGAAAAAGGCAACAAACTTATCCATAAAAATAACGAAAGACTATAAATAGTGAAACTTAGAAGACCATTCTGTCCTCAACTCAGTACTAGGCTTTGGAAGGAACTGGAACCAGTCGTAATTTTTACTGACCTTAGAAAATTACACATATGTATGAATAGTACTTGATGAATTCTTAAAACCATGCTAGTTACTTTCTTAGAATATAAACAATCACTAAAAACACGGTATTTATAGAAATCTTCCAAATAACCTATGGAATCAAATATCTACTCCTGGTGAAAGTATTTGAAGTACGTTATAATATTCACAATTATAGAATAATAATGACAGCAGTGTGGAATTCTCCATCATAAAAGAAAAGGAGGGTCGTCTCGTCGCCCCTTTGTGAGCAGTGGTAGAGTGTTTACGAACAGGAAACAAGGCACTAACAATCCCAGAAGACAAGTAACGCTGCCTTCACCAAAACACCCAACGCAGAGCTGAACAAGCTTAGTGCTTAATAAATGATAATTGATTAGTCGCTAAGGGAGTTTGACAAGGTATCAACATGGTGTGTGTGTGCACGTGCCCACATGTGACACGGTGATTTCCTGGAAAGGGTGAAGGTTACAGAATTGTCCAGTGCTCTTTCCCCCTTGACTTGGTTCATGGACCGTCCAAGCAGCACAACTTGCCAGCAGGTGTCCCGCGTCCTTCGCTCCACAAGGGCAGGACGTCTTGTGCCGTCTTGTCCCTGGCGTCTCTGCGGTCAAGCAAAGTGCTTAGTTCACATGTAGTCTTTGGTCAAGTCTTCGCTAAACAAAGGAATATTTGAGGCTGCAGAGGGTCAGGCGTGGTAGAGGGAGACAAAAAACATGTGTAGGACCAAAGGGATCTGTGCCTTGATCTGAGTGCTTTGATTACTGATTTTTGCCAAAGTGGTATAAGGACAGAATGAGGATTTTTTGCCCTAGTTTTAATTGTAGAATCTGTGAGATCAATATTGACTCTATTAATGAGAATACTGGTAAAGGAATCATCATAGCAAGGCACTTTTTTTTTTTTAAAGCAAATGCTTCTTTTGTATTACTGGGCTATTTATTAAGAATAATTTAACTGAGTCAGTTAAGCCTCCGACTCTTGGTTTCGGCTCAGATCATGAACTCCAGGTTGTGAGATCGAGCCCCGCATCAGACCCCGTGCTGAGTGGGGAGTCTGCTTGAGATTCTCTCTCTCTCCCTCTGCCCCTCCCCGAGCTCGCACATGTACACTCACTCTCTCAAACAAATAAATAAATAAATATCTTTTAAAAAAAATTTAACCTAAGCTTGAATTCTCAGACTAATTTTGGGAATGAAGTAGTGTGTATCTCTTGTAAGGATAAAAAGTCTTGGGAAAAGTCCATTCTGTTCTTCCCCCCAAGTCCCCAAGGGACCCCTCCTCTTTGAGTTCCTGGACCCATTCCCCCCCCCCAACACACATACACACGCAAACATACACGCAAACACACACAACACCAAGCCAGTCTCAGACAGCAGCTGGGAGTCTGCGAATCAAGCCGGTTCTGGTACTGTCTACCCAACATCAGATCCCACAGCTGAGGCTCAGTCCTACAAGACCGCCCCGGCCCCCCACTGCAGCCGGGGTCTCCAGGTGCAAGGCCCAGGCTGTTACCTGTGCTTCTGACCCACAGGATACAGATTGGGGGTTTTCAGGACCTCCTTAGGTTCCATGAATGCGCTCGAGTGGTTCACAGAACTCACGGAAACTCCGGTTTGCCAGTTTATTAAAGGACGTGATAAAGGATGCAAATCAGCAGCCAGATGAAGAGATATGTAGGGTTGGGTCATGCACAAAGGAGCTTCTGTCTGCATGGAGCTTGAGGCCTGGCTCAGTGGTGAGTGGAAATGTTCCAGTTCCCCAAGCATGGACGCTGTCCAGAAAAAAAGGACCCGAAAGCTGTCCTCTCGAGTTTTTAGCGAGGATTCACTACACAGTTATGACTGACTAAGTCACTGGTCCTTGGCGGATTCACACTCCAGCTCCTCTCCCCTCTCTGGAGTGGGGTTAGGGGTAGGGCTTGAGGTGAGACTGAACACTCCGACCCTCCAGTCCCATGGAGAAGAATGACGCCCTCTTCCAGGCACCAGCCGCACCCTTGGGCAGGTCCAAAGGTCACCTTCATTAATCACAAGACACCCATATTGCCTTAGGGCTCTGAGTGTTTTCAGGAACTGTGGACAAAGACTAAAGACACCTGAGAAATATATATTTAGTCATCTGATTGACCAAACACATTTTTCTCATAAATCTTTATACCCCCTCTTCCCACCCTCTGATGGGAGGCTTGTGGCCTGTGACCGCAGAGAGGGCAGATTGAGCTTCTGGGTCAGGCTGGGGCAGCCAGCCAGTGAGGGTGATCCTCTGGTCTAAGCAAGAGCGGGTGTCGGGGATTCACGGCATGAGAAGCCCCCGTTTGTCCTCAGTGCACCCCCATCCACTGCTACCCACCCCCCTGGAGCTCTCAGCCAGGCCCTTCTGCGCCTCCTGCCTCCACGCAGCTTCCCCCTGATGGACATAGATGCCCAGAACGGCAGCTGGGCCGGGAAGGAGCAGGTGGATGGGAGAGTGGGTGCCCAGCATGGACCCCAATGGGGTTATATAGTCCCTGAACAACTGGGGTCTGCAGTGATTGGGAGTTGGTCTCAGAATTCACTAGAGTTAAAGAAATATGACTGGTCTGCACAGCTGAGTTTTCTACCTATGAAGGAGTCACCTGAATGAGGTTTTCCTCGTGATCCATGGGAGTCAGGCGCGCCGTGGACGTGACCTCCCAGCAGTCAGGCTTCGTGGACTTGCTGAATAAGAAAATTACGTGTGGAGCTGCAGGAGCTCGAATGCCCTTGATAATGAAGGGAAATTACTTTGTGCTGTTCTTCCCAGCTGTTCTCTTCGGTCCTCCCAAGTACAGCACCCACAATGAGGTTAAAATCGACGTGGTTATTTAAATCGACATCCCCTGTCTTTGTAGGCCTAAGCTGACCTACCTGGGGCCCCGAATGGTGGCCCGAGAACAATCCCCAATTTCTCCAGTGATTTCACTTCATTATGTGTTTTCACAGACCTGGATTCCTTTCGTATAAAAACACTGAAGTCTTAGCTATTTCAAACAAGCCAAATAGCCTCCCATTTGTTTACTTCATCTAGCGTTTTTGTTATCCAGCTTGATTTCCTTTAAAAACAGCCTTTTGTCTTGTGTTTGGAATATGTTTTTCTTCCACCCAGCTGAATACCACAGTTTTGAGGTGGCACTTCCGTCAGCTGAGAAAGCTCAGCTTGACTTTTTTCTTCTCCAGTAAAAATAGATGTTTTCTGATTGGCGCTCGTGCATTGTCCTCCGCATTGCCGCGTGCTGGTCCCTCAGGCGTGTAAATCTTTGCTCTCTCTTAGTAATAGTTTCTAAATGAACTTGAAAAGCCCGAAGAGAGGGAAGATCATTTCTCCTGACCTCTGGATCAAGTGTCACTGACCATCCAGGGGACGGAGTCAGACACAGAAGTGATGCGGGTGAGGGGTTGGAGGTGTCGGCTGGGGTCTGGCCAGGACATTTCCACTGAGGCCAGCGGGGTCTGTGTGAGCCCACGGTTCCCCCTCCCCGACCCCACAAAGTCAGCGGCCCCGGGGCCGTGAGTAGGGACCGCAGGGACTGCTCTCGCAGCTAACTGGCACCCAGGGGAGCCACACTTGCCGCTCACGGGAACCTGCAGAGCCTTCCGTCCCAGCGCAGAGTGAGGGCAGGGAGCGCCGAGGCGGGGGTGCTTTCCCCGGATGCCCACCGGAGTCCCAGTGCCCTCCAGAAACTGGGGGGACCTGCAGCCTCTTTCCTTCAGCCCCTGTCCCTCCACCCAAGTTTGTCCTTATCTGTTAGATTCCCTCAGTAATAAGGATCAGTGGGCAAAGCTGCTCCGAGCAGGAGGCAAGATAGGCCTTGCTCATCATTACTGACAGGATACAAATTAATAACAGAATGTCTCTAAACCAATTATTTTAAAATTTGTTGACAGTGCTTGTTTCTGTGCCCAGGTGCCTTTCCATATGGCCTGGGTAGAAAAATCTGGACCAAGAAGACAAAAATCCCTGTCCAGCTCACATTGTGGTTGGAGGAGGCCAACAAGAAACGAAGAGTCAGTCCCACGTAGTATGTCCGTGACGATCAGGAAGGAGGACCGGGAACGCCAAGCGGGGCGCGGGATTCCAGGCAGAGCTGCCGGACGTCCGCGCAGGGACAAATGTCGTGCACACACTTGGAGGTGGTGAGAGAGCTCGGTCACTCGGCCGCCTGGGAGGAAGCGGTCCAGGCGGACAGCAAGTGCAGAGGCCTGGGGGTGTGCTGGGCCTGTGCTGGGGAGTATGCGGCGGGTGCACTGGGGTGCACTGGGGGTGCACTGAGCATGCACTGGGGGTGCACTGGGGGTGTGCTGGGCATGCACTGGGGGTGCACTGGGGGTGTGCTGGGCATGCACTGGGGGTGCACTGAGGGTGTGCTGGGCATGTGCTGGGGAGTATGCGGCGGGTGCCCTGGGGGTGTGCTGGGGGTGCACTGAGCATGTACTGGGGTGCACTGGGGGTGTACTGGGGTGCACTGGGGGTGTACTGGGGTGCACTGGGGGTGTACTGAGCATGCACTGGGGGTGCACTGGGGGTGTACTGAGCATGCACTGGGGGTGCACTGAGCATGCACTGGGGCGCACTGGGGGTCTACTGAGCAGGTACTAGGGTGCACTGGGGGTGTACTGAGCATGTACTGGGGTGCACTGGGGGTGTACTGAGCATGTACTGGGGTGCACTGGGGGTGCACTGGGGGTGTACTGAGCATGTACTGGGGTGCACTGGGGGTGCACTGGGGGTGCACTGAGCATGTACTGGGGGTGCACTGAGCATGTACTGGGGCGCACTGGGGGTGTACTGAGCATGCACTGGGGCGCACTGGGGGTGTACTGAGCATGCACTGGGGTGCACTGGGGGTGTACTGAGCATGTACTGGGGTGCACTGGGGGGTACTGAGCATGTACTGGGGTGCACTGGGGGTGCACTGGGGGTGTACTGAGCATGTACTGGGGTGCACTGGGGGGTACTGAGCATGTACTGGGGTGCACTGGGGGTGCACTGGGGGTGTACTGAGCATGTACTGGGGTGCACTGGGGGTGCACTGGGGGTGTTCTGAGCATGTACTGGGGTGCACTGGGGGTGTACTGAGCATGTACTGGGGTGCACTGGGGGTGCACTGGGGTGTACTGAACATGTACTGGGGTGCACTGGGGGTGTACTGAGCATGTACTGGGGTGCACTGGGGGTGCACTGGGGGTGTACTGAGCATGTACTGGGGTGCACTGGGGGTATACTGAGCATGTACTGGGGTGCACTGGGGGTGTTCTGAGCATGTACTGGGGTGCACTGGGGGTGTACTGAGCATGTACTGGGGTGCACTGGGGGTGTACTGAGCATGTACTGGGGTGCACTGGGGGTGCACTGGGGGTGTACTGAGCATGTACTGGGGTGCACTGGGGGTGTACTGAGCATGTACTGGGGTGCACTGGGGTGTACTGAGCATGTACTGGGGTGCACTGGGGGTGTTCTGAGCATGTACTGGGGTGCACTGGGGGTGTACTGAGCATGTACTGGGGTGCACTGGGGGTGTACTGAGCATGTACTGGGGTGCACTGGGGGTGCACTGGGGGTATACTGAGCATGTACTGGGGGTGCACTGGGTGTGTACGGAGCATGTACTGGGGTGCACTGGGGGTGCACTGGGGGTGTACTGAGCATGTACTGGGGTGCACTGGGGGTGTACTGAGCATGTACTGGGGTGCACTGGGGGTGTTCTGAGCATGTACTGGGGTGCACTGGGGGTGTACTGAGCATGTACTGGGGTGCACTGGGGTGTACTGAGCATGTACTGGGGTGCACTGGGGGTGTACTGAGCACGTACTGGGGTGCACTGGGGGTGCACTGGGGGTATACTGAGCATGTACTGGGGGTGCACTGGGGGTGTACGGAGCATGTACTGTGTACTGGGTGTGTACTGGGCTTGTACTGGGCGTGTACTGGGCATGTCCTTGGGTGTATACGCAGATGTGTATTCATGCCTGTACTGGGTGTATCCTTGTGTATATATTTAACGGGCGCCTGGGGGGCTCAGTCAGTTAAGCGTCTGCCTTCGGCTCAGGTCACGATCTCAGGGTCCTGGGATCGAGTCCTATGTGGGCTTCTGGCTCAGCGGGGAGTCTGCTTCTCCTTCAGCAACCCCCCCCCCCCACGCCCATGCTCTCTCTCTCAAATAAATGAATAGACTCTTTAAAAGAAAGAAAAGAAAGAAAAGAAAAAAAGAGTTTAAAACTAATCAAAGAAAGAGCAGAAAGAACAGCAGGAACAGTACGTTACCTTAGCTGTAACGTACACCCCGAGGCACACTGAGGAGAGGAGAGCAGCTGTGAGGAAGGGATGTGCAGTAAGTCAGGGGCAGAGAGTCCTCCCTGGGATGTCTGCGGAAAATACCGATGGACTCAAAATATAGTAGAGACAGACTGAACGGCAGTTACAAAGAGATAGATGAGTTAATGACTATGTGGAGAAACTGGCCCTCTGGGGGGGAGAAACAGTTTAAAGTCTCACTTCCCAAATACACAAAGCTAATTAGGGATAATTAAAATCTTCATTGTAAAAAATGAAGTCATAACAACAAAAAGAAAATATAGCTGAATGTTTATCTGACTTGGGTGGGGAATAACTTTTTTTTTTTTTTTTAAGATTTTATTTATTTGCGAGAGAGACAATGAGAGACAGAGAGCATGAGAGGGAGGAGGGTCAGAGGGAGAAGCAGACTCCCTGCTGAGCAGGGAGCCCGACGTGGGACTCGATCCCGGGACTCCAGGATCCTGACCTGAGCCGAAGGCAGTCGCTTAACCAACTGAGCCACCCAGGCGCCCCGGGGAATAACTTTTTAAGCATAAAAAAATGGAATAAATCACAAAAGAATAGATTTGTCTATATAAAATTTAAAGACTGTTCTTAATATCCTGAGGGGATGGTAAAGGTTTGCAATAATCACTTTTACATAACTTGTGTTATTATAAGATTTGAAATACATGGACAAACCCAAAACTTAATTAACATGAACATAATTATGAAATCTTCCCTTTCCTTTTTGCTTAGAAACAAAAACTTCTGCCTTTTTCCGTAACGGGGCGGGGGGGGATGGATTTTTTCAAACATGACATCGAAGCATTATCTATATATTTCATTATGTGTCTGTAACACTTTTGATGTTTTCTACTACATTTTAATGAACCATCTGTCCAAAAATTATTTTCAAAAATTGAGAAATTAGTAATTGGGTAAATTACAGACTTGTTTATGCTTATATTATTGGTGGTGATTTAACAGTTGCCATCTGAGCTAAATGTTCCAAGAAACAATGAGGCAGTTGTCGGTGTGGAAAAGGACCCCAGACAGGCAGCTCAAGATGATCAGGTTAAGTATACAAGCGTGTCCTAACTTCCATAGAGCTCTTTGAGAGGACAGAAATGTACATTACTATGTAGCCTTGAGGAAAATTTTCAAGTGGATTGAAAACAAAACTAAACAAAACACAAAAGCTAGTTGCCTTGGGGCCAGAAAAGGGGAAGAGCAGGGTGGTGCAGGATACTCACAAAATACGGGATCAGGAAGATGGGGAAAAGCCGCGACCAGCATTCGAGCCCGTGACTCCCAGGTGATACATGGCCTGGGTGTGAATAAAAAGAAGGAGTGAAATCAACTTCCGGAAAGAACATGGGTGTGGGGTAGAAAGACCACAACGTCCAAGCCTAAGACCCAAAGTCCACACCCCAACTCCATGATTTAATTATCCTGTGACCTGGGTTGATGGCCTCCCTTCTCTGACCTTCAGTTTCCACCCAGAAATAAGAGTATCGGTATTGTAACCAACAGCCACTAACAACCACGTGTGTCTGGAGGCCACCGCCCTATGGTGGTGATGGAGCCTCCTGAGCTCCCTGGGCGGGTGGAAGGAGCATCCCCCACTTGCGCGACAAGCATCCCAAACCCCAGATGGTGTAAACCCAAAATCCAGGAAGGAAGGGTGGCCAAACGGAAGGAGTCAAAAGTCCCCAGAAGCCGGTCTGTGGCTCAGAAAGTGAGGGAGCTAAGCACTTGGAACATTTGGAATAAGGGAGAATGAGTCTTACTGAGTTGAAAGAGCATGGTCCTCAGGGGTCAGCCTTCACGTGCTGGGAGCCGCCTCGTGAAACGGCACGTCAGCTGGGTGTGGAGGGACAGGGTTTTATAGGTCACCATCAGCCACCCAAATGTTAATTTATGCTATCATTGTTGGTAAATGAGTATTCATACTTCAAGTCTTTCTTCGAAATGATCTCCTGAGGATTTTCTCATTCTTCCAAGGCTATATGGTGGACTGCTGTGCAGGGTCTATTATCCAAGGGGGGGTCAGTGCCGCTAGCACCCTCCTGTGCCTACACAGCCCTATGCAGCGCCCCTGCTCCCCGAGGCCGATTTGTACAAGGCTTCCCTTAAATCCACACTGGACGTCATTAGGAGCCTTATAACAATTACCTAAGTGTGTTATACTTTCTTTCACACGTGTTCCCTGATGCTTTATGCCACCTGTTCGCTCTTCTGACCTACAATGAAATGATCTGAGAACAGAAACCTTGATTTTTGGGGCGCCTGGGTGGCTCAGTCGTTAAGTGTCTGCCTTCAGCTCAGGTCATGATCCCAGGGTCCTGGGATCGAGCCCCACATCGGGCTCCCTGCTCTGCAGGGAGACTGCTTCTCCGTCTCCCACTCCCTCTGCTTGTGTTCCCTCTCTCACTGTGTCTCTCTCTCTGTCAAATAAATAAATAAAATCTTAAAAAAAAAAAAAAAAAAGAAACCCTGATTTTCTTTTTTTCCTTTTTTTTTTTTTTTTAAATTTTATTTATGTATTTGAGAGAGCATGAGAGGGGAGACAGTCAGAGGGTGAAGCAGACTCCCCGCTGAGCAGCCCGATGTGGGACTCGATCCCGGGACTCCAGGATCATGACCTGAGCCGACGGCAGTCGCCCAACCAACTGAGCCACCCAGGCGCCCCAGAAACCTTGATTTTCAACTTTATCTCTAACACCTACAGAATGCCTGGGAGCTTAAGGAATTAATAATATGAATTATTGTTGTATTATATCTTAAAAGCTGCTTCCATCACAGAAAGCTCAAAGCTCCTTTCAGGTGGGACTGTGTGCCAAGTGGTCTAAGGGCGAGCAAAGGTCAGGAAACAGATAGGCAACTGACCAGCTGGTGGAAAGGAAGGTGTCATGATTTACTTACTGAGAGCGTTCACAGTTTAGACATAGACTGGGTCCAGCCTAGGAAGAACCAGACCGTGAACCAGAGGATGAGAGGATGTTTTCACATTGGTTGGCAGTATTAATGGGGATATATTAAGGATTAAGTAAATTGCATTTTTTTTTAAGAAAAGGTAAAGTTTGGTTTCACCTCTCAACAGACCAACCTCTTGAATACAATAATCATTGACTACATACAAAATACAAAATAACTACCCAGAGGCTCTGAGAGTAAACTAAAACAAGCAGATTTTGGAAGGGAGACACAATTTGGAAGAAATGCCACATGGTGAGTTTCTTGTTTTATGACTTTTAGCCACAGTAACAGTATGGCATGGCGGAAAACTGCGATCAAAACCCACAGAGACTTCTGTTCAGCCAGGATGGAGCAATAGAGGCTAGATTTACCCTCCTACCTAAAACAAAAAAGATGCAAAAATATATTTTTCAAAATATGTGGAACAATGGCTATGAGTCATATTTTCTTATTTCTTTGCATGGCTGCCAATTCGGATTAGATGCTGGACATTTCAGCTCAGGACAGAAATCCCATCAACCATTTATTTGAGAGAAGGGAATCAGATAAGGGGAGCCCTAAGACTTCCCCACATTATTACCTGGAGAGAGTCTGCAGGTGACAGAGCAGGACGCAGAGTCCAAACAGAGCTTAAGTGGTCCCCCTGAATTGAGGAGACAGAATTTGGCATTTGGGAAGAATTTAGAATTTGGGAAGATTCGAATTTCTGGTTTTAAAACCAATGAAGAAGGAGCTCCAGAAATATGAAGAGGTGCACCCTTGAAAATGTAGCTGATACTTATCTGTTCGTGTATATGGGGAGTGTACCAGAGGCCAGAGAAAGAGCCATTGTAAGGGAGCAGGGAACACAATCCAGGAAGCTCGCATGGGGCTGAGAACAGGTCAGACTTTCCCCAGCCTGAGTAGAAAGACCTCCTACTACATGAGCATGAGTAAAGTCCTCAAAAGGGTACTGCCTTAGTAATAGGAATAAATTATCCCTAGACTAAAGGCTGTCCTGAACCCACGTCACAGGGTTTTAAAGCAAGCTTTGAAGAGATTAGACGAATTACAAGTAACTAAACTGCATCCCCAAACAACACTCAACAATACTGAAACAACAAAATTCAGCACCCAACAATGTTAAATTTAAAATGTCCAACATCTAATCAAAAATTTTTAGCCATGCAGGGTGCCTGGGTGGCTCAGTTGGTTAAGCGACTGCCTTCGGCTCAGGTCATGATCCTGGAGTCCCGGGATCGAGTCCCACATCGGGCTCCCTGCTCGGCAGGGAGTCTGCTTCTCCCTCTGACCCTCCTCCCTCTCATGCTCTCTGTCTCTCATTCTCCCTCTCTCAAATAAATAAATAATAATAATAAAAAAAATTTTTTAGCCATGCAAAGAAACAAGAAAATACAAAAACGCAGTAACAACAGAAATAGACTCATAAATACAGAAAACTCATAAATACAGAGAATTCACTGGGGAGGAAGATGGGGGGGATGGGCAAAATAGGTGAAAGGGATAAAGAGGTACAAACTTCTAGTTATAAAATAAGTAAGTTATAGGAATGAAAAGTGCACCATAGGGAATATAGTCAATAATACTGTAATAACATATGGTGACGGATGGTAACTATACTTACTGTGGTGAGCATTTCATAACATATAGAATTGTTAAATCACTGTTGCACACCTGAAAATAACATAATATCATATGTCAACTACACTTCAATTAAAAAAATGTTTTGAATTTAAAAAAACAGGAAAATATGACCCATAATCAGTAGAAAAATCATCAAAGAAACAGACTCAGAAATGACAGAGATGAGGGGTGCCTAGGTGGCTCAATTGGCTCAGCATCCCACTCTTGATATCGACTCAGGGCATGATCTCAAGGTTGTTGGATCAAGTCCTGTGTCGGGCTCCGTATGGGGCATGGAGCCCGCTTAAGATTGTCTCTCTCCCTCTGCCCCTCCTGTGCCGTGTCCCTCTCTAAAGAAAGAAAGGAAAAAAGAAAGAAAGAAAGAAAGGAAGGAAGAAAGAAAGAAAGAAATGACAGAGATAATAGAAATAACAGAAAAAGATATTAAAACTGCAATTATAAATAAGTACCATAATGTTTGAGAAGGTAGAAGAAAGCATAAATGAAATGAGGAGAAAAACCAAAGTTATGAGAAAAAGATCCAATGGGACTTCTGTAGATGAAAAACTACAAAATTTTCAAAATTGGCACAGATAATAGAGAATCTAAATAATCCTATATCTATTAAAGTCATTGAATTAATATCAAAAAGACTTTTGATGTTTGGCCCAGATAGCTTTAGTGTTGAATTCAAATATTGTAGAAAAAAAGTAGTATAAATGTCACCTAAATTCTTCCAGAAAACAAAGGAAGGGGGCCCCCTGGGTCTAAAATGGTCTAGTGTCTGCCTTCAGCTTGGGTCATGATCTCTAGGTCCTGGGATCAAGCCCATGTCGGCTCCCAGCTCAGCGGGGAGTCTGCTTCTCCCTCTCCCTCTGCCTCTCCCCCTGCTTGTGCCCTCTCTGTCTCTCTCTCTCTAACGAATAAATAAAATCTTTAAAAAAAAAAAGAAAAGAAAAGAAAGGAGGGATAAACACTCCAATTACTTCATGAGTCCAATCTAACATTAATACCAAAACCCTACAAAAACATTAACAAAAACAAAAATGGGAAGAAAAGTACAAATCGGTAACCCTCATAAACACACATATTCTGAACAAAATACTAGCAAGTATAAATTAAACATGTATGAAAAGAAGAATATATTTTTAAGTTGGGTTTATCTAAGAAATTCAAGATTGGTTTACCGTTGATCAAAATCAACCACCCTGTTAGTAAACAAAAAGTAAAAAAAGGTAATTTCCAAGTTAATAGAAAAAAGGAAGAAAACCCACATGATTGTTTTAATAGATTCTGAAGAAGCATTTGACACAATTCAATATCCATTCATGATTAAAGGAAAAAAAAAACCCTCAGAAATGGATGAGAGCATCTTCCATCTGATGAAAAATCTGCAGCTAATGTCATCCTTAATGGTAAATTATTAAATACTTTCTCCTTAGGAGCAAAAAATAAGACAAGGATACTTTATCTCATCACTTTTATTCAACACTGTCCTGGTGATTCTAGAAAGCACAATGGGCAAGATAAAGAAATGAAAGACATAACTGTATAAAAGAAGAAAAAAACTGTCTCTATTTGCAGATGACATAACTGCATATATAGAAAATCCTAAAGAACCTATGAAATAACTGTAACTAATAAATGAATTTAAAGTAGTACTAGATTGGGGCACCTGGGTGGCTCAGTTGGTTAAGCAGCTGCCTTCGGCTCAGGTCATGATCCTGGAGTCCCAGGATCGAGTTCTGCATCAGGCTCCCTGCTCAGCAGGGAGTCTGCTTCTCCCTCTGACCCTCCCCCCTCTCATGTGCTCTCTCTCTCTCTCATTCTCTCTCTTTCAAATAAATAAATAAAATCTTAAAAAAAAGTCTCAAAAAAAATAAAGTAGTACTAGATTATCACATTAATAAACAAAATTTATATTTGTAGCAAATAATTGGAAAATTAAATTTAAAACAAGTCTACTTATAATACCATCAAAAACAAAATATTTAAGAACAAATTTAGCAAAAGATATATAAGACTCTACACTAAAAACTATATAACACTATAAAGAAAAATTAAAGAAAACCTCAGTAAATGGAGAGATATATCATCCTCACTGATTGGAAGACTCAGTATTGTTAGGATGTCGTTTCTTTTCAAATTGATCTGTATACTTAGCACAGTAACTCAATTACAATCAAAATCTCAGCAGATTTTTAAAACAAAAATTGGTAAGTAGATTTTAAAATTTATATAGAAATTCGAAGAACCTAGAATATCCAAAGAAATCCCTTAAGAGAAAAACCAAGTAGGAGGGCTTAAACTTCCTGACTTTAAGATTTGCCATAAAGCTCCAGGATTCAAAACAGTATGATATGGGCAAAAGGACCCACCAATGGATGGAATAGAATGGAGACCCCATTAATAGACCTTTATTTATATAGTCTCCCAAATTTCAACAAAAATGCCAAAACAATCCCCAGAAAAAGAGAGAATCCTTTCAACAAATGGCGTTGAAATAACTGGATTTCCATTTTGTAGGAAAAGGAAACCTGACTCCTAGTCATACCATATACAAAAATTGATTTTCAATAGATCACCATTAAAACCATAAAATTTCAGGGCGCCTGGGTGGCTCAGTTGGTTAAGTGACTGCCTTCGGCTCAGGTCGTGATCCTGGAGACCCTGGATCAAGTCCCGCATCGGGCTCCCTGCTCAGCAGGGAGTCTGCTTCTCCCTCTGACCCTAACCCCTCTCATGTGCTCTCTCTCATTCTCTCTCTCTCAAATAAATAAATAAAATCTTAAAAAAAACCCATAAAATTTCAGAAGAAAATGTAAAAGAAAATCCTTGTGACTTAGGAGTAGGAGTAGTAAGATGTTTCTTAAGGAAGTCACAGAAGGAAATAACCATAGAAGAAAAAAAAATAGATTATATTCAAATAAAAACTTCTCATCAAAACACAGCATCTTTCAGGAAACACGTACGCAAAATACAACTTTTTTTAAAAAGTTGGAAAACATATATCTAAGGACTGGTTTGCAGAAAATATGAACTACTACAATTCAATAATAAAAACACAATCCTCTAAAAATGGGCAAAAGATTTGATGAGCCCCTTCGTAAAATAAGATACAGGAACTGCTGATAAGCACAACAAAAAGTGCTTAACATTATTAGTCATCAGGGAAATGCAAAGTAAAACCACATGAGATACTACCACCAACTTACTGGAATCCCTACAATTAAAAAGATCAATACCACCAATTACTTGCAAGGATGCGAAGCAACCAAAACTCTTACATGATTGTTGTTGGGAGGATAAATGACATAACCACTTTGGGGAAAAGGTCTGCAATTTCTTTAAAAAATGAAATATCTATTTACTCTCTGATCCAGCAGTTCCATTCCTACGTATTTATTCAAGAGAAATTACACATATCTCATCAAAAGACCTGAACAACACTGATCAAAACAGCTTTATTCCTAATAGCCCACACGGGGAGAATCCCAGCTGCCCACCCACAGAGCGGACAAACAAACCCATGATTCCGTGCAGAATACTACCCACTCTACTCCCCAGCATGAGCAACACGGCTGAATCTCAGGACTGCTGTGAAGACAGGGTAGACGAGCAACACCCTCCTAAAGATTTGCGAGGGCTGACCCCCAGAACCCTGGCCCTGTTAGCTTACATGGTGAGGAGGCATTCGGGGTGCTAATCCGCTCACCTGCAATAGGGAAGTTATCCTGAATCACCCAGGTGGGCCCTGTCATCACTTTCCTCACCAGCTGAACAGGGAAGAAAAGAAGTCACAGTGGTGCATGGTGAGGCCAGAGAGGCCGAGGCTGGCTTTGGAGACGGAGGACGAGCGTGTAATTGTGACATAATAAATAGAAATTTTGGTCTTCAGTTCCAGGCTCACAGCCTCAAAGCCCTTGTGATTTCCTCAGTGATTAGAGCAATAGGCACCTTTTGTTATATTTGATTTTGTCTTTGGTTCCTGAAATAGTTTCAGAACAATAAAGGTGAAATGTGTGTCTTCCGTTGTTCATAACAAACTCTGAGCATATGTAATGAGGTGACTTTTGGAAAGCCCCCCGATGACCTAAGGACGGGGTTGGTCACCAGCGGAACCAGCCGTGGGATTAGAGAGCTCGGACTTTCAGCCCCACCCCCAAGTTGGGGAAGGGAGGGGCTGGAGGTTGAATTCATCACCAGTGGCCAATGATTTAATCAATCATGCCTGTGTAACGAAGCCTCCATAAAAACAAATAAGGATGGGGTTCAGAGAGCTTCTGGGTTAGTGAACAAGAACGCATCCATGTGCGGGGGCGTGGTCACCCCACACTCCACAGGGTCAGAAGCTCCTGCGCTTGGAAGATAAAGTTGCATTGTTTAAGCTGCTAAATTTGTGATAATTGGTTACAGCCCCTGTAGAAATCCAATATAACGAAGTAGAAGAATTCCGATGTGAAAGGGCAAATGCTGTTTGGCTTCAATTTTGTAAAGTTATAGAATAGGCCAATCTCATGTGTGATGGGAAAAAAATCAGCACAGTAATTGGGGCGGGGATTGACTGAGACAGGTACGGGAACCTCTGGGTCCACGGTCTGTTCTCTATATTGATAGGGTCAGGGTTATAAAAGTGTGTGCGTTGTCAAAGCCCAGTTAACGGACACTTCAGCTCTGCATTTCACTGCATACAAATATGACACCTAAAGTAAAAACCTATAAACAAATGTTAATCTGGTTAATGATATATATGATGAAATATTTATTGGGAAGTATAGAGATGTTGGCAGTTTATTTTGAAATGGGTCAAAAATAAGATGGCTCAGTGGATGGACAGAGGGATGGATAAGTGGACAGATGGCAGAATGAACATAGGAAAATGTTCATGGTAGAATCTAAGTGATGAGTGTACACATGTTCACTGAGATGTTCCTTCAATTTTGTTGTTTGAAATTGCTTATTTTTTAAAAGTAACAGGTTGGATCTGTATAAAGAATGTAAACAAAACTCTGAACCAGAAAACCCAAAGCTTTAGGTCAGGGGTTAGATCACTGGGGAGATTTTTTAAAAAGCTCATGTCTGAGGCTCCCAAGGATTTGATAATAATTGTTCTATGCATGAATGATTTTTTTAAAAGAGAGAAAGTAAGGGTATCATCAGTCAGGATCCTTATATTCTACTTTCCAACAAACACCCTCCTGAAAAACAATTAGTCCTTACAGCACGTGGGCTGAAGACCTATCAGATCTGACATAAGAAGGAAACACGATTGCTCATGTAGCATCCTTGCATCATCATCACTATTGCTCATTTTCCTCTCAAAGTAGGACGTGGGAAACCGAGGCAGGGCCAAAGAAGTACTAGGCAACATATTTTTATCCTTTTCAAGCCTTGGGCACGTAGAGCTCGGTTAGGAGGAGAGAAACCTCGCGCCCAGGCGTGTGCGTGCACGGGGGTGGCTGGAATCCGGTGTGGGTGTTGCGTACTGGGCTGGAGGGTGTCCCGCATCCAAGTCCCGTCCACCTGGAAGCTGCGGATTGACCTTCTCGGGAAACAAGGTCTTTGCAGATGCGATAAGATGAAGCCATGCTAGATCTGGGTGGCCCCGATCCAATGACTGGTGTCTGACAAGAAGAGAGAACTTAGTCACGGGGGAGGCCACGCAAAGGCGGAGGCAGAGGTTGGAGGCCCGTGGTCACAGCCAAGAAACGCCTGGAGCCACCAGAAGCTGGCCGAGGCAGCGTCGGAAAGAGCCCAGCCTGCCGACACCGTGGCTCTGGGGGGTGGGCTCCAGCCGGGGGACAGTCAGTGCCTGTGTCGGAAGCCGCCCGGGGGTAGTGTGCTCCGACAGCCTGAGCAAAGGGGTACACAGCAGTCCCGGCACTGGGGCGCCGTGTCTGTTCTCCGGGCTGACAGACCGGCTGTCCCCGCGCGGCGGGCGCCGGAGGAACAGCCGAAGCACCTGCCCCCCGCACAGGCCCAGGCCGCGCGTCACCTCCACTCTGACCAGAGCCTCTCGCCGTGCGGGCTGAGCTTCACGCGCTCACCTCACAAATACCGCGGGTGGAAGATGCCCGATGCCCCAGGACCAACCTGGTTCTTCTCCGGCGATTCCCACCTGCGGAAGGCCCGGCCCCCGCGTCATGCGCTGGGCAGATGGACAGACAGAAGTGTGGAGGAGGGAGCACAGAGGGGTCGCAGGTCACGCCTGTTCCCCGAGGCCGCTGGTCTTGGTCTGTCTCTGCAGAGCTGAGGAGATGCACGGCCCGTGTCCCTTCCAGCAGCATCTCTAGCTGGAGCCACCTGAAGGCGGAATCCCACCTGGATCTCAGGTGGACCTTGGCCAGGTAGTACTCGGTGACAACAGTTTTGGTGGATTTGTGGAATGACACGAGCAGGGCCCCGAATTTAACTTTTCCTCCCAGGGTTCAGGAGAAGATGCTCCCTCCACCGGCAAACGTCAGTGTTCGGGGCGCGGCAGACACGAGGGGCGGAAGCCCGAGCCCTGGTGTCAGAACAAAGCCTGTCGCCGGCGCTGCCCGTGCATGTGACAGGCGTGGCTGTCCTGCCTTCTCTCCCCGGCCCACCGGCCGAGGGTCTGCACCTGCGGCGGGCCGGGGGTCTGTGGACTCAGGTGGGGAAAGAGCTACGTCTTTGTGTTTACTGACCTCCGTGAAGTTTCCATTTCCTTCGGCTGTGAGCGTGGGAAACACGGTGGCCGCATCAGGACTGGTGGTTTTGCTACTGATGGAAATCGCATTTTCACACCCCATTCCCCGTCAGCCCAGGGGCTTTATTTTGAAGGAGTTATTCCGAGAAAAGCCCATCCCTCAGGCCACCGGAAGGGGTCCATGGCCCCGAGGCGATAAAGCCCAGCAGGGAGGCGAGAGGGGCAGGCAGGGCCGCCCTCCACAGGGGCCTGGGCGCCCGAGGCCCCGAGCGCTGCGCGGGAAGTAGGCCGGTGCGTTTACCTCCCCGGCTGCTGCAGGGACAGCAGGCGGCCACCGGGAGCTGCCCCGTCGCCTCCCCTGTGGCACGGGCCCTCGGGGCCGGGGGTGGAGGGCGTCCTGGCCCAGGAGCCTGAGTCAGGCAGCCCCTGCCCCGGCCCCGCTGCTGAGACGCACTGCCGGGGCTGTCCTGTCATGATCATTCTGCTTTGGAAATGGGGCCATGGCCCCAGCATCCGCTGGCCTCGCGGGGGTGCCCGAGAGCTGACATGGTCGCACAGCGGTGCCCTTTCGCGCAGAGAGACCCCGGCTCGCTTCCCACCCCAGCCCCTGGGCAGCCAGGCCCTCGCTGGAACACAGCCTCGGACACACAGGAGGAGGCGAGGAGGGGGAGGTGAGAATCGGGCCTCACCAGCGGGTGGAGGAGCTGCTTCCCAACTGGCGCCCAGCACCTCTCACCTGCCCCGGAGGCTTCTCGGGGAGCGATGGCCGCTACGCCTTGGAAATCTCAACGCACGCCGGACACACTTCTGGGCCTGTCTGCGCGGACTCGCCTATCGCTCCCTAATGGGCCCGCACTTCACAGGCCAGGGAAGTGAAGCAGAAACAGGAAGCCAGTGCACGGTCGGACTGGGATTCGAACCCGGGACCCTGCAGTCTCTCCTGGGCCCTCCTGCCCTGATGCCCAGCCTACGGGTTTTGCTGCCATTCTCACCCACCCCTGCCTGCCCCTCCCTGCTGGTTGGACTCAGCCTTCCAGTTGCTGCTTCAGGAGCTGGGAATCTGTTTGGTTCTGTGTCCCAGATCTAGACCCTAGTCCTGAGCCACCTCGCTAGGAGACAGCGCGGAGCTGGGGAGACACTGAACTTTCCATCCGAAGGACAGGGTGGTTGTGGGGGCCATGGAGAGTCCCGGCTCTGGGCCCCCGAAGCCATGCTTGTCGGAGGGCATCGAGTACAGCAATCACCGGGGTCCCTGCTAAAATGCAGACTGAGACACGGGTGGAGGAAGAGCCTGAGGCTCTGCATTTGTAACCAGCCCCCGGTGATTGCAGTGTGGGAGGCCCAGGGCCCACGCTGGAGTAACATGGACCTGTCGGAGGCTTTCTGGTAACCTTTCAGATGAGTGTGAGCATACCTGCTCCATGTACCTGCCCAGGCTTGCGGGGAGGACCACGTGGGAAATCGCAGGAGGAAACACTGAAATCATAAAGCACAGCTCACCCGAGGTGGCTTGTTGCTGTGCTGACCTTTCGGGTTCCTGCTGACGGTCCCTGTGGAGCAGAGGGGAGACCTTGGCCCAGAAGTGCTGACAAACAGGCCCCACAGAGGAGGAGGAGCAAGACAGCAGGAGCCCGGGAGGCCTCGGGCACTGGCTGGACGCTGCCCCGCCTGACGGCCCCCGGCGGGGAGCTGGGCCGGAGCAGCGTGCAGACAGCAGTGCAGGGGCAAAAGGAGGCCGGGTGAATCCGCCAGCGATCGCCGCGCCCGTGGGATGTCAGGCTGGGAAGGATGTGGTCTCTTCCCTGCTCCTTGAGGGTTATAGCTACGTGTGAATGTTGGAGCCACTGAGCACTGCCTAGGAATCCCCAGCTGGGGAAGCAAACCGCAGAGTCACCCCAGCTCTGGTGTGCAGGTCAGGGGCTCAGCGCCAACCACACCCCCCGAGTACACGACATGGGGAGCAGGACCACGACGCGAAGAGAGAGGAATGCAGGGGCATTCCAGTTACCGTCTGGGAGCCGAGCGCCAGAACTGTAGCCTCGTCCTCCCTGGACGGGGGCGTTAAATCCCAAGGTCGCAGTTCCCGGCGCGGAGATGAGAAAGTACAGCATGTGGCTGTGTTATGTCACAATACGTAATTTTCTCTTTTATTGGCTGCCTCCTCCCTCCCTTTGCTCGCAGCCTTGACCGCCGCGGGCAGGAGGGGCCCCCGCTGAGCGGGCCTGTTTCCATGGCGGTGCGGCCCGTGGCGTGGGCCTGCTCGCTCACACAGCACGCTGCTCTGGGCGCAGAAGAGCAAGGACAGCCGTGGTCTTGACCTTCTGGGAGCCTCTGGGAGGTTTTCTGCACAGAGATTTGAGTGTTTTCTGTGCTGGAGACCATGGAGACCGTGGAGACCGGGCGGGGTAGATTCTCTGCTCCAGACGTGGATAGACTGTCGCAGGGAAAGCAGAGACACGTGGGGGACACGGGGCGGTGATCGAGACGCATGAGGTCCCCAGAGACCCCCGTGCTCCTAGCGCCTCGCGGGACCGGCCTCACACTCACCGCCCCTATCCAGGCGGGTGTGGCAGGAGGAGGAGGGTGGTCCGGGATTCCTCCCTCACACCATGGTACCCCCAGCCCTCGGCACACTGCTCCTCGCCTGGAGGAGGCGCTCTGGGAGTAGTGGTTGAATAAATGAACGAATAGATAAAGGTGAAAGTGGCGGGAGGTACAAGAGGCGCCCCTTCCTGCTCAACTTGCGGTAACTGCCCGGGTCCTGGCGGCCCCTCAGCCCTTCTCCGGGCTCGCTGCTCTTGTTCACAAACTCTGCCCCATCCCGGCTCCTGCCCTGGGGCTTCCCCACTCCTCCGTGTTGTTGCCCAACGCTTCTGCTTCCCTGGGGGGCCCTGCCTTGCTCCCCGCCTTGGCGTCCTGTGCCATTCACACCACGGCTGTCTCGTGCCCCACCTGCGTCGTCACGCTGTAGATCTTCTGGATGTACTTTTACCCAACTGTAGAGCAAACGTCTAGAAGGCCTGCACCGGGTCTTCCGCTCCGTCTTTCCAATTCCTTAACACAGAGGCCATGATAACTTAATTTATCATGAAGATACTCCTAAGCATTCCCAGACATATCAGGACAAAAACGTCCTTGGCTCGGAAAAAATAAGGGGGTAAAATAAGGCGGGTAACTTACAGGCCGTCTCTGAGATAGCGAACGGTCTGAATTACACGTTCTTTCACAAATCATACTCCACAGTCATTGGCGTGAGTGAATTAATTGTAGGCACATTTCTTGAGCCTGTAGTTTATAGAAGCTGCTGCTTTTAAACTCGATTTCCCCTTTTCACTGAATTATTCCTCCAGAAATAATTACACCTTGATCCTGACTCAACTAAGCCCAGTTTTAATGATGCTATGGTTGATAATCATTGACAGCAATCCACGGTTCAGCGTCTTTTCCTCTTCCGCACAGATGTCTAGATGGTTCCTCTGCAAGAAGGGGGCATGTGAAAGGCAGCTCAAGCCTTTGGGTGAAGACCCGAAAACTGAGGTCTCCCGCTTTCCCTGTGAGCAGGTGAAGAGTAGATGCAGCCGACAGCATCCTCGGGTTAGACGCTCGTTCCGCCGCCGGCTCACTCCAGACACACCTCCAGGAGGCGCCTGAGACTCCCCGATGCACAAGAACCAGCGAGGTTCCCCGAGATGACTGATCTGGAGTCAGAGGCCTCCGCTGGCTTTGGCTCCTGGGAGAGCCTCAGTGTTTGTGTCCCCCACATTTGTCATGTTGCTGTCTTCATCTCCAGTGTGTTGACGTCGGGAGGCGGCCTTCGGGAGGCGATCAGTCATGGGGTGAAGCCTTCGTGAACGGGATGAGTGCCCTTATAAAAGAGACCCCAGACACCCCGACCCTTGCGCCACGTGAGGACACAGCGAGGAGGCTGCTCTGTGAACCAGGAAGGGCCTCCCGGACCCTGACTCTGCGGGTGATCTGGGACCTCCCGCTTCCGGAACCGTGAGGAGTCAAGGTCTTGTTCAGACGGCACCCAGGCTGCGGTGGGTTTGCTAGGGCAGGCTGACGGGATGAGACAGCCCCCACCACCGGGTGTGGGTAGTGTGTCCGGGGCACGGGGGACGCTTCTCGGCAGACTCACTCCTGACCAGTGCATGCGCACGATTTCCAAACACGTCCAGGGGCCGGGTCATCCACAGGACGTTGGTCATAAACGGTCCTGGGTGGTTATGTATGCGGAGAGATGAAAACTGTCATCGAGAAGGGACACTTGGCAGCTGGCTTCGGACTCGGACGTTCCTGAGCTGGGACAGCTGGCCGGGCCCTCACGGTCCGCGTGGCCGGGGCCGGTCCCTCGCTTCTCTGATGCCGCGGCCTCATCTGTCCCAGTGTCTGCCGGGCGCTCAGGCCCCCGTGATGGGGTGAGACCAGGGATACGACGGAGGGTCTCCGCCCCACCGCGAACACACCATGAGCGCTAGTAACACACTAATAATAAAAATTGCAGACTTCACAGACAAGCGTGAATAAAACATGACAGCAACGGGATTAAAAGGCCAAGGAGGCAGTGGGAGGAGGATGTAAGGTGCCTGTCGGCAGCAGGTCAACAAGAGGGGCCGGGGCGGAGGCCCTGGGAAGCAGGACCCCTACAAACACAGCCAGCCCCGGGTGCGAGGGAGCCTCAGCCACGGCCCCCTCGAGTCTCCGACCAGAAGGAAGTGAAGTCACTGTCTCCGAAGTGCCTGCTTCCAGAAGCTGGGGGCCCGCGCCCCTCGCAGTGTGGACAGGGCAGAGGACAGGCAGTGGTGGTATCTGGGCCACCGACATGGGCAGGAGCTGGTTCATGCCACCTACTGATGCGTGACCACGTCCTCTGCCTCTGATGGCCTGGACAGAAATCTGCCTGAGCGCTCTTCCTTGCCAGGCTCGTGAGTCCTACTCGAGGGTGCTCTACGAGTCCATCTGTCTGCCCTGTGTCCTCCATCTGCTACAGGCACCGTTTCTCCCAGGCAACCCGGGGAGCCAGGTGGACATCTTTCTTAAGTTGAAAAATGATTCTTCTTGGGGCGCCTGGGTGGCTCAGTTGGTTAGGCGTCTGCCTTCGGCTCAGGTCATGATCCTGGGGTCCTGGGATCAAGCCCCGGGACGGGCTCCCTGCTCCGCGGGAAGCCTGCTTCTCCCTCTCCCACTCCCCCTGCTTGTGCTCTCTCTCTCTCGCTCTCTCTCTCTGTCAAATAAATACATAAAATCTTAAAAAAAAAAAAAAAAGAAAAATGATTCTTCATAACACAAAAGATTCAAAAAGGGCTTTCATCTCCCAATTTCCCATAAGCTCCTCTCTCCTGGGATCTTTGTTCTCTGCTCCCCAACCCTGCGCTGGACCTGTGCCCCCCAACGGCTCTCCTGACCCTGGGATACTGAGTAAGTATTGCTGTCATGCGCTAATGAACAATCACCTCCGGATTCTTCATTTCTACGTAGCGCTTGGGTCCCTCTCCCATGTCCCAGTAAGTAACACCAGTACTGGTTACTGTGGACACCGAGGTTCAGACACAGGCCTGCCTGTTTGGGATGCGTGTGCTTCATCTGACCTATCCATCAACAGCCATCAAGACAGAGGCCTTGGCAGACTCCCAGAAGAGGGACTGAGCGCGTCCTGGGACCCCGAGGGGGTGACGGGGCAGTCACGGGTGCCCGCTGTGCGTCTGTCCCTGAGCCACCAAGCAGCGGTCGGGCCTGACCACCGGCGCCGTGTGCTGGCTGCAGCCACGGCCTGGGTCTGAGCCTGCGCCCGGCGTGGAGCCGCCGGGGCCCCTGGCGGTGAGCCCCTCATCACTCACGGGGTGACTGTCTCCCCTCCCCTCCGTGGGGGTGAATCCAACAGAAGGTGGTGCGTAAGCGCCAGAGCTTATGGAATTTCTCACCCCCGGAAATTCTGCTTCCTTGGTCTCCTGCTCATGGGGATTTGTGTGATAAACGGGAGAGGGGAAAGGGAGCGTTTTTAAAACCAAGACTGCCTGCTGCATTGCATCTGCCATGCGAGCTCTGAGAAGGGACGGCCCAGGGAGATGCTCGGGGAAGCTGGGATGCTGAGCGGGCCTCTGGTCCTGGGCCAGCCGCAGAGCTGGCGGCCTGCGTGGCTCCGCGTGGCTGGCAGCCTCCGAGCGGCGCCACCTCTCTCCCCGGTGCTCGGGGACATTTCTCTCACACTGGCGCTTCAGGAAGCAGCATCAGCCGCCTATTCAACCTTCCCCGAATGGTGCCCCCCTCCCCCAGGCTTCCTCCAGGCGACAAGCCCTCCGTCAGCTCTGCTCAGCGCCTCCCGCGCTCCCCGCACAGGTGCCCCCCTGCCAGAGGCAGGCACGGCCGGGCGAGGGCCCCGGTTCTCCCGGCTGCAGCCAGCTCAGAAGGCAGATGTGGCAAAACAGATGATTTTAGAAGAGTGTTATCGCAGCATCACAAAAATCCAGCATAAAGGGAACCAGAAGTGCCCCCCGACTCCACCTTAGAGGCCCGGCCTCCGGAGCCCTGCAAGGTGAGGAGAATCCAGGCCATCCCCCACCTTCACCCCCAGCTGAGACCCTCGCCAGCCCTCGGGGTAGGTTTGCACAGCGGATAATTGGGATACAGTGTTTTGAGTGTTAGCTGTCAGAACGCTTCATTACTAAGCATACCCCATTCTGTCTGGTCTCAGGGCTTCGGTTTTACATCTTCCGGAAGAACTTGTGCACGCGCATAGACTTCGTAGATCACAAACACGCAAACGCCATGACTAGCTTCACAAGGGGTAAGACTCCCTTCCTCCCCTGGTCGCTCTGGGCCGTTGGGGCCCCAGCGTGACGAGGTCCCGTAGGGACGGGGGACAGGAGCGCGGGTGTCGGAGCGCACGCGTGGGGCACAGCAGGGCAGGAGCTGGACGGGTCAACAGTCAGCTGTGCCGACGCTGGGGAAAGTCACAGACGTGGAAGCGAGCAGAGCACTGATCTTTGCAGCGTTCGAGTGGAACCGAAAGCATCTGCGTGAACCCAGCATTTGCAACATATATGGACCAATATGGGAACACATGTAGATGTTAAGTGTGGAGAGGCATTTTTCTGTGCCAGAAGGTAAGGAAATGCTCAACCAGCGACAGGGCCACGTGAGCAGACACAGAGGCCAGCCGGAAGGGCTCCCACGGGCCAAACCGGGGGCTATTTGAGCACCAAATAATGAAAGTAATGGGTTATAACTCACAGCATAAAACAGGAAGCCCGGGTCCACACTGACTTAAGTTACTAAATTAACAGATTGAAAGTGCCGTGAGGAACGGGATATTTATGTCACTGCAGAGTCCGTCCACACACAGAACAGTCACTAACGAGGAAGAAAGGAGACATGCAATGGTGAAGACGCTGTCAGCAGCTGGCCGGGATGTGTGGAAATCAGGCGCCCTGGCAGGATGTGGGAGACCCAGGCCCACTTCTCCAGCAGACTCGACAAAGAACATGCCCTGAGGAAACCTCAGAGGAAGCCCACCAAATAGTCTGCCCATGTGCCGAGGACAGGAAGGTCACACAAGTCCCGAGGAACATTCTGGATGGAAGGCCACGAGGGGGCATGGCCACTAAATGCAAGGAGGGGTCCCGGGTAGATGCTTTTCTCTACAGGTGATGTGGGAACAGTTGGTGGAGATGGAGCGAGTCTATGGACTGGGTGGCAGTGGAGGGTCAGGCCAATTTCCTCATCCAGATGGAGGCACTGTGAGCTCGTAAGAGAATGTCCTTTGTTGTAGAAAACACACTGACTATGTGTGGGTGACGGGAGACGCATTTTGTACCGTTCTCGCAAGTTTCCTGTAAACTCAAAACTCTTTAGAAAGAAGAAGACATATGGTACCATGTGGCCAAGTGTCTCTGAGAGACTAAGAGATGGCACGGGGTGGGGGTAGTTCACTGGTCACATTTTTGGCTCCACATTTTATTTTTAAGGTTTTATTTATTTATTTTAGAGAGAGCGCGTGAGCATGCGAGCACGGGGAGAGGCAGAGGCAGAGGGAGAGAATCTCATGCAGACTCCATGCTGAGCAGGGAGCCGGACGCAGGGCTCGATCTCAGAACCCTGAGATCATGACCTGAGCAGAAATCAAGAGTTGGCCGCTCGACTGACTGAGCCACCCAGGGGCCTCCCAGCTCCACATTTCACTATTTCCACCAACTCCGTTGATATTGGTGGTACCGTCTGGGTTAGGGTTCTGCAGAGAAAGCGGGAACTTACAGGATCCATACAGACATAGAGGAGAGCTTTACTCCAGGACTTGGCTCACGAGGCCTCGGCCATCTGCAGGCTGGAGAACAAGGAAAGCCCGTGGGGTCCTTCAGTCTGAGGCCCAAGGCCCGAGAACCTTCTTCTTATGTCTGAGGGCAGGAAAAGAGAGACATGTCAGCTCAAGAAGAGAGAGTGATTTGCCCTTCCTTTGCCCTTCCGTTCCATTCAGGCCCCCGCGGATGGGATGGTGCCCCCACGGTTGTGAGGGTGGGTCTCTACTGGGTAACGATGAGTCAAACGCTCATGGCTTCCACAAACACCCTCACAGACACACCCAGCAATGACGTTTACCAGCCCTTAGCTCAGCCGAGTCGACACCTCCAATTACCCATCACGATCTGTCTCTGTGCATGCTCATCCGTTCTTGGCAGTGGAGACCTTGTAGGGAGCCCTGCATGGAATCAGCGTTAACCCTTCATTTGCCCGTGAAAAGCAGAACAGCAGAAACTCAGCCAGTTCAGGGAGACCCCAGGAGCCCAGCTGGCTGGGAGCCTTGCTGTGCCAATGCTACCTTCACTCAAAGCGCGTGTATCAGAGTTCTCCAGGGAAACAGAGACGGTAGGATGTGTGTGTGAGAAAGGGAAACTGATTAAGTGAATGAGTGAGTGTAAGATCTGTTTACATGATTATGCAGACTGTCAAGTCAGAAACCTGCAGTTCAAGTCTGAAATCTGCTGGAGAATTCCTTCTTGCTCTGGGGAGGTCAGTCTTTTGTTCTATTCAGGCCTTCAACTGATTGGACGAGGCCCACCCACACTAGGGAGGACAATCTGTATTACTCAAAGTCTACCCATTTAAAAGTTAATCTCCTCTGAAAACACCCTCACAGAAACATGCAGAATAATGTTTGACCACGTATCTGGGCACAGTGGCCCAGCCAAGTTGACATACACGATTAACCATCACAGTGGACCAAGATGTTGAACAGAAGAACCAGAAGGAAAGCAGAACAAGTTTTCAATGCTTTTGGCCCATATTTTCATGTGGGTTCCTTCAGTCTGAGGCCCAAGGCCCGAGAACCAGCAGCTTGCTGGTTAAAATCGTATTTCATGATTTTAATGCAAAAGTGGTAAACTGCCTGAATGTCACAGCTATGGTCCAACGCAAATGCAACGATATATTCCAGATACGATGTCACCGTTCTACGCATTACACTTAGACGAACGGCACAGTGACCCACGGCAGCCTTGCAGGGAGCACAGACGCAGGACCGCCCTGAGCTCAGCCTAAAAGTCAGTGGCCAGTCTGGGGGCACCTTGGTGGCTCAGCTGGTTGAGCGACAAACTTTTGGTTTCGGCTGAGGTCATGATCCCGGGATTGTGGGTTCGAGCCCCGTGTCGGGCTCCACGTGGATCCTGCTTGGGATTCTCTCCCTCTGCCCCTCCCCCTGCTCTTTCTCTCTCTCAAATAAATAAAATCTTTAAAAAAAAAATTTTTTTTTAAATCAGTGACCAATCTGGAAATTAAAATAAGGGGAAGATGTACCACATTCTTAGGAGGTTGACAGATCCTCCTAAAGAGATTGTTGACTACAGAAAATCACTGATAAAGGAACACGGACCCCATCAGACAGGGAAAATACGTTATCGCGGAGGCAGAGGTGAGCTTTACAACACAGTCTATTTGCGGATGGAACATTGATGACCCATCCTTTTGCATACAAACTAACACAGAATTAATAGCAGCCCCGCAATCAAGCTTAGTGGGGAGGGATTAAGAAGTCTTCGTTTTAATATTCAACAAGCCACACTCACCTGAGTGAAAGCTAACTGCCGTCTGCCTCCTCGTGGTCACCCTAGAAACTGCCATCCCAATGCACAGACACGGCGGGTGCTGGGAAGAGCTCCCATCCAGCCCTGGGGCCCAACAGGAGGCGAGAGGACGATGGGGTGGGTCTCCGGCTCCAGGCAGCGCGCTGGGGCCGGGCTCCCCCCACCGAACGCACTGTCTTTGCACACCTCAGATTTAAGGAAACTGCAAGTGACAATTTTGCCTCCAGGAGGTCTCAGGCTGTCTTATCCCCACACGCAGAGCAGTGAGCCCTTCCCGAGCAGGCGTCCGTCCAGGGCACTCCCGCCCCCCCGGGGGACGCGGGGTGCCTGGGAGGCGCTGAGCCCGTGGTACAAGGCCCGAGTCACCGCCTGCCCTCCTGTTCTCTCTCGGCAAGAACGAGGAAGGAAAAGGCACAGGGCAGAGCCAATTCACTCGACTGTAACAAGTGCTCAGTCATTAAGTGCATTCCCGGCCGGGAGCAGGTCCCCGGAGAGAGCCTGCGTGGGAGCAGGGATAGACTCCCCATCTCACTGCCTTCTCTGGCCCTCGGTGGCCACGGTACTCCCTGCCCCACGTGGGGGCTGCGCGGCGACCTGCACCACACCCCTTCCTGGAACGTGGGCCTCCCAGGTTTGCTCATCGGGTGAAGAGCCACTGTGTCCCTCAGACCATGCCTGTCGCACTGTTGAGGAGCTGTCTGGGGTTGGGGTCTGAGGCCCTCTGTATGCTGGGAATGTGGCCCGGGGACCCAGTGTGTCCTCTGAGCGGCAGCAGGCCGTGTTCTGCTGACCTCCGTCCTCTGCTGGCCCAGGACGGCCCTGCCCCTGCCCACCTGGCTCCCCTGCGGGAGCCCTGCCCCATGGCGGCTCCCCCCACCCCCGTCATTCTCTGCAGGAACGAGGGCCCAAAGGGAAGGTGACTGAACTGCACGGCGTGCGAAGCCACACCGCAAGCCTCACCTCGAGGTTAAAGAAAGCTGGAGGACAATTGCCGGCGGCATACGCCCAGTGTACGACTTGAGGTACTTACCGTCCGTCGTAATTAGACATAAAGCATAAAACTCGGCCTTTCCTACAATCCCGCAGCTCTGAGTAGCAGCTGTAGAAGGGGACTGCTTGTCCTTCTAAGTCCCACAGAGATAAAAATGAAAGAGAATATGGAATTTAGGGAGATTCAGTTTGGGGGAACATTGCTTTGCTTTCAAAGGAAATGACTTGGAAGCTCCTCCCGCATGGACCGGAGGCTCGGCGCAGCTACATGTGGAGACAGGGCAGAGGGAAAACCGCCACGTGGAGGACAGTAATTGAGCTATACCCTTGATCAAACTACACCTGAAGGCAGTTTTCAATTACTGAGGCCAACTAATTCCCTTCATTTTTAAAGATAGCTTTCATTTTCTTGTTCTTTGTAACTGTCAGGGTCCTAACTGATATGCATGCATGAATGTTTTCATGAATATATATGTTCATATTTCTGTCCGTGATATATATTATCAATGTGAAAGAAGTATCTATGCACATGCTCATGGATCACTAACTCCCATACTCAAGAGGCAAGACTCTCCGAGAGCTAGTAACCCCTCTTCCATTGGTTCCTGCCCATACCTCAGTGTGTCACCTCCAGTAAGTGGCACCCCACTGCACCCACATCATAGACGAGACCGCCCGTTGTAGCAACATCAAATCGTGTCCATCGATGCACAGGGCGTAGCCCACCTGCAGGAGACTCCCAGCATCCTGGGTGGGACCACGCACGTATCTGTTGCTGTTCTTGTTTCTAACTGCTGTTTTTTGTGCTCTAACACGGAGGAAAAGCATGCCGGTGACCGTCAAGTCTGTGACGAAGGGAGCCCTGCACCTGAGTATAGGACACTGGGACTAACTAGGGCCACTACGAGGTGACTTCTGATGAACAGGAACCCCTCTGGGCCACTGCCAACCGTCTTTCCGCAAATCTGGTCAAATGTTTACTAAGCACCCACAGTGTTCAACCAGCTGTGCGGTGCACAGCTCACGGTAGAATCCCAAACAGACCCCAATAACTGGGAGAGCAGGGCCGGCCATGACCGGACCACCCACGCTGGACAAGCCAGGGTCAACGCCTTTGCTGGCGAAAATGGGCCCGTCCACCCTGCAGACTTTTCAACATCCAAAAACGAATAGGAATTACTGCACGATTCTTGCTTTCTGAATGTACGGAAGCCGCGCAGGTTTGGAATGTTCCAGGCGAGTCCATGTGAGGTCACCGTGGAACCTATCAGCTCTGACCCTGTGCATTTCCAACCCTCTGGCAATGTAGTGTCACCTGAACCTGAAACTCCGTCCATCTCGTCTACAGTCGGTGGAGGGCTGGCTACAGCTCCCAGAAACACAGAATTCCTATCACAAACCAGCACTTCTCACTGTCAAAGGTTTTGCTCAGGATGAGGAATTCCCATTACCGCCCCTCTATGTAAACGCAGCTGACCCGTACAACAATGCGGCAGCGACCTTACAGAAGCGCGGGCATCAGTGGGACATGTGGGGCCGTGTCCTGGCCTCCCACCCGACGAGCCTGATCCCGGGAGCGAAAGCAGCTCTCTGGACTGCACAAAGTGTTTTTCCAGCCCTCTGCAGTGATGAGCACAGCTGACCTAGTTGAAGTTTGGAAAGATATTTACAAAGTGCCTCGGGACCTGGATTAAATTCCTTGTATTCCTGGTCCAAAGTTCACAAAAACACCGCAGAAAGAGAAAACGTAATTAGACAGCTCCGGCGCTTTCCTCCCCGACCAGGTTCTTTAAACCTCAGCCCCGCCCCGCCCCCCAAACTCAGCACCACGCAAGGGCTTCATTTTATTCATTGTCTGTTGCTCCCTCCACTAGGCTGTAGGCTCCAAGAGGAGGGGCTTTTGTCTATCTGTTCACTGCTGGATCCCAGTGCCTGGAGGAGTGCCTGGTTCACTCAAGTGCTATAACGTTTGTTGAGTGAATAAAGAAGCCCCCGGTCTCATGGCAAGTGAGGTGTAGCCCATGTCTACACTCAACAAGAGCTCTAACAGAGGCAAGACACCCCAGACACCGGCCCCCCTGCCCGACCCAGGGGCAGAGTGGGGTCCAGGAGGTCTGCAGGAAATTCTGAGGGTCCCAGGGGCGCTAGCTGTCTGTAGGACAGCCGCCGAGCCAGCCTGTAAGCGTGTAAGTGGGGGTCTGAGGGTCCCAGGGGCGCTGGGCGTTACCGTGTAAGTGGGGGTCTGGGGGTCCCAGGGGCGCTGGGCGTTACCGTGTAAGTGGGGGTCTGAGGGTCCCAGGGGCGCTGGGCGTTACCGTGTAAGTGGGGGTCTGGGGGTCCCAGGGGCGCTGGGCGTTACCGTGTAAGTGGGGGTCTGGGGGTCCCAGGGGCGCTGGGCGTTACCGTGTAAGTGGGGGTCTGGGGGTCCCAGGGGCGCTGGGCGTTACGGTGTAAGTGGGGGGTGGTCGAGCTGCAGGAGAGCGCTCCCGGCGCACAGAGACCTGCTGGCCGGCCGGGGGGCCCCTCCAGAGCCCCCGGGGCGGGGCTGGTGCCGCTGAGGGCTGTGGTGGAGGGCACTGCAGGGTCCCCACGCTACGGACTGCAGGCCTGACCCCATGGCAGAGGCCTCGGCTGGGATCCAGAGTGACAGAACGCGGTGCTGAGGTGCCTTTTGGAGGAGAGACGGGCCTGGAGTCAGCAGGGGTCTGCAGAAGGATGGATGAGGCTCTGAACTAAGTCCTCCTGGAAAGGAGAGAAGGAATCTAATTCGAACACGTTCTGACTGACAGGAATAGAACAAAGGACGAGAAAGTTCCGAGTTAACGCTGGAGTTTCTGCCAGGACCGAGGGAGGGGAGGGTGGTGATGGCATTCACTGAGGGGGGACACCAGGCTTCCACGGGAAGCAGTGGCTGGGGCAGTAACCACTCAGGAATGACGGCAAGTCACCAGCGGGCAGAGGCACTGTTCTGGGCAGGTCGGGGCACCGGGTGCCAGGTCCCTTGCGGGGGGGCCAAGGTCATTCTTGGGCTGCACCTTTGGCGCTCTTCGTCTGGGTTTTTCAAGGGCTCTTTCCGTGGTGCTCCACGCCAAGGGGTCTGCCCACAGCGGGCTCGGGGGCAGGCAGAGCCGTGGGAGACCCCTGCCCCCGCCCCTCCCCCATCCCGCTCGCCCCCGCCCCGTCCCCCCACCTGCTCCTGCCCACCTGCTAGGCACTGACTCCCCGGGGAGGAGCCTTCCTTGGTCCCGTGGGAGACCCCTGCCCCCCGCCCATCCCCCATCCCGCTCGCCCCCGCCCCGTCCCCCCACCAGCTCCGCCCACCCTCCGGCGCTGACCCCCGGGGCCCACCCCGGCCCCGCCCCCGGGTGTGTGCAGCGGGAAGGGCGTGGGCAGAGCTGGCTCCAGGGAGTGATGCTCACACACAGACTTCCCTGTGTCTGCCGGACCGGACTGAGCCCTTGGGGCGGACTTCTGCTTCGCGGCCCCGGGGCCCCCCGCAGGGCCCGTACTCGCTGGGTTCCATCCCGGTTACCGGACGCGCGTCCCGCACCTGCTGCGTGCTCCAGGCCCAAACAAGTGCTGGTAAGCAGTCCGCAGCAGGGCCTGGTGGCCTCCCGCAGGGATCTAAGCCTTGTCGTGCAGTTTGCCCGGCCTGCCCCCGGCTTGCCCTCCGCCCGGCTCCGCGGGCAGCGCCCCGCCCCCCTGCGCCAGCCCCAGTCTCCCCCGCAGGAAGTGCCCCCGCTAGCGCGCTGATAAATACGCCCTATCTAAAAAGAGAATGGCTTATCAGAACAAAGACAAGGCAGGCTTTGGATAGATGGGTGTCTGAGGAGCGTCGCCAGACGCCCGCTTTCCTGGATCCCCCTGGGCCAGCACTGAAATGCAGTCCAAACGTGAAGCTTGTTTAGGTTCCCTGGCCAGGCTGGAAATAATGAAGTTGAAACTCTAGCCTCGAGCCGTGTATTTGCAAAACGACTCAAGGAAACAATGGCCATCTTTTAAATGACTCTGGGGTATGAAGTTTCTTTATGGAGTAAGGACACTGCTGCAGGCGACCCAGGCCTGGAGGGCTGTCAGCCGGTCTAGACAGATAAAATCCTGTTTCTGTTTCACCGGCTGCCTCTCCAGACCGGGACACAGGTGGTCCAGCAGAAGGGAGGCCAAGCCGCACGGAGCCAGCAGGCCCACAGGAGAGCCTGGGGCCAGAGGCCAGGGCTGCAGGCTCTTCTTTCCTAGGTGACTGAGCCTGGGCCCTCAGCTCCCAGACAGCAGGGCCCCGTCCTCGGCCTTGCAGAGAAGACAGAATAATGCCACTGCTTTTGATCAGACTCCTGACACGGCCACTTTGTGACCGGTCTGGGGAAAGCAGTCATGAGCATCTTTGTCTCAAGAAACCAGGTCTTAGCGTAGTGTTTACTTTTAGACATAGCCAAGGACCCTCTGCAGCCCCCGGAATGCTCTGGGGAGACAGATTCTCTGCATCTGAGACACCTGATACCCTCCTGTCTCCATTTGCCGGGTCAGTCGCCGTTCCTCTCTACTTGTTGCCTTGTAAATCGCTGCACTTCAGGCGCGTCTCTTTTATACCAGGGAGTTTGGGTTTTGCTTTTGAGCCATTTAAAAAAGTTTCTTTTTCAACGGTAAGTGATGTGCATTCACGTGTCTGGATAGGGCTGCTGTTTGGTCTCAACTCTCATTTATAGCATGTGGCAATTACCATGTGTCTTATGTTACATTTAACGTTTCCTTATTCGGTGTGTTCTTTTTGTTTTGTGAAAAATTGATTTTGGTACTTCGGAAGGTTTGTGTTTTCACTCTAGTGGTCACTGATGTGAAGTGTTGGGGTTCGGGGGTGAACAGTCAAGAAAGAATTCTTGAGACGTCTTTGGTGCAAAAAGGGTGGCTTTATTAAAGTATGGGGCCGGGACCCGTGGGCAGAAGGAGCCGCACCGGGTGGGCAGGAGTGGCTGATTATATACTTTCAGTTGGGAGGGGGTTAGGGAGAGCCTCTGAGGCATTTGGAAGCAAGGTTTCCAGAACCCTGAGGGGGCATTTACTACTGTCTAGTAAAACCTTAGTTATGAGACCCTACAGATGTCTATCAGTGGGTCATATGCTTGAAGGATGATTGCCAGCATACATCTTGGGGGCACTGTCATTTGTGAAAGTAGACTTGCAGTACCCTGGAGGTCGGCTGATGTCAAGCTAAGGTTGCGTTTTGCCCTTAGCCAGGTGTTCACGTTAAGGCAGTTGAGTTCCTGGAGGAAGGTTACCTTGCCTGTCTCAGGTAGTTGTCAGTGTGATGTGGGCAACAAAGGCAGAGGGAAATAGATCAAATTAAATGTGCTGATAACCTGCAGCCCACTGACAAGTCCTTGTGGCACGCAGAGCAGAACGTTCCTCCAGGAAACTCCCAACTGTCTTCATGCTGATGCTTTGTTAGAGGGAAAAACCACCTCAGCTTGACAAGAGCCAGGCCTCCTGGATCCTGTGAGTCTTCTTTAGCAGATCAAAGTCCTTTTGGAAACGTCCCTTTGTCTTTACCTCCCCAACCCCAAAGTCTATAATCAGTTGCTCCTCACAGTCCTGGGGCAGCAGCTCTTTCTGCCCACGGGTCCTGTCCCTGTGCTTTAATAAGACCACCTTTTTGCACCAAAGACGTCTCAAGAATTCTTTCTTGGCCCTTGGGTCCAGATCCCAACATCACTCCAAAACCACATCAAATGGGCTGTAAGTTATGAGGAAGTTTAAGACTCTATAATGTATAAATGGTGTCCCTGAAGAAGAAAATTGTAACAATGTAACAAAACTACCCTTTAAAATGATAACCCTTGATGGGGCGCTGTGTAGCTGTCAGTTGGGTGACCGTCCAACTCTTGATTTCAGCTCAGGTCATCATCTCAGGGTTGTGAGATCCAGCCCCATGTCAGGCTCAGCGGGGAGTGTGCTTGAGATTCTCTCCCTTTGCCCCTCCCCCCAACTCATGCACAGGCTTTCTTTCTCTCGCTAAAATAAATAAATAAATCTTTTAAAAAAAATTTACAGGGGCATCTGGGTGGCTCAGTTGGTTAAGCATCTGACTCCTGATTTGAGCTCAGGTCATGATCTCAGGGTTCTGAGACTGAGCCCCGCGGCTGGCCCCACACTGGGCGTGGAGCCTGGTTAAGATTCTCTCTGTCCCTCGGCCCCTCCTGCCTCCTCCGCGAGGGCGCTCTCTCTCTCTCAAAAAATAAATAAAATTTAAAAAATAAAATTAGAACCCTCGAAGACATTCCAGAGATAAAAGATATGGATGTACATAATTGAAAGGACCTACTGGGTATGCCAGGAGAAATTGATCCGGAATGATCCGCTGAGACATATCCTAGCAAACCTTCTCCATAGAACTAACCTTCCTGGCCCTTCTCAACTATCATGTCCTCTCTAATCTCCTGTTGGCCAGGGCCTGGCTGTTCGTGCCCTTCTCTCCCAGAAGTTTATTTATGCATCTGTCAGCTGTCCAGGAGCAAGAATTCCTGTCCCCTTCAAAGGTCCTTCTAGCTGAACTAAGAATCAAGTTGCCATGAGACAGATTAACAGGAGAAAATCAGATTTAATAGTGTACACACGGGAAGTCCACCCAGACCTAGAAATTCCAGAGACCAGCAAAATGAGGTGTATGTGTCATTCTGAAGTAAGAAGGGGGCAGGGGTCTGGGACTTCCAGGAAGAAATGCAATTCACAGGAAGAGGAAAATGAGCACATGTTTGGTAAACAAATGTTTGCTGGGCCACAAAGACCCACTGGGACTAGGAGACTCTGATCAAGCAGGGCGCTGGCCCTCCCCCCGGTCTTCCACCCCTGGTTCATAGGGAGACAGCTCTCTTCCAGGAGCAGGGCCCCTACCAAATTCTTTTTTTTTTTTTGGACGTTCTTGAAGGGGAGGCAAGGAGCTTTTCCAAATTTGGGTTTTGATTCCTTTATAACTCAAAATAATCTTTATGCCGAAGTGACCTATCTGGGGGCAGCCTGCCCTTGGCCCCCAACAGGGCACCCACTTCAAGTTCCAATTGGGCTGTAACTATTCACATCCTGATCGGACCTGCTGAGAACCTGTTAAATGTTTTCTCACTGTAGTCTGTGCATTACCAGAAAGGTATGTGTTAGAAAGGATAACCTCAATCTTGCTTAAAAAATCTCTTCGGCCTTGATCAAGTAAGCCATCTTTACTGCGTGGGTTTTAAAGCGTGTTGAGAGCCTTCAGAGATCTCCTCTCCAACAATTCCCAGGTTCCTCGTTTTTGTAGGAGGATAATTTTCCAATGGGCTCCTCCTTGGGGTAACAGCATCACAGCGCGTCAGCCCTACTGTACAGAATACAGAGGCCAGCAGCCAGACAGGTCTTGTCCGTGGTCCGTGTTGTGGGTTCTAATCCCCATGACTGGTGAATGTGACCTTATTTGGAAATAGGGTCTTTACAATGTAATCAAGTCAAAATGAGGTTGTTAGGGTGGCTCTAGTCCAGTATGACTGGTGTCGTTCCAAGAGAAAGGAGAGGGAGATCTGACACAGACAGGCACATGGGGAGAAGCCACAGGAGGGCAGAGGCAGGGGCTGAAATGAAGCCTCCACCTGTGGGGGATTGCCAGGAGCTGGAAGAGACAAAGAAGGGTCCCCCCTGCAAGTGTTCAGAGTGAGCGCGGCCCTGCCCACGCCTTAGTCTCAGAGGTCTGGCCTCCAGAACCATAAAGGAATAAATTTCTGTTGTTTTAAGCCACTCAGTTTGTGGTCCTTTGTTACGGCAGCCGTGGGAACATACAGAGATTTACCCTGTGGGGCAGTAAAATTAGGACTTGCTCTGATGAGAAATCCAGCATCTTTTAAAAAATCTTCTTGCTTGCTATTAGGATCAGTCATGCCTACCTGTTCACTAACACTAACCCTAAAACGTGAAAGGAAACATCAGTTATTCCTCACAGCATGACCTTTTATAGCCCTTCAATTCAACAGGTTTTTTTGTTAGAGACAGAGTTATTTTGAAAATATGGCTGTTCTTAGGATTAAGTAAGTTAGTGTTCTGAAGTACACAGAGTCAATTCTATTTCAAGTGTTTGATAAATAAAAGAACTAGGACAGTATCAACCAGATTAAGACAAATAGATGGGTCGTATTTTACCCCCCACAGCCAAACACGTCCCGGAAGGGCAGAGACCAAGGGGGAGTCACGTTCCGAGGGTTTCCATCTCACAGACCGTCAGGTGTCCTCACTTCGCAGACGAAGCCTCAGTGCAGCAGGGGGAGAGCCTGTCCGTCGGCGGGGGGAGCCGCGTCGTCCTGCACAAAGGGAAGGGCGCAGTCTCCGGGGACAGGGAGGGGGCGCTGCCCCCCGGGGCTACACTGTGTCACTGCGCGCTTTGCACCCTGATTCATCAGCGGCCCCACCAGGCTGCGGCTGGGCTACCTCCTCTCAGAAAGGAACCCAGACGGGGTCTGGGCTGAGGTTGTGCAGCCCCCGACTGGGTGGGGACGCTGGCTGGCAGGTCCCCTGCAGCCCCCCGGAGCATCTCCCCTGCCCGCGCCAGGCCACCGAGGGGACGCGGGTGAACACGTTCCGAGCTAGGAGGCAAGACGCCCACCCGCCGCTGGCCTGAACCCAGCCTGAGAACAGGCCCCGCGCGACCCCCACGCCAAGAAGGCCACCTGCTTGGAGGGGCAGGCGGGCCGCTCTGAATCCCCACCGTGTGCCCACCTCCAAGGGGGCCTGCCGCGCCCAGGGCGCCAAAGAGCGTAATAAGGGAGAAAGAAAGAAAACCTGTATCCTTTATTCCAACCACAAAGCCTCCACCGAGGCGTGGGAGGCTTCCTTTCCGCCACCGCACCCATAGTCAGCCCAGATTCACAGGTGCAGCGTCAGCGCACGGGCGTGAAGGGACACGCGGAACAGAAGAGCCTGGCAGCAGCGACGCTGGCAGACGCCCCGTTCCACTTGGCAGCCGCTTTCCGACGGGCAGCGCTTTGTGCATCTCTCCAGCTTTTCAAAACGTCCCCGTGGCCTGTGGGCGTCAGGGAGCCGTCTGCTGTGGCGGGGGGTAGAAGGCCGGGCCGTCCTCGCAGACCTCCAGCCCCGGGCCCGCGGCCCCCCCGGCCCCCCTGGGCTCCCCCGGTTCCGTGCAGTTCCGTAGCCGCAGCTCCTTGGTGAAGCACAGTTCGATCTGACCGATCGTCTGCACCTCCTCACCCTAAACACAGAAAATGAGGGGCGTCTGAGAATTTGGATCTCGGAGGATCACCTGTTCTGTGGTCATCAAGTCTCAGAATCTGAAGAGACAAGGGGGGACTCCGGGGGCCAGCAACGAGCGGGGGCCCCCCACTCTGTCCAGCAGCGACCGGCAGGGGGCTGCAGGGCTCGCCGCCCGGTCCTCACCCAGATGTCCCCCTGCCAGCCTGGTGGCCTCGGGGGAGGGGACACCGCTTGAACCTGAGGAACGTGCACCTCTGTGCACGGCATATGCATCACGGCATCGGGAGACGTTTTGCAGAATAAATGGGTCAAAGGACCCTATTGCTCAAAGGATTTAAGTCTCTATCGAAGCTGACAAAAGAAACTACAGGCCCTGTACACACTAGACAAGTATCTACGGTTAAGACGACTAAGACTAACAATGGAAAGCCTGAGAAAATCCCTAACTTAGAAATGTTTCGTACACTCGCCTCCTTCACCGTCCCTGCCAGAGCCCGTGTGTTCTTGTCGGGGAGAAGCCTCAAGAAAACAAACCCTATTCGAGCATGGCATCGAAGAACAGTGTGTGTGTGTGTGTGTGTGTGTGTGTGTGTGTGTGTGTGGAATTTTTAATTCCAGTACAGTTAACATACAGTGTCATATATGTTTCGATGTGCAATACAGCAATTCATCACTTCCATCAACAGCCGGTGCTCGTCACAAGTGCCCTCCTCAGCCCCATCACCGAGGCCCCCATCCCCCCGCCCCCTCCCCTCTGGTGACCAGCAGTGTGTTCTCTAGAGTCAAGAGTCTGTTTCTTGGTTTGTTTCTCTGTTTTTCCTTTGCTTGTTCCACATATGAATGAAATTATACGATACTTGTCTTTCTCTGACTGCCTTATTTCACTTAGCATCATACTCTCCAGCTCCATCCATGTTGTTGCAAATGACAAGATCTCATTCGTTTCTATGGCTGAGTAACATTCCATCGTGTATACACCACGTCTTCAACCACGCATTCGTCGGTGGACACCTGGGCTGCTGCCACAGTCTGGCTATTGTACATGATGCCGCTGTAAACAGGGACGCATGTGTCCCTTCGGATCCGTGTCTAACCATCTGCGATTTTAAAGCGCACACGGCATTACCTGTATGCACACACTCCCACACACACTCCCACACACACGCGCACACACATCTCTGCCCCTGGGAACTCCGTGATGAGCACGCAGACGCTGACAACGTTAACCTGTCTTCTCGATAAAGACAAAGAGCAACAAAACATAGCACAGCACCTCTGACCTGTTTCGGTGGGAGACACTGGACTTTAGGTACGACTCCGTATATGCTGGCAAGGGCGTCTTTAATATCTGAAATCTGAAATGAAATAAAATGCATTAGAAATACTCGGGCAGAGGCAGTGTAAGGGGTCCACCCCATGCACACGGGACACTCCGGCTTCCGCGCTCACAAACACGCACAGCAGACCACAGGGCACAGTCCTCCCGGCACTCCGCGCTCACGGACGAGACCCCGGGGACAGGCCGTCAGCCACCTGGGCTCCACCCTCAGACCACAGTGGCCCCCACATGCTCCACAGTCTCCACCCTCCCCCCTGCCCTGAGCTTCTGTCCACACCCAGAACGTAGGTGCTGCGTGCAATAGATCAGACCAACTTTCACGGGCCAGGACTCCTGTCTGAGCTCACATCTTGCTGCTTCTGAACCTAACAAAGTGCCTGCAGCACAGACAGGGAGCTCAAGACGTTAGTTGTCCTTGGTGCTTTTACTGTCATCGAAATCCGTTCTCTGATAGACACATTCTGGGCAAAAATGTAAACACAGTCCCCCTACCTGCTTGAACATGAACCCCGAGGACCAAGGGGGCCCTGCAAACCCTCTCTCTCCTGGGGCAGCTGACACTGTCTCCCCAGGGTCACTGTTCCCTCCCAGCCCCACTCTCGCTGCAGGCAGGACATCAAGCGGAAGGTCAAGATCCGATCAAGATCAAGATCAAGCGGAAACCGGCTACAGGGTGGAGCACAGATGTCACAGAGCGCAGCAGAAATGCCGACTGATTTCACAGTCAGGAGACCTAAATGACAGCTCGGTGTGCAGCCAGGAGCCTGGAAACCAGGGATTGCTAAAATCAGTAACTTTAATCTTTTTTTAATCCCAGGAGATTAAATCAGCTTATGTAGAGAACACATCAGGTTCTCTAACGCAGGAGTCAGCAAGCTAACCGTGCAAAGGACCAGGGGAAGTACTTCAGGCTCCGAGGGTCACTCAGTGTCTCTCCGTGGGACACCTGCCCACGGAGGGTGACCACGGGGGACAGTAAAGGAACCCGCCGGGCCGTGAGCCAGTAAGACTCCCTTTATGAAAACAGGCTATCCTGGGTGGAAAACAGTTATCTTTTGCATATGCTTACCAGACAGTAAGATCTGGTCTGTTTAAATTTCTGTAGTTTTATCATGAAAACAAAAAAAATCTTATGCTTCTTCCTCAAACAAAATACTATAAAATGGAATGTGCTTTTCAAACCACTTACTCCCCTGCCCTGTGCGAGCCTGGAACACATTCTCACCGAGGGACCGTGAACCTCGGCTTCAAGGTTTATGCAGCTTTCAGATCACAATGTGCACTGGGAAACAAGATATAAATAAAGCCTATTTGGAAACATAATAGTCAAATAGGAGAGGGCTTGTTCGAGTCACTTTAAAACCCAAGTGCGGTGCTCAGGCTGCAGACACTCTACCGTGGGTGGGATGCTAGGTGTCCTCACGTGGCAGACACACATTCGGTTATGAAGGTGAAAGCAAGACTTACCTGGTAGTAATTGATAGATGGCTTTATTCCCAATTTTTGGAGCATGCTAAAATTTAAATTAAAAAAAATTAGCTGTATAATACCATACATTTTCCTTTCTTGTTCTTTTAAAATATATTTCTTAATAAAAATGAAGATACTCTTAAAAGAAAGTACTTATTTTCTATTGCTTTCAGCAATAAATCTGTGAGCAAGGACAACACACAACTGGGACTCGGGCTTCCCTGACCACCCCTCCCCACAGCGCACCCACTGCGGCTCTCTCTCCAGCACCCGGACCCTTCTCGACAGTGGCCAGATGGCCCGTACCCACTGGACTTGGCACACACATTACCACCTATTTGCCAAGCATGCTTCAAAAGATAGTTAGCAACTGATTTTGGATTCCAGGCTTATCCTAGAAAACCACACTTGGTCAAATCTTTAAATACATTCAACACCCACAGACTTGAATCATTTCCTAAAGCATATGGTTTTGACCAGCTATCCCATCAAAATACCATATGACTAATTTACCTGTTAAATGATGGAGCACAATATAAACAATTCTCAGATTAAAAGTCCCAAAACAACACTCGAGCCTCCATCACGTCTCCCTGGATTATCGGGGCTATGACCACCCGGAACAGACGTGAGACCCGGGCTGCCTCTCTGGACACGGACATCGTCAGATGAGTCTGCCCGAGGAAAACCGGACTGTCCTGGGCATGCCTCCTCCAGCTGTGATTTCTGGCAACAGTATATATTGTGTTAACAAGACAGTGTTTGTAAAGACAGCACACCACCAAGTGTCTGGGTCTCCGCTGTAGCGCTCCTGGCCCAGGCAGGAGGAGGTGGTGGGCAAGGGTCCTCGGAGCCTAGAAATAAACGTGCCCACGGCCTGTCCTCATGCTATCTGCACAGCGTAAACACCAGATTTCAAAAGCTCTGGCTCTAGAAATGCAAAACTTTGCACATTTTAAATATTTATTTCAAGTTGCACTATTTTGGATACATTGGGTTAAATAATATAAAATCAATTTCACTGGTTTCTTTTTGCTATTTTTAATGAGGTACTAGGAAATTTTAAGTTACATATATGGTTTGCATTATTTTTCTACTGGGCAGTGTTGCTGAAGAGCCCGAGAGTCAGGTCACCAAGGAAGTGAGGCAGAGAGAGAGAAATATTTGGGGAAGCCTGGCATTCAGCCCAGATTAGTCTATAATATTTTCTATGGCGTTAAGATTAGATTGGCATTAATTCCCTGGCCCGTGTCTGTGGGTTATCCAAGATCTTCGGTTCACGATACTTTGCATTTTTCAGGTTTGCTACCTTCATATTATAAAGTGAATAAAACACTGCTAGTTTATGATAACATGACAGGCTTCCCTCTGAGAAAAAGATAATCTGTGGTAAGGGTTTATAACAGAGAAAAATACAAGGGATCTTATGTTTTGACTTGCTAATTTTGTGAGCACTGAGATTTTAGATTTTCCTTGGAGGAACGGGGAAGGAATATACTTTCTCTCCAACCCTATTCCCAGGTAGCCTAACAGACCTCATACCCCCGCAGAGCGTTGTGCTCAGCAGGCCCTGAGCGCACGTTTCTGCAGGAGGAATAAGCAGGCGCCCCCAGCAGTGGTGATGGCCTTGCCCGAGCTGCAGTGACCCCAGCACTGGGGATCCTGCACCCACGTGTGTGCACGGAGAGCTACATTCAGAAAGTGTAAGCAGGAGGTGCTTCCTAAACAGTTGTCGGATGAAAGGATGAATTATTGAGATGTTTTATATAAAGCCTTTCAGCAGTCCCCATTCACTGCCCTTTTCCTGATTGAGCAGAACCGGGCCTGGGCAGTGAGCCGGACCTCGCGCCGCTCAGGCGTCAGGAAAACCTGGGGCAGCCTCCTCTCTGCAGACGGCCCGCGAGTGGACCCCGCTCCGCCACTCTGCACCGCGGAAACTCTCCCAGGCAGCCCTCACCGGGATGTCCGGACTGGGTATCAGCTACACTTCTGGGGTGAGGAAATGTTCCCAAAGGTCTTGCTCTTGCTGTGAGAAGAGCTGCAGAGAAGCCCAGCACGCGGGAGCCGGGGCGCTGGCTGGTGTGTACCCCCCTGAGCGGCGGTCCTCAGTCCTGCGGTCCGAGAGCAGGAAGGCGTGGGAACCTGCGGGGACCCCTCCGTCACCTCCCGGCACGGAGACGCAGAACCTACACGGTGCACAACGGGCCAGTGGCAGCCGCAGGATCCAGGGACACGTGGCTCTGAGGCCTCCTCTGCAGGGCGTAGTTCAGGCAGTCTTGTCCTCCCCCCGGGCGCTCGCCCCCCCACCCGGATCCCAGTGACACGGGGGGCCGGCTGCGCCTCTGTAGGCCGGGGCAGTAGAGCGCATGTGCAGAGAACGGATGCGGGCCTGCGCATCTTCTAAGCAGATGTGGTTCACAAGCTTAAACACAGGTGACTAGCAAAGGCGCTTGATAGGATTCTGGCTTCTTCTAACTAAAGCAAACTATCTAATTTCCTGTCCTGGTCTTTAAAACAAGGTCACAGGTTTATTATGTGACCACTTAAATGAAGAAAAGCAAGAATTGCCCACACACCTGGTCACCAGAAATGCTCAGACAGCGGATGGCCAGCCTCAGCCCCAGCTCTCAGTCACGGCCGGGCGGGATGAGCAGGGGGCGCCCTGGCCCTCAGCAGGGCCATCTGGAGGGGGTTTTTACGAGTTCTGGGTCTGGGTAATTTCTAGGCTCCGAGGACCCCTGCCTACCACCTCCTCCTGCTTGTTCCAGAAACACTAGAGCAGAGATCCAAACACTTAGTGATGCGCGGTCTTTACAAAACCTGCCGTGTTCATGCAATAGACTTTCGTCAGAAATCCCGGCTGAAAGACGTGTGCCCTGGTCAGTCTTGTTTCCTCGGGCCAACTCACCGTCCGATGACGTCCGAGCCCAGACAGGGCCCTACGTCTCCGAGGCCCAGACTGACCTGCAAGGCTGGGTGGGAGATGCTAGGATTCCTCAGGACGGTTCCATGGCCTGGGAGGGCCAGGCCCCAGGGGGCCCCCTACCTGTTAAGCTCCAGCCCCCGGTACAGGTCCAGGCTTCCACCGAAGTATTTCTTCTGCGAGTTGAGGGCGTCTACCTGGGCGGCACAGGTGCCGTGCTTCTCCCACTCGTGCTTCCTGGGAGAGCGTTTTAATAAACAATCTCCGGTTAAAAGTCATGAAACAGATTCACAACGAAGAGTTCACACCTAGGACAGGATATTCGCACGCACGTTGTTTCTTTTACGAAGAAAGAGGCTAAGATTCCTTATGTGCAACGGGCACGACTCGTGAGCCCCCTGCGCGTGGGAACGAGGCCCCAGGGGACAGGGTCCGGTCTCCAGAGGGTGCTCCATCTCCCTGCAGCCCCTCCCTGCCAGTCAGGGACAACTCACTTCAGTGACTCAGCACGAACCACGGCTGAGGAAAAACAAAGCGCCCCCACGCAGGCAGGCACCCAGCCATCACGGGGCCCGGGTGTTCTGCTTCACAGGGACGCCGACCGGTCCTTTCTAAGCAGCTAGCCGAGAAGAGAAACGCCGCGGGCCCCCTCCCCATCTCCGCCTCTGCCCATCACGACGTGTCCTCATCCGCCCACAGACAGAACTCTAACAGAACACGCGAACAGCAATATGGATTTGAGAAGAATATTGTTGATAACAATTCCCCATGTTTTATTGCAGTTAACTAGGAAATTTCACATTCTTCTGCAAGGCAACAACACTGCTGGTTTAGAAATGGGGAAACTGAGGCAGAGGGGCTAGCGAGGCGCCCTGCTGAGGCCACTCGGCCAGGAAGTCCCAGAGTCTGCACCCGAATGGCACTCTGGACTCCACAGCTGGGGCCCCTCCGGCTGCGCTGCGGCGCCATCCCAAGACCCCACAAACGTAGGGTGCGCCGCCTTCACATTCGCGGACGCTGTCGAGTCGGATGGTCGCCATCGTTAGTGCGGGAAAATGGAAGGGGCATTCGTGAAGGGGTCCTACGCTGTCTTACAGAAGTGTCATCTGAACAGACACTGATGCGTCAGTAAAGCTCATCCACAGGGCCAGTGTTAAATGACAAGTCGCTCCAGCCCAAGAAAATGGCGTGGGAACAGCTACCTTTCTTCATCTACCACGGTTTCTGGGGTGAATTATTTCTACAGAGTAGAAAAAGGAGTTTCTTTCCGACTAGATGAAAATGGAACCCAAATTACAGACGCCCTCGTTTCTGTGGAGCTGGAATCATTCTAGGACCTGTCGTACAGGGTGCTGGCGGAGCGAAGAGCTTCGTGCCATTCCCAGCACATAAGAAATATTCAACAAATGTCAGTTACTATTACGTTTGGATCAAGCTTAGCTTAAGGATCAGAATCTACTAGAGCATTGTTAGCGTACATCCAACAATGACTCCCACATCACCTGGAATTGGACAGTTTGCATTTAACACGAAATGGTCAGTTACCAGGCAGGGGTGCCCATCCTGTGGCCCTCTCACCCGCCAGGAGGGCACACGAGCAGGCCCGGGGCCGCCCTCCGGGATGAGAGGTGGGGGCTTCTCTGGGATGTCGAGGCCCAGGACAGTGAGGCTGTCCTCCCACAGTGAGGCTGCTCGCCAAACTGGGCCTCCCTCAACTCTCATTCTTCTTTGTACAAGCATCTAAAAACAAACAGAAACCCTACTTTGCAGGGGGCTCTGTCCAAGGTATTTTTCAATATGGCAAATTTTATGAATAGATTTAATCTTAGAGAATTATCTCGAGCATAAAGTAATACCAAGACCGTGTACTCTGCATACTTGATTCCTATTTGGGATGAAAGAAGACAGTTTTCGGACAGGAGCCCTCCTCCATCCCCAGCCCCCAACGACGAAGCCGAGGTGGACAGGCCCGAGTGCCTCTAGGACCCTATAGAAACTCACACAGCAAAGGGAATTTGGGCAACAGGGAAGCATGACCCAACGCCGCACGCAGGGGGCCAGTGACGGTGACTGCCCTGTACTCGGGTGCTCTGGGAGCATAAATACTAAGGAGAGCGGGATAGTCACCTCTGAGTTTACAACAAGAGTTTTTAGATGTGCTACTTACTATCCAACCTGAAAACGTATCATTTTGCCTTTACAGAGCACAAACACATGTGTACTCTGCCCGCAGTACTTGGATTTCATGTTCAAGGACCAGCTCGGACCGCCTCCTTTATGGGTATTTGTTGATTTATTGTTAAGTCACCTGGCAACAACAATCTGACTGATGGTGTCATGGAACACATCGGAACAAGTGGAAACTATACTTTGCATACTTCGCACAGATTCGGCATTTTACGTGCACTGTGAAGCGCTGTAGAGGGTTTCCCCTGTGTTCCCCCATCCCCCCACTCCAGCTCATGCAGGCGTCAAGTTCTGGGAAAGCGTCCTCTGGAATGCAGCTGTGCAGAACATGTGTCGGAGACCCGGGCCATTCCCCTCCCTAACTCTGAGTGCTTCTCCTGTTGAAGAGACCCGGGGGGTGCACCCCAGAGCCACGCCCCTGCCACACTTGTCGGCCTAAGCACCAGGGAGCCCGGGGGACAGGCACCCAGTGCCCCTCCATGGTTTCAGAAAGCTTCCGTCTACACTTAATTCCTTTCCTGAATGTTCTACACACAAATATTTCCAAATTGAATTAATCATTTTGGACAAAATCTGAATAACTGCAATGTGAACTATAAACTGCCACACTGGGGCGAGGCAGAGATAATAATTATTTTCGGTTAATATAATGTAAATGAATGTTAATTTTACCTTCTTCAAAAGCAATGACTTAAAAAGCTATCTTGAGTTAAACAGCATTTTTCTCCTTGGCTCAGCTCCCACCACACTTAAAGATGTTTCTGCGGATCGAGCCGCAGGTGGGACCTCACCCTGTCCCCCCTAAGTCGTAGCACGGGACGATGATCTTCTGAAGCGCCTCTTCTTCTTTCTTGATGTATCTCGAGACAACAGCACAAAGTCTTTTAAGAAACATTCTCTCCTGCCTGCGTTGAAGCGACTGCCCCTTAGGTACCCATGTATTTGGCTTAGTGAAACCACAGGAAAGGAGAGTCTAAAACAAAGTGATGAATGAAATAGTGGATTAAGAGCAACTCTATAAATTCCACTTGCCTGCATTTTTTTTTTTTTTTCAAATACCCAGCACAGAGCCCAACGTGGGGCTCGAACTCACAACCCTGAGATCAAGACCTAAGCTGAGATCAAGAGTCAGATGCTTAACTGACTGAGTCACCGGGCGCCCCTCGCCCACATTTTTTATCTATTGGAGAAAGGCCCTGAAAATGGCATCCCAAATACAAGGTGTTCACACATCCGCGCCTCAGGAGGGCGGCCCCGTGGTCTGTCCCCGCGCCCCCAGCCCCGCACGGGGCCCCCGAGGCTGTGGCGCTCCTGCACTCACCAGAAGTGGCTGTGATTCAGTGGATGGATCACGTCCGGCCAGTATATCTTCATTTCGGGCAGAAGGTCCTGTGCATAAAAAAGAAAATCTGTGTAGGACCTAACAGCTCAAAACCTAGAAGGCAAATCTGATAAACCAATACATTAAAAGAACTGACCTCTGTTAAGCAATAACACTCAGGTGAGTAAAATTATTTCTTACAACACATATAAAAGGGAACTCTGACTAATCATGAAAGTGCATTGGAAAATAGAGGAGTCTGCAGAGGGGAGTGGGTAAACACACAGTGCTTCACCCAGACAAGGGGATGTTAGCTCTAACGAGGAACCAGCCATCAAGCGATGAAAGGACATGGAGAGCCTTCCATGCGTATCACTGAGTGGAAGATGCCAATCTGAAAAGGCTGTGAGTCCCGATGTGAGCTACTCTGGAAAAGACAAGAGTACAGAGACAGTGAAGGGTCAGCGGTGTGAGGGGCTGGGGGAGGGAGGGGGATAGTGGGAGAACGAGGGATTTTAGGGCAGTGAGACGCCTCTGCACGGTATAACGGGGGATGCACGTCATTACGTATCTGTCAAAACCCGTAAGACTCTGTGACACAGAGCGAGCCTACTGGGAACGGCGCAATGTCTGCTAGCGATGAAGTATCCATCCTGTGACAAGCGTGCCGCATGAATGCAAGGTGTCAACCACAGGGGACACGGTCTGTGTGTTCGGGGGACATACGTGGGAACTCTGCACTTGCCACTTAATTTTTCTGCTTTAGGTTTCTGAGACTGCTGTAAAAAGTAGCATCTACTAATTAAAACACACACCACAAAACTCAGGTTCTCCTTTCCCCCAAGAGGAGCTCATCCGGGCTGGGCGTGCTGTACGATACAGATAGTTGCCCTGAACTGCACAGCGTTCGGGTTTACTTTTCAATTTCTATAAACCCACTGGACCAAAAACAAGGTTCACTTAAAACAGTGTCTAAACAAACTCAGGGCGACCTCGCTTTCCCCTGTTTGCCACCACCCCCCGCTACCCGCCAGTCACCGGACAACTGGACACCCCTCGCGTCCCCTGCCTCGTAAGCCTTGTCCTCACGCTCCCACGGCCGAACTTCCCAGGAAGCAGTCTGCCTCACTGTCTCCATGTGCCCCCGTCTTGCACCTCCCACACTCTGGCTTCAGCTCCCAACAGCCCCACAGGAGGGGGCAGTAGGCCACTTTCGTAGGGGACCAACGCTAAACTGGGCTTTCTGGGACAGAGCAAGTAACCCAGCAGTGTTCTGAACAAAGAGTGGCTTGCGGCCACCTCCCCACCTTGCCCAGCAGGCCACTCAATTGAAAGGGCATTTTCAGCCTTCCTTTTATGAATCCTGTTAGTGCTCCTTCCCAAACCCCCCTCTCCTGGCTTCCCCCCTCCCCTCCCCTCCTCTGGCTGCTTTGTCACATGCCCCCCCCCAATCTCTGCTCCAGGCTCGGCCCTGCTTCCCCACCCACTCCACGTTCACACCTATGGGCTTCATACCACCTATGCGCTGATCACACCAAAGCTCATCTCTAGCCCAGACAGCTCCTGTGACAGACACACGTAACCCACCGGGATGTTTCCAGGGCACTTCAAACTCAACACGTGCAAAGCTGACTGTCCACCACACACCCACCAAAGCCCGGTTCCCCCGCCAGCGCCCCGATGTCAGGAAGGAGGACACCCCCAGCAAAGCCCATACCCAGAGCCCCACGGGAAGCTTCTCTCCCAGCTAGTCACCGAGCCCTGTTCCTCGACTTCTGGGCTCCCCTCTTGCTCTCCATTCCCACGGCCCCTGCCTACTCAGCTCTTCAGCCCTGGCCCGTCCCCCACACCAGCTCTCATGCGAGCCAGCGTGGCATCCGGGCTCTTTCCCTCTCGGGCGGGAAAGCTAGAGGCACTCAGGACACTGTCAGTGAATCTGTAATTCCGCTGTCGGGTCACGAGACTCTAACCAGGAACACCCCTGCGGTATTAGGCAAGCTGCAGTGAGTCTGGGAAGGGGGACGTGGATCTGAGGAATGAGACGTTGCCAGGCTTTGGGGTACACTAATAATTCTTACAGACAGTCCTCAGACTCAGGCCTCTGGGTTCATGCCAGTGAAGGCCCTTACAGGAAGGAAAGAGGAGAAAAGAATACCACGTGGACTAGAACGTGTGAAGGGTTTGGAACTTCCTGCCTTGCCCTTTTGGGGGCCATATATTCATGGGAAGGACCCTCATTCTAGCAGATCCTGATGCCATCTTATGTTTTCAGGGAGGCCCTACCCTGTAAGTCCAGGTACTTGCTCCCTGACAGATGACTGGTTACACGCACAACGAAGTGTCTCAAGAGAGCGTCTGCTAGCATTGCGGGTAAAAGCCGCTCCCTGGGCTATTCGGTAACACAGGCCTTTGTGCTGGGAGGGCCCATCCTTTCCTTTCTGCGCACAGGCCCTACCTGGAAACCCACCCGCCCACAGCCAGGAAGGACAGGTGTGGTACCCTGTGCCTGTCCTCCAAGCCAGAGAGGTCTAGAAATGCTGACCGGGAGGCACAGGGGACCCGGGACTGACGTGGCCTGGCGGGGGGCAGTCAGGGTCAGCTTCACCCTCGTCTGCTGTCACTTCACAGTTCACTTCTAGTGCTGTGGGCCCCAGGCAGGGGAGAAAGGTTAGTTTGGATTTAATGTGTGGGATTGTTTTAGGGATCCATAAATCCGGAAAAAGTGCCAGGGATTGAATCCTGGTGAATAGGATCGTGATTCCTCATTTGAAAGCATGCCTTTGAGGGTGCACTTCTGAGGAGTTAACCGCGCGGTACCCGCAGTAGTGACATAACGAACAGTGTTACCTTAATCTCTTCTAAATTAAAGGGCCATGATCCATTACATTCTTCTGCTTTATCAGGCCTTGAAATTAAAATGAAAAACAACAGCAATTAGTCTTGGTTGAGATGAGCTCCCAATGCAGGAGGAAGCACTTCATTAACGTCTGCGGGAGCATCTGCGGGAGCATCTGCGGGAGCAAAGGCAGAGACACGCTAAGGGCTAAGGCCGTGTGAGTCACTTAACAAAGAACGCTCAGGTAGGGGCGGTCAAAGAATCCGCCCAGGGGCAAGGCACACGACGACTCCCTCCCCGGAAGCAAACGAAACAAGCCGGTCGGGGGAGCTCGGGAGTCAGGCCGGGTCCTGAAGTCTCTGCCCTCTGCCAATCTCCGTGCCCACGGGCCGCGGCGCGACTCCCTCTCTTTACAGGAGGATGAGGCTCAATGACGCCGCATACAGACGGTGCTCAGAGCGCCTGCCGATGACCCAGGCTCAGCTAGCACGGCTTCCTAAAATCCCAAGCACGGATCCCCTCCCTACTTCCCCAGGTCTAATTCTGGACGTGTCAACTCCCGGTCTTCAGATGCAGCTGAGTTCACCAGGCCACCGAATCTACTTCCTAGACCCCCAACATGTCTCCAGTGTCAACAGGCCGGCCCAGCACCCCGAAACCAGCGCAGCTCCCTGCCGGGACGGGGGCACACGGTGCACCGTCCTCCCAGCTACAAGTGAAGCGGCAGGAACATCAGCTCGACCCGAGGAAGCTCGCTCCCCGAGACTGCAGTGTGGGATCACTGACAAGTCTGTGGCAAAGGAGGGGCTGGAGCCAGGTCCCCGGGCCGCAGTCTAATTTGCTGCTCACAGAACCCCGTTCCTGAGGAACAAGCACGTAGGGGCAAAGGCCAGAAGGGCCCCTCCCCCCACGGGAGCAGCTGGGCAAGGGCATCCCTTTGACAGGCTGACTCATGGGCACAGTTAAACACGACAAATACACGCACAAAGAGGGAAGAATAAACTACACAAAATGCAGGCAAAACCTGAACGATGAACTCGGGTATCCATGTACGATGTAGACACATACACACGCATGTACAATGCACACGCACTTACTTATTTTTATGCATCTACTTATTGCCCCCAAAGAAGGATAAAATGAGAGGGTTACATTTAGTGACCCCAGCCTGGACCCAGAGTCCCTACCAGCAGATGTAAGCCGGATCGTCCCTGTTCCACCAAAACAGAACTAAGCCGCAACAAAATTAGGGTTATTGTACAAACAGCGAAGATATTTTAAATAAGGATTTGGTCCACTGAATAAACTAACAAAAATCACTAGGGTAACTCTTAGGACCAGCCTCAATCTACTTTTGGGTTGGCTAGTTTTTTCCTGTTTAAACGTGAACGGCGCTAGGGCTTGCCATAATCCGTGGATGGTCCAGTAATCCGGAGGGTCTCTGCAGTCGTTCTCAACCTCCTGCAGAGGAAAGACAGACAGCACATCACGGTTCCGTTGTTTATTTACTGCGGCTTCCAGTAAATAAGGGGGCGGGCGCTCCGTCTGGAAGGAGTGGCCCAGTCCTCAATTACATAACCAATTAAAAACTGAGTTTTGCCTTTTTTTATATGTTCTCAAATTAAGTCAATCTGATGGAAACACACCTATTTGCCCATTAATTTTCTTATCGTGTAATCAAAAATAAATGTCTGAGGGCTCACAGCACCCGTGAAATGAGCTGGTCCAGGCGCCAGCTCTGGATGTGTTAGTGATATAGTAAGTGTGAACGTTACAGAATATAAACGTGAGTGCGAGTGCTCCGGAGCGAAAACGCCAAGGTGAGGATAGGACAATAAAGATAAACTCACGGAGATAAAAGCTCAGTAGCATACTCTTTAGGGACTTCCAAATTTTTTAGCTAAATTGGGGAGTTCTTCCAAAACAACCATCAAGAAATGTATCGGCTATAGGACCGATGCGCCCGCGGGGAATAAACCCATGAAAAGCGGGTGTGGGTGTCTGGTGAGGAACGAGTGAGGCTCCAGGCAGATTTTCAAGCCTTTCCTGTGGGGATCACCTTCTGTGGGGAGGCAGCTCTGCCCCAGGTTGGTCTGGAAATTAGGGAGGCTCTGGTTTAGGAGACTGGCACGAGGAGGCATGAAAGGTACCTGCCACAGACCGAAAGGGCAGAAGAGCAGGACAACAAAGTGCAGGATCAGAGCGGGGGGCGTATACTTCACCTCTCCTGACACCCCAGGTTCATCCCTCAGGAAAGCACAGTCCAAGCAGGGGGCCCATTTCCCGCAGGTGCCCGGCTGGTGAAGAGCAAGGTCAGGACCCACGGCCAGGGCAGTGGGGGGGGGGGTCTTCTGTCGGCCCTACGTCCAGTGTCTCAGATGAGCCTTTAAGGGGATGACTGAGACCCAGGGGCAGCTAGTACCTGTCAGTCCCCGGCATGTGCCCGAGGCCCGTGCAGAGCACCGAGGACCGTGGAGAAAGACAGACCAGCCACTGCACCCTATAACACCTACGTCACTCATGCGGGGAACAAGCCCGGAGACAGCCCCACTGCCCGGGATGACACCAGGGCCACAGTACAGGGACCCCTTGTCATGGGCACCCTGCAGTGAAATTAATTCCCTAACAATGACGCTTCACTGGCAGAAGATTTTTTTAAAAATCTCCTTTCTGAAGCCCCAAGCTAGGAATGCATTTCAGTGCACAAGGACACACCCACATTTTGTCACAGAAATGCCTCAGCCACCAAATGACCTTGCTCCCTGCCCCCAGGCAGACCTTCTGGTGTTACCCAGCCCGGGAGCTCTCCACACCGGCCCTGCCCACGGGACCCAGGGCTCCCGCGATGCCCCACCGCCAGGGTGGAGAGCTAGATCTCCAACCACACTCAAAGCTGGTCACCACCGCTCCATTCTCCGCCCTCCCACACTCCTCGAGCCAGAGCACAGCAACAGCATGAGAGGCAGAAGGAGACAATGCGGTGTGCAGTTTAGGAACCTCGGCCCAGAGAGAGCAGCCTCGCAGCAGAAGCGAGACACGGCTACGAATGACAGGCCAGCCCGAGAGCAAACGTGGGCACAGAAACCCACTATGCACGAACGGGGCCAGTCGAGGCAGGAAAACTCACCTTGCACACTGTTACAGGCCAGTGGTGAACCATAATTAGCTTTTTCCACTCATGGTTGTCACTGTTAAAAGACAAGGAACTTATGTTTCAAGAACTGCTTAAAGAAAAATTCATCCATCCATTTACACCATCATGCATTCAACAAACACGGAGTGACTGTCATGGGCCAGGCACTACTGTGGGATGGGGCCACACTGTGAATGAGGGACCTGGTCCCCAGGCACTACCGCGGGACGGGGGCACTGTCCAGAGGGACCCGGTCCCTACCCTCTTGAAGCACGCGTGCCAGGGAAGGAGACAGTGACCACGGTAGCTAAGAGAACACACGTGGTGCCCCACAGTGACAAGTGACAAAGAATAGAAGCAAGAGGACAGGCATGTCAGCAGTGGGGACAGGAACTGAAATTTTAGGCCAGAAAGCCCGGGAAGGCCTCACTAAAGGTGGGGGCAGAGGCTAGGAGGCAGAGGGAAGGAGCCCTGAAGTGCCTTCCTCCTAGGGTTGGTCACGAGTGTAGAAACAGAAGGATTGTCATCCCTTAGCCACATTTGTGAAACCCATAAGGCCCTCAAACCTGAATTTTTTTGTGGTTCATTTGGCAACAAAACATGACCTCAACTAGTTTGAGCTGCTTAGTGCTCTACACCCCTCAGTGTGAAGGTGCAGGTGCTTGGCCCCATGGTGCTCCCTCAGACACGGTGCTCCCTCAGACTCGGTGCTCCCTCAGACTCCGTCCGGAGCATGGCCATGCCCCCCATGACCCACACGCCCTGAAACCCCCTGGCTCTAGGACCTCCAGGTGAGGGGGCGTGGAGCTATGTCTGCAAACAGGTTGAAGCAGGAAGGATAGCTGGTGAAAACACTCTACAGATGGGAAACGTCAGCGGCCACAAAGGGACTTCACTCAAACAGACACTTAATTCAGGATAAATTAGATTTTAGAAGGAATGACTCAAAAGTAAAACAGGACCAAGTGCTCACACATTGGTTTCTGTAAAGAGGTGAGTCCTGCTGAATAAGTACAGAATCACAATTCAGATGTTACACAAACTTAGTTGTAAGTTGCACTCAGTATAAAAGAAAAAGATAAGCTGCAGCATGAGAACTAGAGCTGAGACAAATGTCAGAAACTGCTTTTTTCTGGGTGCAAAACCCTCGTTTAGGTGGAAACTGAGACTACAGGATCAAGCTACGGCCAGGGAGGGAGACCCCGAGTATGCTATTTACCAGGACTCTATCAAGACTCAGAACGTCTACAAGACAAGGTCCACACACAAGCCAGGCAAGAGCGGCGGGGGTGTAGAGAAGCCTCCCCTGAAAGCAGTGCAGAAGCTGTTCTAAAGAGGAAGGCCACCAGGCAGAGGAAGAGAGGAGGGTCACCAAGTTGTCCACCCAGCCAGCACTTGGGAACACCTTCGGACCCCTTAAGTCCTGGAGGGTTGAATCAGCCGCGTTTTCTCCAGACCACACCTCACTCACTGTGGTTGTCAACTACATCAGTGCATGAATTACGCAGGGATGGGGGTGGCGGGGACCACATATTACAGAGTCAGGTCTTTATCTGACATTTACTGACTGCTACTGGCCAGACATGATTCCAAGCACATTCTGCCTCGCCTCGAATCAACACTTAGGAGGCAGGTGCTGTTGTTATGTCCACTTGACGGATGAGCAAAGCCACACAGGGAGCCCCAAGGTCACACATCTGGATGAACCAGCGGCTGGTACTCCACCAGCACCCCACACTACCTCTCCAATGATACACTCTTAACCTGACGGCAAAAACTAATCCATTAATGAACGTAGCTCTTTTTCAGAAAATAAGCTTCCTGGGGAAAGCTGAAATACAATGTTACCTTTTCAAGTAGATGATAAAACAGCAATGACACTTAATTAAAAAGTAAAACCCACCTTTTCCCTCACCTACCATGTAAGTACGAAAGCTTTTATTAAATACGAAATCATTACCCAAAATAAATAGAAGAAAAAATTAAAATCTGGTGCTCAAAATTTGGTTTCCTCTACAAACGTGCAACAAGAATCCTCCACAAAACCGCCTGTTTACCCCGGATCAGCGGCAACCCTGAATGAAAAGGAGGAAGGGGAAGGCAGGGGGATGAAGAGCCAGCGTCAGAAACTTAAAAAGAGGAACCAGCACCATATCCCCGCCGTTGTACTGGAACCTAAGCCCAAAGTGCGCGTCTACAATGTCGGAGGGCGTCAGGCACCTGCCGGGGCCTCGCCCCGCCCCCAGGCCCCGGCCCCCGCGGAAGCTCAGAGCCGCCGCACCCACGCCCAGGGGCCCCGGGCTCACCTCCTCCGGGACCCGCGCGCGCCGCCCAGGCAGCACAGCGCCAGGCAGAGGGAGCTCAGCAGCAGGCCGTGGGGGGCTGCAGGCTTCATCGTGCCCACACCCAGGACTGCGCGCTCACGTGCAGATGCTCAGCTCTCAGATAGCCGCGCCAGGCCCTGCGCTTCCCTGAAAGGGGACGGAATTCCTGAAGCCCACCTCTGACCGGCCGGCGGCCGACTCCACCCCCAAGGCGTCCGCCGTCCCGAGGGGGCCCCGGCGCCCCCCACAGCCCGCCGTCCCGAGGGGACCCCCTCCCCAGCCCGCCGTCCCGAGGGGGCCCCGGCCCCTCCCCCAGCCCGCCTTCCGGACGGGGCCCCGGCGCCCCCCCAAAACCCGCCGTCCCGAGGGGGCCCTGCCAGGGCCCCCGCCTCACCCGGGCCCCCCAGGCGTGCACGCGTCCCTGCCAACGCCGCACCGCGACCCCAGCCGCGACCTCGCAGTTGACACCGCCCGGCCTCCAGGACCTGCGCGTTTCCGCCCCTGGGCGGCTGGCCCTGGACAGGCCTCCGTAGGCGGCCACGCCCCCGGCCCGGCAGACACACCCCCGTAGACGGGCACGCCCCCGGCCCGGCAGGCACGCCCCCTGACGCCCCGCCGCCAGGACACGCCCCCGTAGGCGGGCACGCCCCGGCCCGGCAGGCACGCCCCCTGACGCCCCGCCGCCAGGACACGCCCCCGTAGGCGGGCACGCCCCCGGCCCGGCAGGCACGCCCCCTGACGCCCGCCGCCAGGACACGCCCCCGTAGACGGGCACGCCCCTAATCCCGGCAGACACGCCCCTGACGCCCAGCCGCCGGGACAGGCCCCCGTAACGGGCACGCCCCTAATCCCGGCAGACACGCCCCTGACGCCCAGCCGCCGGGACACGCCCCCGTAGGTGGGACACGCCCTTAATCCCGGCCCTTGGCTCTTCGCCCTTCGCCCTTCTCCTGCCTGTCTCCCTGAGGAGGCTTCTCTTTCAGCCTAGCTCCCGGCCCGGGCCTGCCTTCTGTGATGTTCTCTGTGTCCCCTGGCCCTTCCTCGCGGAGGTGAATCGCCTGGGATCCCGCGGGGCAGGGCCGCCTCCGGGCCGTTCCGCGCAGAGCCCGTGACAGGTGCGCTGAGGACCGGCTTCCAGGGCCTCGGCAAGTCCACCGCAGAGAAGGTGGCCCTCTAGGGCCCTGCTGAAGTCTTAAGGGGGCTGGGGCGCGACTGCTCCCTCGGGACCCCTGCCCCCCCTGCCACAGGGCCCGTTAGGGAGGCACCTGTGACCTTGATGGAGGTCACGTGTGTTCAGTTCCCGGAGCACGAAGCGCGCCCCGGCACGAGCCCCACCGGGCTGTAGTCGGCTCTGCTCCAGTCACAGGTCCCTACCGTGGGCGGCACCTCACGAAACCGGAGAGCACAGCTGGATATCACAGCGGAAGCTGCCCGCTCCCCCTCCGAGGGCCATCAGCCTCCTTGCGGGACCGTCCAACGGAAAAGCAAAGCCGTGGCAGCAAACGGATGTCCCTGGGCCTAAGAAGAGGGGGGCGTGGGGCGAGGGGCGGGCGATCTGTCAAAGCAGTCGCTAAGGCCCCTCTCCATCCTCCACCGCCTACTGCGCGGGCCTTCACAGCCCCCTTCTGGGTCCTCAGAAACTATACCCTCACGGATTGCCCAAGACCTCCCCACTGGAGGATGTCTTGTCCCGTGGTTTCTCTGCGGCCCTGACAACCTTCGCTGCCTGGCTCTCTTGGGCAGGACCAGGGTGCACACCCGTGCCAGAGGCCCTGGCGCCCGCCGCAGTGCTGGTCTGTTCAGTGCCCCAGCCATTGTCACTGCCGAGGTAACTGCTCCCACCAGTGCCCACCCCACACCCCTCCAACCTGCTTAACGCCAATCATGTTTACCTTCCGAGTAAGGACATGGCTTCCTCAGGGTCCTTTGTCATCCAGGACCATCTAAGGGTCAGGTGCACAGGTGATATGTTCTCCTGGGTGGTGTCCGCATAGGACTTACCGCTGTTTGAGTAAGTGTGTGATTATCCTGTAAAGTCTGTTTTTCCCTCTAGACTGACCTCTTACCTGTGGGGTCTGATGCTAATTCCAGGTAGTGTCAGAATTGAGTTACATTGTAGGAACCGGCTGCCAGGAAAACTCCCCATGCATGTGGTGACCAGAAGTGGGGTGTTACGTGGCAGTAGTAAGAGAGACTCACCGGGAAGGGACACACAGACGGGAAGAACTGGGTTTTTCGCTCCATGGGGAGACTCGGTTTTTCCTTGACCCTGAGTAGAGGCTCTGTCACGGGGACAAGCAGAGGTGGCTCCAGCTTGCAGGAACCGGGAGGAAGCGGAGGGTGGTATTAACAGCTCCCACGAGACAGCATATTCGGGGACCAGTTGTGAGGTTTAAGAAGGGGAGTCAGCTCATGCGGAAGCAGGTGCACAGGACGCAGGGACAGATGGCAACGGCCATTTCTATGAACAGATCATCCTTAAGTCATTGCTGATGCCTCGAAGACTAAGATACTTTTATTGACCAGCTTCCTGTCGATTTCGCTCCTTCTGGTTTCTCATTCCCAAGTCAGTTTCGCCAGGTTATGCTGCAATGACAAACAGTCCCCAAACCTCAGTGGCTCACTAACTACCCCAACTGGGTTGACCTTTGCTCACTCCATGCTGGCTGGAGGTCGGGGCAGCTGCAGCCCCTGGCCTTCTTCACTCTGGGACCCAGGCTAAAGGAACAGCCACAGCCACCACCTGCCGTTCTAACAGCTGAGCTGCGGCAGAACCACACTGTGGCTCTGAACCTGGGCGTCTGATGTCTGATCTTCCACTTCAAGTGTTTTTGGCCCAAACAAGTGACATGGTCAAGATTGGCATCAATAGAGTAGAAAATATCCTCCTCCTACAAGTGGGGGCCTTGCTGTCACAGGGCAAGTGTCTGGGACACACGGGGAACAACAGCAAATAGCTGGGAAGAGTAATATGGTCTATCATAGGTGAGGAGGCAGAAATAGGACCTTCAACAAACCCAGGTGGGAAAGTGAAGGGTGAGCAGTGTGGACAGCATGCAGGGTCCGGATAGGAGGGCCCTATGCTGCTCCCACAGAGGGGCAGCCTGGAGGGTGAGGGGTGGAGTGAACAGGAAACTCCGGAGAAGCTCAAACTCAACTGAACAGCTCCACGTGGGCGACCAGCATCTGTTGGTGGGGGATTTGTGTCAGATGCAACTAATAAACACGAGCACTCAGTTGTGGAACAACTGAGTGTGCCAAATGTTAGGGTGCAAAGTTTTCAAACATGCTCCTCAAGATCCGCATGTGCTCAAGGATAGAGACTCTGGGAGCTTGCAGGGTCCTGGCCAGCCGAGGGAGGACTCTGGCCCATTGGGCTCAAAGCTTATGTTTACTGGGTGTCTTCCAAACAAGCAGCCCTGACCCAAGCCAGGAGGCTCAGGGTGAACAAGGGCTTCGGGTCAAGTGGCCTTGTTTTAGAGCAGAGGGCGGACAGTGGTAAGGACCTGGACTCCGAAGGTGTAAGTTCGGGTTTTCCAACTCGCTACCTGTGTAAACTCGGTGAACTAGCTGGCTCCTCTAAGCTTCGGTGACCTCATTTGTAAAGTAGGAAAGCAATCCTCTCTAACAGTGTTGGGATGATGAAAAGAGATGTCAGTGGTGGTTTAGCAGGAGCCCACTGAGCCTGGTGCAGGTGGGAGCTCAGGGCTGTGTCCTGTCTTACTACAGACACTCTGGACCCTCTGCTGGGAGGGAAGGACAGCAAGGGGCTCCTGGTGGGAACTCTGCAGATTCTGCCTTAGCCCTGAGCCTGGCTTTAGGGGGCTGCTTGTAGACCTTGTGTGTTAAAGGTGTGAGGGGTGACTGTGGTCCCCGTCTCTGCTGTGTCCGCTTAGGATTCTCAAGCTTTAAATAGCTTTGCCACCCTTAGGAGAATCTTCTTTTAAAAACTCCTTTGTATTCTAAATTATTTGTATGCTGAGAAAGTTAGGACACTTTCTAAATGTTTTCATTCTGATCTTTCTCCTTTTTTTTTTTTTTTAAGATTTTATTTATTTATTTGATTGAGAGAGAGTGAGCATGCACACAGGAGCTGGGAGAAGGGCAGAGGGAGAGGGAGAAGCAGACTCCCCGCCAAGCAGGGAGCCCAACGTGGGGATGGATCCCAGAACCCCAGCATCACGACCTGAGCCACCCAGGCGCCCCTGAGCTTTCTCTTCTTATTGTATCAATATTTGTGACCTCTCCATGTGGTGTGGCTACTGTGGCGGTAATTTTGTGGACCTGTTTCTTCTGGGTAGTGACTACCACGAAACAGGGATGGGAGAGGAGCAGGGAGGTCAGACGAGGGATTTTCAGGGTAATGCTTTTTGAAAATGTCACTTTAATAGTTGGAACCACAAAGAAGAAACTTTCTGGAACAGAAAATGACTAAATCAAATCAAACAGCATGAGATTCTGAAATGTGAGATAAAAGAATGTACAGCTGACCCTTGGACAACTCAGGGGTTAAGGACACAGAGCCGTGCAGTCAGAAATCTGCATGTAAGTTTTGACTCCCCGAAACCTCAACTACTAATAGCCTGTGTTGACCAGATGCCTTACCAATGACATAAACAGTCGATTAATATGTAGTTTGCATGTTGTATGTATTATATACTGTAGTCTTAAAATAAAATAGAGAAAAGAAAATGCCATTAAGAAAACCATGAGGAAGAGAAAATGCATTTATAGTACTGTACTGTCCATTGGAGAAAACCGCATATAAGTGGACCCAAGCAGTTCAAGCCATGTTGTTGCAAGAATCAACTGTATTAAGTTTATTCTTTGATAACAAATTTTAGACTTCAAGGTCAACGAATTATTATCAAATGTTTACTAAAAAGTCTATTATTTATGATATTTCTGACTGCTCTCATAAAAGGCTCTGAAGGGGCACCTGGGTGGCTCAGTCGTTAAGCGTCTGCCTTCAGCTCAGGTCATGATCCAGGGTCCTGGGATCGAGTCCCGCATCAGGATCCCTGCTCCGCGGGAGGCCTGCTTCTCCCTCTCCCGCTCCCCCTGCTTGTGTTCCCTCTCTCCCTGTGTCTCTCTCTGTCAAATAAATAAAATCTTAATAAATAAATAAATAAATAAAAGGCTCTGAAAAAGGAACAGAAAAAAAGATGAGCTCACTCACCTATATATGCACACGTGTTCTCACACCCGCACACACATTCATATACACTTCTATATAGATATTAGAACAGACTGTTTACTTGGGCTATTTTTAACAATTATCTTAAAAGAAGCAAGCGATCTACTGTAGACTTCTGAGGGGGTCCTACCTAACTGAGCTGCTCTCCTTCAGAGAAACATTCTGCATTATGAAAAATAGTTGAATATTGCATTAACAGTTCATGTAGTGGATATTCTCAAAATTTAGTCCTGACTTACAGTCTTTAGGAGCTGAGAGAATGCCCAAACATATACTGGAAAGAGCATGCACTCTAAAGCCAGCCATTGGGTAGCACAAAGCTGTCTTCACTGCCCACCGTGTGGCGTTAGAGGCTGGGGATGTGCCCATCAGCCCCTGGGGGTGGGGGGACCCGGCCCCTTGCGCTCATTCCACCCACCCGTCACGTCCTCCCTAGAAAGACTGCACCTGCGTGCGCCGGGCCGAGGGGCCCACACGCATTGTCCAGGAGGCAGCTCGCACACAGAAGCTTGCCCTGTCTTTGAATACGAGTCCCATAATGGCAGCTCTCCCTTACACAGAAGCGTTTACAAGTCAATTAAAAAAGTCTCACCTCAGGCAAACAGGACCAAGTGTCCTCCTTCCCCCAGAGTAGAGGGAGAAAAGAGGGCTCCTCCTGGCCTGGCCTTAGGGCCCAGCCCTGCACTCTCTGCTAGCCCCTGTTCCTCGTTCTCAGGGAGCCTGTCCCTCCTAGACACCACCCCTCCTCAGCTTTCCAGGTCCCCGCCCAGATCCACGGCCATGTGCAATGCTCCTGTACGGCTTTTCCCGCTCTTCTCCAGTCTTTAAGCGTTTACAGCAGAAGACAAACCAAAATCTAACTAAAATGTGATGGCACTTTGTGTTCAAAAGTGGCCTTGGCATTCTTCCCAGCCCAGAGACTCTTCCAGAACCTTACCCTGCTGTATGGAAATATGGAGACCCCTCGTCCCCATGAACCTGGATGGGACTGCTGACCCCGACAGATAGCAGGCGGCAGAAGGGACTCCGGGTGGCTTCTGAGGTCACGTGGTCGCCGTGGCTTTGTCCCTCTGTCCTAGGGCGCTCACTGTGAGGAGGCCACCAGCAGGGCCGCGAGGAAGCGCAGGCTCGCCCAGGCAAAGGGATGCCCGGAAAGGCCTGTCTGGGCAGGAGCTGAGAGCCAGCAGCAGCCTCGGCCCGAGGACCTGAGCCCCCGGGCCATGGCCGATCCCCGCTGAGGCCCGCCCTCATCCAGAAGCACAGCCTGGTCATCCTGCTGTGGGCCTGTCTGAATGGATGACCCACAAAGCTAGTGAGTCCAATAAATGGTTGTGCACGCCACTAAGCTTTGTGTCTTTTGTTGCACAGCCTTAGAAACTGGGACAAATGGGTCTCAGCGGAGGGAACAAAGGAAGGAGACTCTGAGAGCGATTGCTTTGCAGATTTAACTTCAGAACAGTGTACATGTGACATAATTGTGCAACACAAGTTAATTCTTAGAAAGGCAGCCCCTAAGAACTGAAAGCAAAATGGAAGAAATGGGTGTAGGTAGGGAATGGGCGGCATAACCACACAGTCCAGAATTCTGTGAAGTTACCCTAAACCCTGTAATTTGACCGTACTGCTCAGTAGGACACATCCTACTGGCAGAAAGAACTGGAAAGGGACCGAGCTGTGTCCACTGTCCATTTTGTTAGCAAGTGCCCAGCGTTAAGAAAATAAATCAACAAAACAAGTAGGGAATGAGATGAAAGCCACTAGGGATGTTTTAAGAATGAGAGAAAGCCATTGCCAACCTAAAAATTAAAGAAAATGAAGAAATGTACTACAAATTAAGTGGAAGTTCTGTCAGGCTCAGTTTGAATTGCGAACCTCATTACAAACCCGCGATCTATTTTCTGTAAAAAGGAGACACAGAGCCAGCCAAACAGAAACCTTGTTACCTCTCCACTGAAAAGTCCCGGTAGCAGTGAGCGGCTCGCACCAACAAGCACCAGGGCTGTGGTCTCGACACGCAGGTTCTCACCGGGGGGACCAGGGCTTCTGGGGAATGGCTGCTCCCAGGCTGGAGGGGTCACCACACCCCGCAAGCCAGAGCATGACAGGGGGAGGAACGCTGTCCAACACGGCCAGGCCATGCCACGCAGCTCAGGAGTGTACCTGAGGGGCTCCTGTTGGCAAAAATCACATTTTTTTGAGCATCACAAAAAAAAAAAAAAAGATAACTGCAATGGATTGAAACACATCAAATACATTAAAATCCGTGAATGCTTAATGACACCTCCCTCACAGGGAACGAGCCTCAGTGGTCCTTTGAGGACCAAGTCATTAATTCTGAACACCTGTGACTAACGAGTAAGAATCACTCATTCACTCTTCCCTGATGAAGTGCACATCAATCAAATCATTGATCAGGAAAGTTCTTCTGCATAGAGTTCCAGCCAAAACATGAAGAAGGAATAAAGGTATTACAATATTGCCATTTTGCAACCCCAAGTAAAATAATGGATCTTGGTGATGATCGTCAACAGAAGCTAAACCATTGGAGGAGAAGCAGAGGGAATTTACAGGGGGCAGATGGGTGTGGTGACCCCCGCAGCCATGATCCATGCTAACATCACAGGAGACAAGCAGACGGGGCGTCCTCTGGGCTCGAGGTGACAGGGCGCACACCACACCACCCGCGCCACCTCCTCGCCATGGTCTTACATTTCTGTGTATTTTGCTTTGAGTTGTTTGGTGCTACAGCTTCACGTTTTCTTTATAAAACTCCCAGTTATCATTAGGAATGTTTCCCTATTTCTATTGTATTTGCCTCAAATTCCACATCAGTTAATACACATTTTGCTACTCCTGCCTTTCTTTGTTGAAAGGCACTCTGGATCCTTCTAGGTGGAAATCTGTATTCAGAGACCACAGTCCTGGAGCTTTCTGCCCCGGGGTGAGCCATGGTTTTCCAGGCCTTGCAAAGGCCCAAGCCTAGGAGATAAGTTTTGTGTGTCCATTTGTTTGGGTTTTGTTTTGAAGAAAATGCATCATGGGTTCATTGGTGAGTCAAATCTAGGATGGAAGGGCTGATTTTCTTATTTTGATACATCTTTGTGTTTCCCTTTCATCCCTTTCAAGCATTTATTTGGCCACAGATGAAAAAGGGGACTCTTTAGTCTAAGTGTTATCTTGTTCCTCCTTCAACACATAGCTAGTCATTAATGCAATTTGCCCTCTCCTTTGGGGCTGATTTGGCCTGGAAGCTGCTCCACACAATAGTTTACCTGGGCCAGATTAAGATGGTGACTCATAATTTGTCATAACTAGCTTAAAGTAAACAAGAGCTCATCATAATTTGGCTTTCATCATTGTCTTAAAAAGTCTGTGTCATGGGGGAGTCATTTGGCTCATCATTAATTAACCCTCTGCATCTGTGCATAAACACAGCGTCGAACGCAGCAGGGGAAGCAAAGAGTTAGGGTGGCCGGGAGGAGAGGAGGCTGCTTCCTGCCAGGCCAGCAGCAGGCCTGGGGCCTCCAAGTGCACCAGATGTGTGGGCTCAGAAACCAAAATCATGCTCTTTCCCGCTCGGTTTTAACCGTTCTCAACTGTAGCATCTCTGCTGGGAGCCGCTCCCCCTCTGCTTCAGATCCCGTCCATTCAAAATGTATGGCATGGAGACCGCAGTTAGTCACTCCCTATTGCCTCTTTGAAAGTTACTAAGAGAGTAGATCTTAAAGGTTCTCATCCCAAGAAAAAGAACTGTGTAACTCTGTGGTCCCAGATGTTAACTAGACTTACTCCCGTGGTCCTTCACAATGTACACAAAAGTCATATCATTGCCTTGTACGCTGGAAGCTAATATAATGTTACCTGTCAATTATATCCCAATAAAAAAGGAAACAAATCCTGCCATTCGTCAAAACTCAAATCAAGTTTCATCTTTTTCCTTGAAACTTGGCCCCTTCATGGAACCCTTCCAATTCCTTACCCGAATTCGAATTTCTTTTAGCCTAAAGCCACTGAAAATATACTCTCAGATATGGACGTTGCTACTCACTCTCTGACACGAAATTATGAACTCCCCAGGACAGAGCTGTGTCTGGTGATTCTTGTATGTGCTGTGCTGTGGCTAGGGGAGGCAATTAACAGACACTTGCTAATTAATAAATTCAGCCCTGCTTCACCCACTCAGCCAAAAGCTATATTGTTCCCCTATTTATGCTTATAAACAAGACAAAACAAATAACTTCCATTTATATAGCAACGTCTGGATTCGAAAGCATTTTACCCTAATTATTTAGTCTCTGACAATCCAATAGGTAGACAAGCAGGTGTTTGCGTCCATTTCTCAGAGGAGGGGCCTGGGGCCGTGAGAAGGTCAGCAGGTGTAGAAGGAGATGGGTCCTTGCTGGGGGAGCCCAGTGTCCTGAGTCCTCAGAGACTGTTCTCCCTCCTACACCACAGACGTTCTGGAAAATATTTAAGAAATGTTACCTAAGACTTGGAAATAATGCAGAAAACATCATTACGGGCCCTTGCAATGTCATCCTGGAGCATCATTTTACAGGCCTGCCCAAGGATTACTTTATTCTCTAAGACAGCATTTCTTTTCTTTTCCTTTTTTAAAAAATTTTTTTATTGTTATGTTAATCACCATACATTACATCATTAGTTTTAGATGTAGTGTTCCATGATTCATTGTTTGTGCATAACACCCAGTGCTCCATGCAGAACGTGCCCTCTTTAATACCCATCACCAGGCTAACCCATTCTCCCACCCCCTCCCCTCTAGAACCCTCAGTTTGTTTTTCAGAGTCCATAGTCTCTCATGGTTTGTTTCCCCCTCCGATTTCCCCCCCTTCATTCTTCCGCTCCTGCTATCTTCTTCTTTTTTTTTTTTCTTAACATATATTGCATTATTTGTTTCAGAGGTACAGATCTGAGATTCAACAGTCTTGCACAATTCACAGCGCTTACCAGAGCACATACCCTCCCCAGTAAGACAGCATTTCTCAGACTTTTTGGTCTCAGGATCCCTGACATCCTTACAATTATTGAGGACTCCAAGGGACTTTTGTTTCTATGTGTTACATTTAATAATATTTACCTTATTTGAAGTTAAAACTGAGAACATTCTAAACATTTATTAATTTAAAAATAATGATAAGCCCTTTATGCATTAACACAAATAACATATTTTTTATACAAATTACAATGTTTTTCAAAACAAAAGCAATTTACTGGGAAAACTGGCATTGTTTTTACATTTTTGCAAATCTCCTCAATGTCTGGTTTGATGAAAGAAAATTGGATTCTTTTGTTTCTGCATTCACTCCGTTGCAGTGGGTTGCTTGGTTAAAGTTTATAAAGAATATCCAGGCCCACTCACATATGTAGCTGGAAAGGGTGGGAGTATTTTTAATAGCCTTTTAGATACTAGACAAAAATTCTAGAACGTAAAATTTAGAAAAGATTAGCTGCAATGCAGGATTTGAAACTACGTCAATGAACTTTGTGCCCTGTTACCTTAGGATCCATTGCTCTACTCGGAATTCTGAATACATCATTCATCATGTGTGGTAGGCAGAATAATGGTCCCTGGAAGGCATCCACGTCCTATTTCCCTGAACCTGGAAGTATGTTACCTGACTTTGCAAAAGGGACATTGGCTGATGTGGTGGTTGGGGACGTTGAGAGGGTGATGTCAGGATGGAAGAGTCAGGGGGATGCGACATGGAAAGGACTCAACCCAGTGTTGCTAGCTTTGAAGATGGAAGATGAATTCCATGAGCTGGGAATGCAGGCCCAAGAGGCTGGAAAGACAAGGGGACAGATCCTCCCCTGGCACCTCCAGAAAAGACCTCAGTCCAACATGGTACCTTGGTCTCAGCCAGGGAGACTCAGTCACACTATAGTCCAGTTCTTCCCGCCCCAACTTTACCTGTCACGGCAGCAGTGGGAAACCCCTGCACCACGCAGGACTCTGGAGAGTTGTGTACCAGGAATTTGGAAAGTAATGGCTCACTGGGTTACATGTAGATTTCCCCAGTGTTGACGTGTCTCATGATACCATATCAAAGAATCATCTTCATTAATGTCACACTGACCTCCGCAGAAAGCTCTTTAAACATTAGGAAGCTTTCAAGCAGCCATGGCCGATCCTAGCTTTCCAAAGTTTTCACTTGAAAACTCCAATGTTATGGTTGAGGACAAACATGGTCAGCTGTTTGGCTTGAAGGAAGAGCCTAAACTTCATTCATTTTTGGAAAAAAAAAAAAAGTCTTCCAAATATTGAAGTCTGAATAAGCATCGTATCTGCCCATTGTTCCCTCAAATAAGAATGTATTTCAGTTGGCAGCTTGGCCAGCAGCCCGGGCTTCAGGTTTCGCAGGGAGGTAACCTCATGCTGCCCAGGGCGGGGAAGTGCTCTGCGCCTTCTCCCCGGTTTATGTCACAGAACTCTAGGACACTCACACAGGAGGGGCAAGAGTGAATAAAGTTAATATGTTAATCCTCATCAAGGTCACTAGTATGGGAACTGACTTGTCTTGAAATTCATTGTTGTAGTTTAAATTTTAATTCTATTTCATAAAATTGTTTTTTATTGAACTTTAAAATGGTACTTCAAATAGCTTAGTATTGAATAAACTTGACCTTCGGGATCAGGGTTCATTCTCAGCACTCTTGACACTTTGGGTCAGATGATCCTTAGATGTGCAGGGGTGGAGGCTATATCAGATGGAGCAACATTGCTGGCTCCTCCCTCTACTGATGCTCGGAGCAAACCCTCGGGTGGGGCAACCTAAAGTGTCTCCAGACTCTGGAAATGCACCCAAGGGGCAAAGTCACCTCCAGTTGAGAACAGAGCTCTAGATCCTCTGACTTCAAACACCTTTGACACCTGCCACTGACCCAATTTAAGAAACCAACCCAACCAGGGCTAGCATTTCACTGTGATGTGGGGACTTCAAAGGGTTTTGCTCTCAAACTTTTAAAATAGTTTTGAAAGCCTGCAAACCCATTTGCAAGTTTACATGTAAACATTATCATAAATTCAAATCATTATAAAAACATATTTTCTGGTGTATTATATATTTATATATTGTATATATCATCTGTTGCATGTTTAAATATATTTTATTCAGAACCTTAAACCTACAAAGAACTTATTATATTTGAGAGTGTCAGCTGGAAACCCAATCCTGTCCTCAGAGTCAAACCCATCAGTCAACTCAGGCTTACTCTTGATTTGAGAAAAGCTTACCTTTCTAATTCAAGGGAGCATATTGGGTTCTCACTATCTCTTCTAGTTCTGTGGAGCAGATTGATTGGGAGCCTCAGGAGGAAGAGTCTTTGCTCTCTGGAAAACTCCCTCAGGAGCGGTCCTCTTGAACTGCCCCTTAGTTGCCCTAGAGGGTTTGACACCCCAAGACAGTGCCCCACAGAGAGGGGCTCCATGGGCGGAGGGAACATCTTTTTTTCTCTAGAGCAGGAGAAGCCTTCCTCTTCGGAAGACTCCTTTTCAAGAAGCTCAGTATTAGGAAGAAGAATCCTTGGAAGTTGGGCACACAGATATCAATCTTTTTTTTTTTTTAAGATTTTATTTATTTACTTGACAGAGAGAGACAGCGAGAGAGGGCACACAAGCAGGGGGAGTGGGAGAGGGAGAAGCAGGCTTCCCGCGGAGGAGGGACCCCGATGCGGGGCTCGATCCCAGGACCCTGGGATCATGACCTGAGCCGAAGGCAGACGCCCAATGACTGAGCCACCCAGGCGCCCCGCAGATATCAGTCTTAACTCTCTGGCCCTCCCGACATGGCATCTGTATCCCCTAGGCTGTGAGCATCATCCAGAGGCTCTGCTTCACAGCTGGAGCGTTCCTGGAGGATGACCTCACACAACGTTTCTAGCCACGTTTATTATTGGTTATTTACTAATTTTATTAAGAGGTCTCTGGTAGAAACGAGGGCTCAGTGTCCGCACAGTGGTAGCGGCGGCAGTGGGACCGTGAACAGTGTCCGTCCACAGTCACGAATGTCCCTTTGATAAGGGAAGCCATGGTTGTGCTCTCTGGGCCATAATTCACTCAAGTTCCAATGCCTGCAGCTGTGTACGGATAACACAGAGCATGAACCTAGGAAGTGAGACGCTTGTGTTAGGAGATCAAAGAAAACCGCTTATTTCCTATCTTCTTGCAGGTGGCAGGTATGGAAGGCCGACCACTAGTTCTTACCCCAGGAAAACTGACTGAAGGTGGCTCCTGCCATGACACCGAGCATTTGGATCTCACCACAAAGGGCAGCTGGGTGTTTGTATTCAATGAGTCCTGCAGGAGAACCAGCAGCTGTGTCTGGGGGTCGGGGCTAAGAACCTACAACCTAACCTGTTCATGCTCCTCCAGTCTGAGGGATCCATTGACAGAAATAATGAATGGTTATTTACTGTTATTAAATACAAATCCATGTGTGTCGCATGAATTGTCTGCAAACCTAAGAGCAAGGAGTGTTGTGGGGTGGAGAAAGAGGTTGAAGTTCTGCACCCAGCTGTGCCCCACACTAGCCCCGGGCTCTTGAGCTGGTGGCTCCAGGGATGCAGTCCCCTGCTTGCTGCCAGCCCTGTGGCACTCGTCCATCTGTGGATATGAGCAAATGAAGTCATGCATGGAAAAGTACCGGGTAAATGCAAGTTAGAAGAAAAAGATGGTCTCAGTCATAGGCACCACCGTTTTCCTAAGCCAAAAATCTATGAATTGGCCTAATGCCCTCACAAACAGCTGCCCTGCCATCTTTGGACACATACCTCCAATGCCGTCTAAGAAATACCCCTCGTTCTGTCTTCTCCTCTCCAGGCCCAGGACCATGTCCTAGTGTTTGTGTCACTTTGCTGGGTAGGACCCCATGCTTTGCAGCATGAACCAACAATGATTTTATCATGCCCACAGACTGAGGGAAAGGCCCGTTTGGGATAGCTGTCGCTGAGGCCTCTGGTGGGAGGACTCAGGCCCGTTTCAGTTTGCTCCCATGGCTGGGCCCTGAGGCGGCTGGAGCCGGAGGGTGTACTAATAATGGAATATTGTTCAGTCATCAAAAAGAATGAAATCTTGCCATTTGCAACCACATGGATGGAGCTGGAGAGTATAATGCTGAGCAAAATAAATCAGTCAGAAAAAGACAAATACCGTATGATGTCACTCATATGTGGAATTTAAGAAACAAAAAATGAGCAAAGGGAAAAAAAGAGAGACAAACCAAGAAACAGACTCTTTTTTAAAAATTTTTTATTGTTATGTTAATCAACATACATCGCATCGTTAGTTTTTGATGTAGTGTTCCATGATTCATTGTTTGCGTATAACACCCAGTGCTCCATACAGAACATGCCCTCCTTAATACCCATCACCGGGCTAACCCATCCCCCACCCCCCTCCCCTCTAGAACCCTCAGTTTGTTTTTCAGAGTCCATCGTCTCAAGAAACAGACTCTTAACTCTAGAGAACACACTGATGGTTACAGAGGGCAGGTGGGTGGGGGGATGGGGGACACAGGTGATGGGGATGAAGGGATGCACTTGGGATGAGCACCAGGTGATGTATGGAAGTGCTGAATCTCTATATTGTACACCGGACACAAATACAGCACTGTATGTTAACTAACTGGAATTTAAATAAAAAGTTTTTAAAAAAGAATGCTTGTTTTGTCTTAAGTAGCTGATATAAACATTTATGTGTGTATATGTGTGTATATTGACAAAACCCTGAAAACATTTTCCTTGTATTTATTTTATCTTCACTTGTTTTATAATGACTACATGCTACTTTTGTAAACAGGAATCTAATTTTTAAAAATTAAAATCTAGACATACAAACCTGTATTTTCTGGTTTCTTCATGTCCATCCAAGTCACACGTCTTAGCTATCCTAGAATGTTGGGCCCATAAAGGGATAAGACTTGCTTACCAGTCAAAATCAGGCATGGGGCGCCTGGGTGGCTCAACTCTTGGTTTCAGTTCAGGTCGTGATCTCATGGGTTGTGGGCTGGAGCCCAGAATTTGTTCTCCACTCCGTGGGGAGTCTGCTGGAAGATTCTCTCCCTCTGCTCCCCCCGCTCATTCGTGCACATGCACAAACACACACATTCTCTCTCTCTCTCTCAAATAAATAAATAAATCTTTAAAAAAAATCAGACATAGAATTCTGATCCAAAGTGGGACAAAGTATACAGAAAAATGTTAAATCCAACCCCCAAGTTAAATTCTTTCCAGGTGCATGAAACGACTATCAGAGTAATTTAGCCTCTGTCATGACATTTGGAAGTCAGTGACCTTGCCACAGGAAAATGACTATAAAATATATATTAAACACAGGAAGTTAGCAAATTGAAAAGTGCAAACTATAATATTATTTCACTTGCTACAATATTTTCACCCACGAAAATATTTTTTTAGGGGCACCGGGGTAGCTCAGTGGGTTAAGTGTCTGACTCTTGATCTCAGCCCAGGTCTTGATCTCAAGGTCATGAGTTCAAGCCCTGCATTGGGCTCCATGCTGGGCATGGAGCCTACTTGAAAAAAAATAAAAAATAAATAAAATAAATATTTTTAAAGAGAAACAAAAGTTTTATATGGAGAGATAAAAGTGGGGCACACTTTGTGTCTGATATTTAAAATACTAATTTCTTGTATTAGGCTTTCAGTTCTGTTAAATGTTTACTCGGGTGAATCAGGAAGAGTTCCGAGGCACACACTGCCGCCCCCAGCCTTCTGACTGTGCTCACTCTTAGACTTTCCCCGCATCACTTGGAGGCATCCTCCGTGGTCTCCCAGTGAGGGAAGACAAGGATTTAATGGCATATTTAAATCATCTCCCCCGATTCTCCTCTTTCTTCCCAGGCAGTAAGAGTTAAAACAGTATTAATTATTTACCTCATGTGAAAATGTAAGTAGTTTTTCCTGTTGAGACTAGTTGAATACTATGATTATATTTATTACTCTCTTGCATAATTTTTGCTTTTCCTAGAGGTAATCATTGTTAACTATGGGGCATTCTATCATTGCTTCTTAGGCTCTCCAAAGGGATATGTAAGAATAAAAGAGCCTAATTGCTATCTTCCAAATGGCCAAGTATATCATCAGAGGAGTTGGTTCTTATTCCTTTAGGCTCATTTGGGGATAGTCCTGCCGCTCCGCTCCAGCTGAGACAGGTTTCTCCGGAAAGCTCTGCACACCTGTCCTCTCAAGACTCGCATTTACCTCTCACTTCTGACGTGCGTGCATCTCATCACTACAGCCAGGAAGAATACTCCACCCTGCTGGACCATGTCAGCAGCCCGGGCTCACCTACACGCCCCGGACAATCTCTCCACCTCCACTCCCTCTGCCGTCTGGAGAAAAAACACACAGGATCTGGACATCTCTGGGCACCCGTCCTTCTGGCCACCGCACAGCTCTTTTCATCTTCTCTTAATGCGTTGTCAGTTCTCTTTATTGGCTTTTATGTTATTTCTCCTCGTTTCTGAAAAAAAATTTTTTAAATTCTTATTTAAATTCAATTAACATATAATGTACTATTGCTTTCAGAGGTAGAGGTCAGTGATTCATCGGTCTTATATAACACCCAGTACTCGTTACATCACATGGCCTCCTTAACGTCCATCACCCAGTTACTCCATCTCCCCACCCCCCTCCCCTCCAGCGACCCTGTTTGTTTCCTAGAGTTAAGAGTCTCTTATGGTTTGTCTCCCTCTCTGATTTTGTCTTGTTTTATTTTTTTCCTCTCTTCCCCTATGATCCTCTGTTTTGTTTCTTAAATTCCACATATGAGTGGAAATCATACAATAATTGTCTTTCTCTGATTGACTTATTTCACTTAGCATAATACCCTCCAGTTCCATTCATATCAATGCAAATGGCAAGATTGCATTTTTTGATGGCTGCCTAATATTCCATTATATATATATATATATATATATATATATATATATATATACACTACATCTTCTTTATCCATTCATCTGTTGATGGACATCTGGGCTCTTTCCATAGTTTGGCTATTGTGGATATTGCTGCTATAAACATTGGGGTGCAGATGCCCCTTCAGATCACCGCATTTGTATCTTTTGGGTAAATACTCAGTAGTGCAATTGCTGGGTCGTAGGGTAGTTCTATTTTCAACCTTTTGAGGAACCTCCATACCGTTTTCCAGAGTGGCTGCACCAGCTTGCATTCCCACCAACAGTGTAGGAGGGTTCCCCTTTCTCTGCATCCCCGCCAACATCTGTCATTTCCTGACTTGTTCATTTTAGCCATTCTGACTGGTGTGAGGTGGTATCTCATCGTGGTTTTGATTTGTATTTCCTTGACCCCACGGGATGTTGAGCATTTTTTCATGTGTCTGTTGGCCATTTGTATGTCTTCTTTGGAGAAATGTCTGTTTATGTCTTCCGTTTCTGAAATAATTTTTTAAAAAATTTTAATTCTTTCCTGAGTTTCCCACATCCTTTCTGGCTTTTCCTTAAATCTGAAGTGTCACTTTTTCATATCTTACACCATTTTTATGTCTGCTAACTTATTTTAATTTTTTAAGAAGGATATTTTTTATTGTGGTACAAGTCACTTAAAAATATTATAGTGTTCTTCTGTTTGGAGACAGGACTTTCTTGCATGATTTGTTACCCACAGGGTTGTTTTTTATCTTCTTTTTTTCTTATAAGGACTTTGGGATTTGACCTTAATCCTCTTCTGTTGGTCGTCTTTGTATAACACTAGTTTTCTTGAACATGTGGAAGGGAAGACTTATTTAGGGTGGTTTTTCTAATTTCATGGTTCTGTTCTCTCTTCTGTTGTCCATTCACCATTTGTGAAAATGAATAAAAGGAAATCTTGTTTAGAATGGAGAGGGAGGCCAGTAGGGGGAGCTCTCAGGCCCTACCCCTTGTCAGCAATTGCAGACCCAATGGGAAGAGACCACCTTGCAAGTCCATACCAACTTAGCTATTAATTTATTATCCCAGCAGAGGAAGAAAAGCTTCCTCCTCACCATAGCAACTGCCAGCCAATGAGAGGTGGTCACAGGTCAGCCAATGAGAAATGACGATCCTTCAAACTCTCAGTTTCATCCAATCCACTTTTTGTTTATAACAGGCCCTCCCACTGGCCCTTTCCTCTAGGGAATCATGCACCTGATTCTTTGTTCTCTGGACCAGCTTGTGGTTTTGCCATAGCTTGTGCATCCTGGATTGCAGTTCTCTGCTCTTCCTGAATAAGCCCATTTTTTTGCTAGTAAAATAACTTAACAGTTTTATTTTTAAGGTTAACGCTCAGACCCGGTCAAAATCCGTAAGTGTTTTCAAGGATATCGATAAACTAATTTAACATCTGGGTGAGTAGCCACAGCATTCCTAAAAATGAATAAAGTGGAAGATAGCCTTATTGTACCTCAAAACATATCATACCGTTCTAATAATTTAGCTGTGTTATTGGTGCAGTTATAGACCAACATAAAACTGGAACAGAATAGAGACCCCAGGGGAAAGCTCGCAGATGTTTGGAACTGTGATTTACGTTAGAGACCGCATTGCAGGTAAATAGGGAAAGAGGGGCCCCTTCAATATAAACAATGCTGGGATAATTGGTTGTGTATGTGGAAAAATGAAATTTGATCCCTCCTGCACTCCATACACAAAAAATAATTTCAGAGATATTAAGGATTTAAATATGAAAAGCAAAACTTTAAAACTTTTAGAAGAACACATAGAATACTTTATTTCTAATCTTGGGTTACACAGGATTTTTAGAAAATGAAGTCCATAAAGTAGTAACCATAAAAAAGATGGCAAATATAACTACATTAAAATTTAAAATTTCTGACAACATAAAGAAATTGAAGAGATAAGCCATAATCTGCAACACACATTGTTGAAAAAGGATTGGTAACCATAATATATAAGGAACTTCTAGAAATCAATAAGCAAAAGACAACCTACTATGAAAATGGGCAAACAAGAATCTCAGAAGATTAAAAACATACAACTAATAAACAGATGAAAAGACATGCAATCTCAATAGTCATTGGGGAAATGCAAATTTAAAACACAAGTCAAAGGCAAAAAGAGGAGTTTGGTACGTGTATATATGCAAATATATATGAAAGACATTTTAAGAGGCTAAGGGGTTCTTTCAATGGATATATCCTGATCTTTGTGTGTTGTGTGTATTTTAATCTTCACAGGTATTTTTTAGATTCACCAATTAAATCAGCATAATTCTTACATTGTTTAGACGGAGGTTGCTATGATTTGTCCGGCATAACTGACCACCCCAACCTGCATGTAGGCAGGCAGGTTAAGGAATGTTGTGTGGGAGACTTTTGCTGCGTAAGTGACCTCGGGAGCCTGGCTAGTGACATTAGCTGGCCCCCAGGTCAGAACTAAGCCTTCTGGTCTGGACACCAAGAACTTGCCTTGCATCCCCTCTGGCTCCGGGCCCGGCTGGCCCCCTGGAATGGAATCCAGGAGGGGAGGCAAACACACCTAGCCCAGGCTCCTTGAATATGCAAAAACATGAAAACTTAGGAATGCAGCTCCCTCCGAACTGCATGTAGGCGAACAAATGTTTAACTTCAGACCCGTCATTTGCCCAGTAAATATGGCCCTTATGGGGATGGTTAGTTAGAAGTCTCACGTGAGGGGAGGACACTCCACCCAGACCTCTTCACCGGGACTCTAGACTGGCTGTCTCCACAGGCTTCCCCAGATGCTGAGTTTGGATGTTGTAAGCACCCGATTTGATGTGTCTTACTCTCCTTTACTGCTTACTACTGCTCTCATCTATACACAGATTTCCCTTTTCTTCTTTCTGTCTCTATTAGATTTTTATCCTATCAATGAAGTGTTTCTTCCCCTTCAAAACTGAGAGTATGGCTACCGTGAATCTTTTCTTTATAACAATCTTCTATTTCACTCACATTGTAGAGAATGAATTCACATCCATTTGGGAATTAAAATAGTACTGGCATTTAATGTTTTTTTTTTAAGATTTTATTTATTTGAGAGAGAGAGAGGGGGAGAGGGAGCGCACAAGCTGGGGGAGGAGCAGAGAGAGAGAGAGAATCAGACTCCCCACTGAGCGCAGAGCCTGCCATGCCCCCCCCCCCCCACAGGGCTCGATCCCACAACCCTCAGATCATGACCTGAGCTGAAATCAAGTGTCAGATGCTCAACCGACTGAGCCACCCAGGTGCCTCTTAATGGTTTTAATTAATTTATTTTGGTAGAATTCTGAGCTTCAATGTCAAAGATATTTAACTAATGGATGAAAATAGTGAATTATAAATAACAATTCAAAGTAATTTTTAAAAATCCCAATTCTTCAAGTATGAGTAGTGTATAGAAAGCTTCTGCAGCACAGAGAATGTGCATTTCCAAGGTCTGAATGTACCATATACTGATCTGGTCCTAAAGCTATGGCTTTAAGTACACATGCACTTTGCAACAAGGTAATTACATTCATAAAGTGGAGGGGTGCCTGCCTGGCTCAGTCGGTGGAGCGTGAGACTCTTGATCTCAGAGTTTTGGGTTCAAGCCCCATGCTTGAACCCAAAGTACTTGAACTCCTTTCAAGTACACATGCACTTTGCAACAAGGTTCAAGCCCCATGCTTGAACCCAAAGTACTTGAACTCCTTTCAAGTACACATGCACTTTGCAACAAGGTAATTAAATTCATAAAGTGGAGGGGTGCCTGCCTGGCTCAGTCCCTGGAGCGTGAGACTCTTGATCTCAGAGTTTTGGGTTCAAGCCCCATGCTGGATGTGGAGATTACTTTTAAAAATTTTTTTAAAAAAGGTCTATAAAAAATCAATTCATAAAGAGGGCTATGCACCGTAAAGCTAAATACATAAATACTCAGAAGTAGCAGAAAGGAGAAAAAACGTTAATATTGTTCTAGGTATTGAAGAATACCTAATTTAAATGCATCAGTTAACTGGAGGGTCCACGAACTGATATCAGTGGCCATCAGCTTCCACATCATATCTTGGAGCAGTTAATGAAACTACTGAGCAAGGGGCCCCCGGCTCTTGTCCTTGCGCGCACTGCCCTCTGGTGGCTTTGATCATGTCTTTGGACATGACATTTGTGGAAACCCCTAGGCCACAGAGAACCTCATTCATTCCCCGCTTCTGTCTAAACGCCCCTGAGCCTCACAAGCACAGGATGGCCGGCCTCAAGGGAGAAAGCACCACCATTCCTGAGTACAGACTCAGAGACTACTCCGCGCGCACTACACACTTTCAGTTCTGGGACCTGAAAGAATCAGGGCTCTTCTTTGCCAGGGACAAGCTGGGGGGTGGGGGGAGGGTGGGGGTGTCCGAAGGAATTTCCTTACGGTAGCCTCCAGAATTCACTCTCAGAATGTAGGGAAAGAGTTTGCTTCTGTGGCTCGTTCCTGTCTCTCAAACCACCTTCCACACCCCTTCACTTCTGCAGCCTGAGTCCAGACCCTTCTTTTCTTGGAAGGCAAGTTGTCTGCATTTGTTGGTGTCAATCACAACCACATTAAATAAATATACGCTTACACAAAAACTTGACTTTGTGTTGACAGCAGCGGTATTCATGATAGCCCAAGCTAGAAAAAGACCGAAGTGTCCGTCAACCGATAAATAGACACATAAATAAGTGTATCCACCCAATGGAGCAGTACCCTGTAGTAACAGTAACACATTCTCCTTAGTGAGAAACCAAGTACAGCGCTGATGGCCCTTGACAACATGATGCTAAGTGACAGAGGCCAGTCACAGGAGACCCCATGTGACAAGGAGTCCATGTATAGGGATAGACCAGAATAGGCAAAATTACAGAGACCTAAAATATATTAGTGGCTGCCTAGGGCTTCTGCGACTGCTGATGGGTGTGGGTTCCTTGTAGTGAGGACAAAAAAATTCTAAAATTAGAGTGTGGTGATGTTGCGCAACTCTGTAAATATACTAGACTCATTAAATTGTACACTTTATTTGTATTTATTTATTTATTTTTAGAGACAGGGGAGGGAGGGGCTGAGGGAGACGGAGAGAGAGAATCCCAAGCAGGCTCCATGCCCAGTGCAGGGCCTGACAGTGGGGCTCGATCCCAGGACCCTGAGATCGTGACCTGAGCTGAAATCAAGAATCAGACGCTTACCTGACTGAGCCACCCAGGTGCCCTGAATTGTACACTTTAAATGAATGAATGCATGATGTGTGAATTATTCTTCAATGAAGCTGTGAAAAAAAGAGCAATTTATTGAGTAGCTTGGATAAAGCATAATTACCAGCTGTGCAGTTGTTTCTTCTTCCTAGTGTTCTCCAATCAAACACGGAGACTAAATTAGTGAATACAACAAGCTAGATGGGAAACAGATAATTAGTCACATTTAAGAGCATCTTTTTCACTGTTTCACTTTAAATATTTCTTAACCTTTAATCCCTCAGCTTTGGTGAGATATGAAGATTAATGCATTATTACCTCTCTTACCTCCCTAGACAATCAGTGAAACGTTTTCCACGTCTTTCTCCTTAATGTAAAGCTTCTTTGGGAATTCTTTGAATTCAGGAGTATGTTTCCTTTCAATTACTAAGTAGATTTTAAGCAACAGTATTAAAAATCTCACATTTATGAATGTACAGATAGGGACATCTTCAGCCTCAAGTTCCTCAAGGAAATGAGTGTTTTTGGACAGAGCTTCTACTTTACTGTCTTCATGACAGGAAACACACACATTATAGGGCAAATTCCCCCATTGTCAACTGCTCTCTGGGAGTAGGTAAGGAGTTACATGAACTCTTATGATAAAGAAGTCATTGAAAGAATACCCTAGTGACTTAGAAAGTTATCTTCTAAAGCTGCTAAAAGAAACAAAATGGAGAATTGTGGTTTAGCTGAAAGAGGAACTCTAGTTGTAGACCTAGAAAAGGCTGAATAAAACCTGGCTTCTCCTGGTTAGCTGGTCAGAGCAGTCCCCCTCCCCATCCCCAGCGTCTATCCTCCCCTCCCCCACCACTTCCTCCCTGCCCCTCCCCCGCCCCACCACGTCTATCCTCCCCTCCCCCACCACATCCTCCCTCCCCTCTCTCTCCTTTCTTCCCACCCCTCCCTCTCCTTTCTTCCCTCTCCCACCACTCTTCCTCTCCCTCCCCTGCCCCATCACTCCCCTCTCCCCTCCCCGTCCCCACCACTTCCCCCTGCCCCTCCCCCTCCCCTATCACTTCCTTCCCCATCACTCCCTCCCTTGCTTATTTATTTCCCTCTCCTATGAACACAGTCACTGAGCCTCTGCCATATGCTGAGCACACGTTCCTCATGCCCCTCATGCCTCCCTTCTCATTACTTAGCATATTTACTTAGCTTCTGTAACACCCAATGACTTCTACCTCCAGCCTGGCCTCCCCCCTGCCCTCCTTCCACCCTGGCCTCCCCCCTCCCTCCCTGCAGCCTGGCCACCCCCCTGCTCTCCCTGATACCACCCTGCACTCTGGGCCCTGGTGTTCTGGTCTGTTTGGCTCCGTCCAACTGGAAGGCCCCTCAGGGACCCTCCTGGTGTAATCCTGTTGTGTCTCACCGTGAGTGCCCTGAGTGCTGCCTGCTTCGGGAAGCCAACACTGCCCTCTCCCCGCCAGAGCCCTCATCCGAGTCTTCATAGGGGTCAGGAGAGTTTGTCATCTCTCTGGATGTCTGCGCCTGCCAGCTCCTTGACTGAAGGAACCTGACCTTGTCTTACCACCTTCCACAGCCGGGGTTCAACGTCAGATGCTGACAAGTGAGTTTCATACTGCCTTCCAGATATCCAAACCTAGGTTCATCTTCCTTCCCCAAATAACCCACCATTATCTGTGTGGAACCCACTCCCCCTGTGCTTCTGCCACTGATGTGAACTTCGGTTCCATTCCTCAGTTTCCCTTGCCTGCAGCTCTTGGCTCTCCCCCACCTAAAGTCTACAGATAGTCATTTCCTCCCATTCTCTCTCATGTGTGCTGATTCTGACAGATCAGATCCTACATTTGCCAACGTGGGCCCTACTTCCCAGCCCCTTCTCTTACTCATGTTCACCTTCACAGTTGGAATGACCTTTATTTCTGATTTAATGGCTCTCCTTAAGGCCAATCTCAGAAGCCAACTTTTCATTAAGTCTTTTCTTGATATTAGGAAATGTGATTTCCAACAAACTGCCTTATTTTATATTACAAAACTCTGTGAGATAGGTGAATACTTCACAGCTAAGGGGTCTGAAGCTTAGAGAGGTCTAGAGGCTTTGCGAATGAACCAACAGTATAAATCCTCGGGTTCAGGAAGCCTAGTGAATGCAAAGGTGTGCTAGTAAATACTTAACCGGCCCTCTGTTAAAAAAAACCCCTAATTTGTAACATTTGCTCATCTCCATAGAGTTTCCCATTGTGGGGGATTTCTAGCTGCAGATGTGGTATCCTGGGAGTTTCTGGCTCATAAGAGTGGTTTCTACATCATGTCCTAGGTTGAGAGTTGGCCGACTTGAACCTGTCATCTTCTTCCTTAAAAAAAAAAAAAAAAAAAAAAACCTGACTCCAGAATCTTTAAAATGGCCACTGTGCTCATCTCTGATGCTAGAGACATGGCCCAAGCCAGTGTCCCCTTCCGCGCATCCTCCCCCGCTTAGTCCTCCCAGCGAGCTGCTGCGCCGCGTGCCGGGATTGTGGCCACCCCACGTACAGGGGCGGTGGCTCCTTGCTGCTATCTGGCTGGTGGGCCATCCAGTTCCAGAGCCTCATCCCTGGGGAATGATTCTGGACTAACTGTCTTGGTTCAAGTGCCCCAGAAGTAGATCACGAGATAAGGATTTGAGTGTGAACAGTGTATGCGAGGGGGAGGCCTGGGAAACACGGGAGGGGGAGTGGGGGCAATGGGACAGGGCAGGTAGGAAACCAGTAAAGGCTGCGCTATCCAGTAGATTTCCAGGTAACGGGAGCTCAGACCTGAACCATGGAGGCTAGCAGAGAACCCCGTCCCACTGGGGAATGAGGTGGGCGTCCTCATGCACTCATGGCCTGAGGTGCCCTCAGGAGAGAGTGTTTCCCTGGCGCTTCAGGCCTTCCCCAAACGCAGACAGAGCAGACTCCGGTGGCCAGAAAAGCCAGCAGGCAAATCATCTCAGGTGCTGGCAGTTGGAGGTGGGCCCATGGTACAGGAAAAAGTCCATTTCAAAGGCATAGCTGATGTGTAGAATGGATAAATGATGATACAGATAGACAATTGAAAGTCACAAAATCCTCACCAGTAAAATTAAAAGTAACATAATTTTAAGAAATAGAAGTTGGATGATAAGTTTTCATTCTTTGGAAGGCACCGTTCATGGTTGATGAGTGAAGATGTGGGAGTATAGCATTCAGAGTTATAATGAAAAGAAGCAGAAGAACGAAAACAAACTTAATGGTGGGTGGGTCTAGAGTATGGGACTGGGTGAGGGGTAGGTGAGCAGGAAAGATGTGGAGACTGTTATTTTCTTTTAATATTTTCCCATTTTGTTTGGATTATTTTGATAGATTCCTCAAAAATATTTTATAAATACTTAATGATAAATAGTCTGAGTGTTAGGACAACAGATTAAAAAAATTTTTTGTTTTAATTCCAGTTGGTTACCATACAGTGTTGTCTTAGTTTCAGGTGTATGATATAGTGATTCAACACTTCCATACATCACCCGATGCTCATCACAAGTGCATTTTGTTCAGATTTTTTTTTTTTTAAAGATTTTATTTGACAGAAACAGCGAGAGAGGGAACACAAGCAGGGGGAGCGGGAGAGGGAGAAGCAGGCTTCCCGCCGAGCAGGGAGCCCGATGCGGGGCTCCATCCCAGGACCCTGGGACCATGACCTGAGCCAAAGGCAGACGCTTAACGACTGAGCCACCCAGGCGCCCCATTTTGTTCGGATTTTTAACCATCAGTATGCACTACTTCCACAACAAACAGAACCGATGCAAACAAACCCTAATGTAATTACAAAAACTCGTATTTGGAGTACCCCTCAACAGAATATACTACACAGGAGTTAAAGAGGAGGTAGAATCTGTGTGTACAAATATCAAAAGGTGGTCAGGGTTTGTTAAGTGAATTTGGTAAATTAAAAAGTAAGCCTAGGATGCAAATTATGCAAGGGGAGAACTATGGGTGTATGGAACAGATTTCTATATAAGGTTGTCTGGAAAGACATATACCAATTTTAACAGATGCTGCTAGTGGGGAGAAGAGCCTGGTGAGGCGGAAAATCTCCACTTCTGCTTTCTTCCTTTACACAGCAATCTGCAGACCCCTCCCCCACCACTGGCATTATGGTCACCTGGGGTTTTAAAAAGATTCCTAGGACTTACTGCAGACCCAGGGAGGGTGCCTAGGGTAGGGTTCCAGAATCTGCACTTTTTCTTAATTAGCTTCCTCATAGTTTGGGGTTCCCTCACTTTCCCAGCATGTTACTGCAAAACTAATGAAACATGCGGAGTGTAAAGAAGAGTACAATAGCATGTTGTACATCCATATGTAATCTGCATTGTACTCCAGTGTAAACATGCACGCTCTCTGTGTGCACGTGCACATAGTCACACACACACCCATGTATTGGTAACCTCAAAAATAGAAGTCAGGTTTTCTTTTTGTTTTTTTTACCATCAAAAATGGGTTTATTTGGGAATAACAGAGAACTGCAATTTAGGACATGCAAGCTATGGCAAAACCATGGGCAAGTCCCCCAAACAAAGGAGAGGAACATTATTTTATGGAGAAGGAGGAAATTGGAAGGGGTTGTTTTGAACCAAAGTCCTTTGGAGAAAAGCAAGAGTTCAGGGTGGGGATGATTTCTCATTGGCTGAATTGCAGCTGTGGTGGATTTTTTGTAGGAGGTGCAGTGTACAGTTTTCCTCGTTGGGGCCTGTAATTGATGATTCTGTCCTGTGGACCTCTATTCTCCTGGGATCTGTAACTGACTGTCACTGTTCCTGTAACTGACAGTGAGTAGGAAAGCTCCCTCTACCCGCTTCAGGCGTATCCAGTACATGCTCCCGGGGCTCTGTGTGAGCGCGTGCACACACGCACACACACACACGCATGTACGTACGGGCTCTCTCGGTGAGCGTGTGCGCACACATGCATGCGTGTACAGGCTGTCTCTCGGTGAGCGCGTGCACACACGCACACACGTACGTACGGGCTCTCTCGGTGAGCGTGTGCGCACACATGCATGCGTGTACAGGCTGTCTCTCGGTGAGCGCGTGCACACACACACGCACGTACGTACGGGCTCTCTCGGTGAGCGTGTGCGCACACATGCATGCGTGTACAGGCTGTCTCTCGGTGAGCGCGTGCACACACGCACACACGTACGTACGGGCTCTCTCGGTGAGCGTGTGCGCACACATGCATGCGTGTACAGGCTGTCTCTCGGTGAGCGCGTGCACACACACACACGCACGCATGTACGTACGGGCTCTCTCGGTGAGCGTGTGCGCACACATGCATGCGTGTACAGGCTGTCTCTCGGTGAGCGCGTGCACACACACACACACGCATGTACGTACGGGCTCTCTCGGTGAGCGTGTGCGCACACATGCATGCGTGTACAGGCTATCTCTCGGTGAGCGCGTGCACACACACGCATGTGTGCACACGCTCTCTCTTGATGAGCACATTTACACATACGCATGCATGCCTGTGTGTGCAGGCTCTAGCGCGGTGAGCGGTGCACACACACATACCCGCGTGTATGTGCACACATCTCGGCAGCACGGCGGAAACGAGGCCCACGTCAGGACTTTCCCAGCTGCAGCGTGCCTGCACGGGTAGCCGGCGCGGGCCTCGGACACAGCTCCTCCGCCTGCCCCGTCCCGCCCAGTCCCGCCCGGGGCTAGCTGAGCAGGACAGGGCGTCCCTTTCAACCTGTGCGAACGCGTCTAACGTTCACAGCACACAATTTATTTATGCGTGCGATGTAATACAATTTTAATGACGAGGCACCGCAACGCTGCGTGGCCACTCTCACCGCCGCCCTCGAAGCTCGCAGGCAGCAGAGGCCAGCCGCAGACACACGGCGCCGCCCCAGCCGCAGGCCACGCCCTCCACGGGCACGGGGGCCCCGCCCCTCTGCGTTTCCCCTCGGCCCCGCCCCCGACGCGAGGGCGGGCTTCGCGCCGGGGCGGGGGGCGTGGTCTCGGCCGCGTCGCCGCGCGGCGTGCGGAATCTGCGGCGGCCGTTGGCCGTTGGCGCGGCTTGGGCGGTTGTCTTGGAGAAGCAAGATGGCGGCGACGGCGGCCGCGGTGGTGCCGGAGGAGGACACGGAGCTGCGAGACCTGCTGGTGCAGACGCTGGAGAACAGCGGGGTCCTGAACCGCATCAAGGTGGAGCGGGCCGGGCCGGGCCGCGGGGACGCCGGCCGCGCCCGCGGGCCGCAGGGCCTGTGCGGACGGCGGGCGTCACAAAGGGTCGCGCGGGGTCGCGTCTGGGCCGCGGGCGGGGGGCGGCTCCTCGCGGAGCCGGGCCGGGTCTCGGGGGGCGGGCCGCGCGGAGGCCCAGGGTGCGCTCGCGGCGTGCGGGTCGGGAGGCCGGCTCGCGCCGCAGCTGCCGGGCGGTGGCTGGCGTGGCGTCGCGGCGGCGACAGCGGGGCTGAGCGGCCGGGGCGGGCGCTGGGGGCGGGCCGGGCGGGGAGCGGGGGCTTTGTGCGGGAGGGCCTCGCGGTGCACCTGACCTCTCTGCACCTGCCCGCCAGGCGTTGCTGTCTCGTTAGTGTTCGGCTTCTAGATGGTGGGGATGGTGCCTGTGGAACTTACGTCGTACGCACCTCTGGTCATGAAAATTGCCTTGAAACAATTTTTGTCCCTTTACCCTTGTTTTTTAAAAAAAGGCTGAACTCCGAGCAGCTGTGTTTTTAGCACTAGAAGAGCAAGAAAAAGTAGAGGTATGAAATCGACAAATTTTAACATTACCGTATTCGTTTATGTTTAATTTCTAATTACTTAGACGTTATTCCAAAATAGTACATACGTCAGGGTGTAGCCAAGGATGATTTTGAAGTACTAAGGATTACATTTTTTTACTATTGGAAGAGAGGCAGCCTTACTCTCTTTTTGCCTATATTTTAGAATTTTGGAGTAGCCTAAAGAAAGTCAAGGCACAGTAGTAACTCGGGGGCCAGTGGTCAGGCTTTGGTGGCGCAGATGCCTTTCCGTAGGGGAAATCCGAAAAACGAGGTCGGAGGCGCTCCGTGAAGAAAGGGCTCCGCTGTCGGTTTGCTGCAGGATCCTGCAGCACCTTTAGTAGGTCAGTGTGTATATTGTGAATGCCCACAGGTGGGGGAATAGAGTACGTAACTTTTCTCCACTATCTGACCGCCCAGTTATTTTAAAATCATGTGCTCTTTGTCACTGTCAGAAGTCCAGCCACTTCTTTATATAAGTGCATTTAGTTTTTTTTCTCTACCTCAAGTCTTCCCACCACTCTGAATAAATATCCTGGAACTTGTCAGCGAGAATTACTCCATAATCAGGGTCTTCACCTTGCTCCTGTGACAGATCCGTCTCATCTCCTCCTCACTTTAGACTTAGGTGTCTGCTCCTCTTTAACTGCATGAAGTGCTTCAATTCTTGGCTCTTCTGTGTTTGTCCAGGTGTCAGTTTTCTCTCGGCTGCCCTCTGTTCTTGACTTGTCTGGACTCTATGGTCCATGTTTAGGAAACCCCAGCTTCCTTGCCTTCCAGCCATACTTGCTCTGGGAAAAACCGCAAACGTCATTTAATTGAGCAACCTAACCCCCCTCCCTGCTTTTGCCGTGTCCGTCCTAGAGCCGTCACCCAGCGCTGGGTTGCTGCCGTGACTAGCTGGCGGGTGCGTGCCTCAGCGAGGGTCTGGGCGGGCCGGGAGTCCTCTTCACTCAGAGCTCTCACTTAGCTGCGCCTAGCCTTCCACCTCTCCTGTGTGCTGCACTCTCAGCAGCTGGCCTGTAGGGGCATCAGGTCCTGACTTTCTGTGTCTTCCCCTGCAGATCTGTCACTCAGCTCAGAAGCTGCCCTGCGTCTGTATGTACCTCTACGCCTTCCTTCCTGCTTTGGTGGAGGATCCTCTGTCTTGTCCAAGAATAGTCACTTTCTCTGGGTTTTGCCTTCCAGGTACTCTCGGCTCCTCAACCATTTGCTGTGTCTTTGGCCTCTCCCTTGCTGTTGGTTCTTCTCTTGAGCATAGAAACACGTTTGTATCTCTCTCAAGGAGAAAACTGTTTTCCTTAACTCATGTTCTCCTTTTAATACCACTCAGTTTTTTTCCCTCACAGTCGAATTTTGAAAGAATGTGTATGTCTTATTTCTTATGTTCCAGGCACCCTTTAATACATTAACATCTTAAATCCACTTAAGTTCGCCTTAAATCTTCTACATCTAAGGACTTCCCTTTGCTGGGGTCAAGAAGAATCTCCTTATTGAGTATATTTTAGTTCTTACCTGTGTTAGTTCTTAACTTAGTTGTTCTTTGTGGCATTTGACATTCTTAATTCTTCCCTTCCTTCCTGAAAATCTCCCTTGATTTTTGGGACTTTTTTCTGTTCTCTTCTTTTTTCCTTTTGAGCACTCCTTGGTTTCTTTAGCGTGATGTTTTTCCTCTACACCTGACTTAAATCCTTGGTGTATTTTCCAGTAGCTCTCATTCTGTGCTCTCTCCCTGGATGACCTTAATTATACCAGTAACTTCAGCCCTATATCCTTGATCCATATCGTGAGCTTCAGACCCATATGTGACCCTGCCTGCTGCACCGATCTTGCTTATGGGGACTGCTTTTTATCCAAGCAAGAAATCGGAGAGTTGCCTGGACCTTGCTCCTCGTTCTCTGCATCCAGTCGCTCGCCTGGTTCTGTCTGGCAGCTCTGTAGCTGAGATGTCTAAGGAGGTTCTCTGCTGCCCTCTTACTCTATGCTGAGCTATTTCTTTTGCAGGTTGCTTTACCCCTTTCTTCTCTCCAGTCTCCCTTTTGCTTTTGTCCCTCACCATCTTCCTGAAGTCCTTTTTCTGCAGTGCTCCTAGCTTGGCTGTTTATAATACACATCTGCTCTTGTTCCTCCATTTTCTTTAAATATTTCAGTTGACTCAGTGTCTTAAAATTTCCTAGACCAACCTACTAAGGACCTTTGTGATCTTTCCCTTCCTTGTCTTTTTTGGGTTTTTTAAAAACAACTTTATTGAGGTGCAGTTGACCTGCAGTAAATTCAGTATACTTAAATGTATGGTGTGTTACATTTTAACACATTTATGCAACCTTGAAACAGTCAAGATAGTGCACATATCCTTGACCCTTGAAAGCTTTTTCAAGCCCCTTTGTACCACCCTCCCCCACCACACACCCCAGGGCCACCCATGTATTTAAGAGCCATACATGTGGGATCCTACTGCACAGACTCTCTTTTCTTCTTTGATCTGGCTGCATTCATTCAGCATAATGCATTTGAGATTTGTTCATATTGTCCTTTGTATTAATGGTTCATTCTGCCTTTCCCTGTGTAGTGTCTATTGTATGGATATGTGACAGTTTGTTTAGTCATTCATCTGTTGATGAGCATTTGGCTTGTTTCCAGTTTCTAGTATTATAAATAGGGCTTCTGTGAACATTCAAGTACATGTCTTGGCTTGGATCTGTGCTTTTATTTTGAGAAAATGCCTACAGATGGGTCATATGGTAGGGGTACTAACTCTTTAAAACTTTACTAGACTACTTTCCAAAGTGATTGCACCGTTTATAATTCCATCAGTAGAATATGAGACTGTCGTTATACCTATAATTCATTCAGTCTGCTTAAAGAAGCTTGAGTGAGCTAGAAGTGTTTTTTCTGTATTTATTCAAATAAACGTCTAATGGCAAAAATAAGTTGGCCTATGCACTACACAAAATCATGTCACATACTGCTGATGAGCTGCAAATAACAAGTGTGTAATTTGAGTCCTTGCTCACAGTAAGCATGCTATAAATGGTAGATATCTATGATGACAAAATGTCAACATGTACTTAGAATAATAAACAGTTGTTTTTGTAAGTAAATGTATTGCCATTTCACATGAGTATCTGAAGATCTAGCTTCTAAAGTAGTTTCATAAACAATTTGTGGCATATTTAAAAATTAAAAATAAATACAAATTTTCATGTGTGGTTTCATTTTATTAGCTTTGAGATATTAAGTAGCATGAAAGAATTCCTTTAGTAATCAGTAGTTGTGGAGTGGGTTTAACCATAATTTTATGAGTGACCATATTTTACTTACATCTCTGCCAAAAAATTAAACTTTAAACCACATTTTGTAGTTGTTTTTAGGATAAATGCATGACATAATATTTCATTTTTTAACAGAACAAAACTCCTCTAGTCAATGAGAGCCTGAGAAAGTTTTTAAATACGAAAGATGGTAAGATGTTCAGTTCGTTCTTGTTTATTTTGTCTGTCTCCGAATTTTCAAATGTTGACTCTATTTAGGAGAGATGAGGAGTTTCAGTTTTTTTTTTTTTTTTTTTTTTTAAGATTTTATTTATTTGAGAGAGAGAGAGAGAGCACATGGGGGGGGGGTGGGGTGACAGAGGGAGAGAGAGAAGCAGACTCCCCTCCCTGAGGCAGGGAGCCTGACCCAGGGCTCGATTCCAGGACCCTGAGATCATGACCTGGAGCCAAAGGCAGACACTTAACCAGTTGAGCCACCCAGGCGCCTCAAGGAGTTTCAGACATTTTTTGAAGTCTGTGATTCTTATAGGTTCTCATTTTAAAATCATATTTTATTGTACAACTGTTGAGTTGTTTTGAATATTCTTGGTCATGGGAAATTGTTGGTTAAAACCAATTTTACGTAAGAAGCAAAATATTCTAATCCGTTTATGAAATGTTATGTTGTTTTATTAATAGTTAGCTTCAAACTGATGATCCTAATGAAAACACGGGACTGAGATTTTCATTACTGGTGTTCTTCAAAGATAAATTTATAATTTAAATTTAGAAACCTCTTTTCTTCAGTTAATTAATCTTACTCCGTGGTGTTAGTGAAGGGGGCTTCAGGGCTCTCACAGGTGTGCTCACCGCCTCTCACGTTTCGCAGGCCGGCTGGTGGCTAGTCTTGTTGCAGAGTTTCTCCAGTTTTTCAATCTTGACTTCACCTTGGCCGTTTTTCAGCCTGAAACCAGCACAGTAAGAGTCATGAATTTTTTACATCTATCCTTTGAAACCATCCTTGGTACAGATGAGTTCATTATAACCTGAAACTTAACAACATTTGACACTTTATAGGGTCTTGCATATAGATTATTTTTTGTAGTTGATTATCTTTTTCTTAAAAGCCACGTGAGCTGTAGATAGCTGGTACCCATGCTGCTTCGTAGAACTTTGAAAGGAGTGTTTTGTCGAATTAATTTGTTCTGATGTCAGATACATCCATTTTTGGATGTAGAGACTTGGTTAAAAGAAATATATAATTTTTTTAAATGGGCATTTTATTCATTATAAAAATGATCTCTCTGTGTTTAGAGATATCTTTACGTCCCCAAAATATTTTTCTTTAATCTCTGAAAATAATTTGCATACTTCTCTGCATTTATATCTTACTTGTTATATCTTACCTCTCCTCTAGTTTCAAGGTCTTGAAGGCCGAGAGAATTTAGCCCGAGATCTAGGTATTATTGAAGCGGAAGGTACTGTGGGTGGCCCTTTATTATTAGAAGTGATCAGACGGTGTCAACAGAAAGAAAAAGGGCCAACCAATGGGGAGGTAAGTATAATTCTAGCCTCTGTTAGCTTTTCCTATTGTAATTATTGGCTGCTTAGTGTAGCCATGCAGAGTTTTGCATACATAGTGAATCAAAGTTTAAATGGAAAGAAGCTATTCCTTAAAAACAAAACAAAACACAGTCAGATCACATAAAGGCACATTTTGATGAAAATTGGAGACCCGGCAGCTGAGTCTGGTGCCGCGCTTGTTCTGCAGATGGGCACTCGGGCGTCGGGGTCAGGGGTCCGGCTGTGTGGAACCAGCCGCGCTCCTCCACTGGCTGGCTGGCTTCGGACGTGCAGGCCCCTCCCCGGCTCCCCCTGGGCGGCATCGGGAGAGCGGGCGCCTCCCCCTGGGCGGCATCGTGGCGGTTGTGAGGCCTGAGGCACAGGTTAGTGCTTGTCAAGTGCAGAGAACACTCAGCTCCTTAGTAGTAGTCTTGTTACCGTTTTAAACAGAACAGGGCTGAATTAGAGGCTACTTAATAATTTTTTGAACTTAAGGGCTTTTTAAAAATAGACTTAAAGCTGTTTAAGCTGTTGATTGTGCTTAGTTTCTAAGCATTTTCAAACTTCTGCTTTCTTGATTAGCTACTGCTTTTCTTACTCCTTTTTAGAGATCTGCTAATGAGATTGTCTGATTCTTAGTTACTAGTTACAAACGTTAGTTTTACAGAGAGATACTGTTTCACAGATGTGGACCATGTGGTAGCTGTCTCAGACTCCCGGTTAAATGTGTGCTTTTAGTCACTGGTTTATAAGTAAGAATGTGGAGGGTTGTGCACTTGCTGTGCTCTGTGTGGAGAGCCTCAGAGCGTGTTTTGTGTTAGAATCTTTGAACATCAGGAGAGCCTGACTGAGCACCTCTTGCATATCGGGCATAACAAACAGGTGCTTTGAATGAAAAGATAAAACAGTTTCCTGGACTAGAAGAATTGAGAGTTATTAAAGATAAAATGTGTTCCCATAAGGAAATGGACGTGTAAGTGATGGCTTACGGTAATAGAGGGAGTGTACAGTAAATGGTTAGTACCACACATTTTAGGAGTCAAATTGGTTTTAGTTAAAGGGTTTTTCAAGTGGAAATTTTCAAGTGGAAATTTTGTTAAACTCAGTCTCAATGTGAGAGTAGAGGAGAGGACTGGGAAGCTGTTCTAAGGCGGCTACGGGGAGCTGGGGCCAGGAGTGGGGTGCCGCAGCTGGGAGCTGGGGTGGGGCACTGGGGCGGGGCGCTGGAGTGGGAAGCAGGGGTGGGGTATGCTGCAGCAGGGGTAGGGCGCTGGGGTGAGAAGGGGGCGCTGCAGGGGAAAGTGGGGCATGGCGGGGGCGGGCGTGCTGCAGCAGCTCTTGGGTTCAGCTCTCTGAGGTGCTGTTGGCCCCCGTTCTCTGGTGTGCTGTCCCTGAGCTCACGAGCACGAGCGTGGGCTCTGAGCTAGGATGCTTGGGGTCACGTCCCAGCTTTGCCGTGTCCTGTGTGTGACTCTCTGAAGACACTTAACCTCCACGTGCTTTAGGTTCCTAACTCACGAAATGGGGACGATGGAAGTAACAGCCTTGCGGGTGGTGGTGAGAACCGAGGGGAGTCAGGGTAGCTTGTGCAACCGTGCTTCGCATGCAGGGATCTGCAAGTCTTTGCCTTCATCATCATCGTTTGTCGTTCTGTTCTCATTACTGTTTGATGGCTCCCTACGTCCAGCTCAGTCCTTTCCCCAGCATGAAACCAGAATCTCCAGCTCTTCCCCACACATACCCCTTGTTAACTCACGAACACATTTGAATTCTGTGTGAAAAAACAGACTTCACTCTAACAAAGTGAAAGTCGCAAAAGGTGAAAAATATGTGTCCTCCCAGATAACCACCCAGTTCCAGTTCTTGCTCCAGATTTCTGTGTTCGTGTTGATTGTGCTTCTGTGACTCCTTGGTTTCAATCCGAGGAGCTGCCTCTCTGTGCCCTCGGTTCAGTCCTGTCAGGAAGGAGTCTCTCTCCCGCCTGTACCAGCAGCACGATGGAAGAAAGCAAGCTTGATTACTGGGAAACTCTGTGTGCTGCTAAACAGGGCATCTGCCTCAAACTGAGACCCAGTAAGAGATTTCTTGTCTAGTTGGGTTGATTTGAAAATGAAAACTCAATAAATGTATTCTTTATATGTCTTTCTGACTGGTGGATCCGAAGCCTCCCCAGTCAGTTTACCCTGTTTCAGAGCTGGGTTTCTGTCAAACGGACACAGGAGAAGATTTTTATAGCTTCAAGAAGTCATTGTTTTACTTCTTTAAAGTTTGAAACCATTATGAAATACCCACTCTTTGCTACTTTTCTCCTCTGAATATTGGGGTATGTCATTTTAATTGGTTGTGTGTATGTGTATACACACATAAATCAGTGGTCAAATTCATATTTAAAATAGGGAACTCACAGGTGTCCATTTTGGCTTTTCCATCTTCACTAGTGTTTATAACTTTGAGGGGACACCTTTCCTTAGGTTTTATTAACCTTTGACTTCTGATGCTGGAGAAGAAAACTAGCTGTGGATTCAGCCCATTGAACTCAGTTAGTGATGCTTTTGCCAAAAGTGCATTTTCAAACCACCTTAAGAATCAGGTTGCTATGCCCCACGTCCTTTACCGTGACTTTGAGTTGATTTTGCAGGGTGTTGGATGTTCCCCAGCGTGGAGAATCCCAGCACTTGGTTGTTTGCCGCGCTGCCCCGGGTGAGCCCCCTCCCTGCCCGTGAGCACCTTGCAGTCACTCCCGTCCTGCTCCCCAGCACCCCTGCGGGCATGGCCAGCACTCACTCTGCGTCCTTCATGCTTGTTGACTTCATTTTAAGGTTCAGCCTTTTATCTGTTCCTTTTCACTTTAAAAATTGCAATCACTGTGTAATGGCAACTAGATAGTTTCCAGATTCCTCAGTCTTGATGTTAAGATCTGCGTGATGCGGTGCCTACTCATTTTTCTAGCCTTATGCCTTTTTTTGAAACGTGGAACCTTGTGCTTCAGCCAGACTTGCTTATACTTGAAAGTGGCTTTTGCTTTCTTGCCTTTTTCTCATCTGCTCTCCACCTAAAATGGTGCATCATCCCCATACTCAGCCGTGGAATGTTGTCATTCACGGTCTCCCTTCCACTCTGCCTTCTGGGATGTTTCTTCTTGTTCTTCCTCTCTCTCTGCTGGCAGCTGTTGTAACTGAGTGCCTGGCTCTGCGTGGGTGTGGCAGCCCCCTGCGGTTGCCCGTCCCTCCCCACGTCATCCCTTGGCTGGGGACAAGGGCTTGGGCTCACCTTTGTATCCTTTGCAGGGTCCAACCCAACAGGGATTCTTCTTTTTTTTTTTTTAAGATTTATTTATTTTAGAGAAAGCGCACATGGTGGGGAGGGGCAGAGGGAGAAAGAATCTGAAGCAGACTCCCCGCTGAGTGCAGAGCCCCAACAAGGGGCTAGATCCCATGACCCTGAGATCATGACCTGAGGCGAAACCAAGAGTTAGACACTCAGCCACTGAGCCACCCAAGTGCCCCCAACGGGGATTCTTCACAGATAATGTGTTCAAGGTCAGTGGGAAGCTTTTGCAGACTTTTGTACAGAGGAAGTACTTGTTTGGAAGATGAATTTGTGAAGGTTAGATGGTGAAATTGGGAGAAGTTCAAAGACTGGGAGAAGTGAAATCCACTAGAAGGCAAATTTAGACAGGAATGATTGTGGCAGTAAATGCAGAAGCAAATGGGCAGATAAAGATTCCCCTTTAAAGGAAGAAGCAATAAGACTTGGTAAATTAATATTACGGCAGAGGGTTAGGGTCTCAGAGGGTAATATGGGAAGAAGAAAAATTTGCAAAGGTGAAATGAGGTTTTCTGCCTGGGAGAAGATGATGCCATACCAGAAGTCACGCTGCTCGAGGGAGGAGCAGAAGGTATGATGAGCAGCACATTGTCATATTTAAAGAGCTGTAGACATCAGTAGGATTTTTAAAGCAAAATAACCAATATTTAATAGGCACACAGTGCACAGAGCTGCTAATGATGTAGTGGATGAATTTTAGGTCACTTCCATTCCATTCCATTCACTATGCGTTTAGCATAGCGCTGAGAAGTGACCAGCGGGTGCCCTGAACGTGGTGGGTTTGTGATGCTGCCGTGCGGTGCGGTTCGGCGGCGCGCCATGCCCCGCGGTGGCTCTGCGGTGCGGTTCGGTCCCGTGCGGCGCGGTGCAGCCTGGTGCGGTGCGGTCTGGTGGCCGTGCAGTTTGGTGGCGTGGCCAGACAAGCCCCCGTGCTCTAAGAGATGAGAGAGTGGCATGAGCGTGCAGAGGAGGAAGGGGAGTGTGGTCCTTTGAAAAGGGGGACGTGTTTTCCGACACAGCCGCTGTTTGGTGTTCTGGAGACAGAGTGAAGGAGGCAGCGAGTCTGGCGAGGGTCAAAGAGTAGATGTGTGCGAATCACAGGACAGGGCTGGTGCGGGCCGCCGGGTCCTGAGCGACGGCTTCGTCTGGGGCACCTGGACCCCGCGACTGAGCGGCCTGTTCAAGGGGACTGGGTCAGATACGTAGGCAATTAGAATCTAAGTGTGTTTTGTTTTGTTTTTGTTTGAGTAAAATTGGGGAAAATCTAGTGAGAATATTTACATAATTTAGAAAGAGTTAAAAACATCAGTATTGTGTAGTGGTTTTAAATGCTAAAATGCTGTTGAGGCTTAATAGTGTATTTATGTTTTATTTTAAACTATGTTTTAATCTTAAACTGTGAAATATTTTAGGGTGCACTAGATCTATCTGATGTACATTCTCCACCGAAGTCACCAGAAGGCAAAACAAGCGCTCACAGCAGTCCCAGTAAGGTGAGTAGGCCGCGGGTACGAGGACTTCTGCGCTCAGACTCCACGGGGCTCAGCTTTTCTCACCCTCGTCCTCCTTGTTCCAGGTTTTGTTTTGTAATGAAAATGCTGCGTAGTTTCTTGAAATTGCTTTTCTCCCCTTAATGAAGCATATATTTATAACAATTATTTCAGTTTGTTGGTAGTTTTTTTGAATTTTGTGTCATAGAAAGGAATGCACTGCTGAATCACAGAATTGTGAGTTATTTGGACTCGTTTGGTACTTTGAAAATTTTCTTCCTCAGTTGACAAGAGGATTTATTTTTCATTTATAAATCCCTAGCTTGAGGATACTAGGTTCCAGACTGTTGTTCCAGAATATTGTGGTGGTGAATATTGTAGATGGATGACCAGTTTAGAATTGTAAATTATAGTGGTTTTTTTATATTAATGAGCTCTTTTGAGGATTTATAAGAAAATACATGTGCCCTGGGTGTGTGTGTGTGTGTGTGTGTGTGTGTGCGCGTGGTTTATGGGTTGTTCAAGTTAAGGCTGTCTGATTGCCGGAATTTGGCATACTGGAGAAAAATGCTGAGTGGAACACTGGAATTTCAAGTCCAGGATCACAGGAACAGTGATCGTTAGGGGATATGTTGTCTCGGGACTGGTTGCAGCGTCCTATGTGTTGGTACAACCAACCGGTTGTACCCAAGGACGGGTTTGGGTCAGGTTGTGCCCTGACGGCTGCTGTGACTCCCATTCTGCAGGATGCGGGTGGTGCCCTGGGGCACGATGGTGCTGCACTGACTTGTGGGCACAGCGGTACCTCTTCAACTAGGTGGCTTCTAGAGGGTTTCTCTCTTTCAGATGCCTGGGCTCAGACACCAGTGCGTGGTCCCTTTTGTTCTGTCGCTGGGTCTTTATGGTGTTGCTCCTTTTCATTTTTTTCAATTTGGAAATCAAAGGATTTTATGCTTTATTTGCAGCCGAGGGAAGAGACCATCATGCTGTTTGTAGGTGTCCCTTCTCTCTGAGATCTGGTTAGCCTTCGCTGTGGGGAGGGCTTTCCCTCGATGCTCATGGGAGGCTGTCACCATGGTTACAGAGGGAGCAAGGTTGTGAGTAAATTTAAAAAGTCCCTTTAAATGAATTATCAGATATAGGAGCCTTGGTAAAAAAGCTTTGCTTTCTGTGAACATGTCTGGCTGTGAAGGGGTTAAAATTAATGCTTATTCCACAATATCAGTACCTATAGAATTGAGCTGTTTGGAAGTTCTCTTTTTGGCCAGTTATTATTTTGTAAAGCAAAATAGCAACACGAACCTTCTACTGTGGTGCATCTTCAGGATAACAGATTAAAGTCTTTGACATACTTTCTCTACACAAATTTTATTTTCAAGATCTAAGAATTACGATGAGAATCTTTTAAGTCAGGAAATGTTGCCTTAAATACAGAGAAGTGCCGGTAGTTACCAAGGTGGGTTTGGAGAGCAGTAAGCTGTCCTCCAGCTGTCCCCTCGCGCTCGCCGCCTCCTGTCGGCTCCCCGTGCGGCGGGGAGGCCCATGGGGCAGTGGCCGTGTCCGCAGGGCCGTGGCTGACTCGTGTCAAGAGGAGGCCTTCTGGTGGCAGGTGAGCTGCAGTTCCCTGTAGTTCTGAGGATGTGGATTTGGGGTTTCAGAGCTTTCCCCACCTGTTCCTTGCCAGCTCTCTTTTCTCTCTCAGTGGTCTTTGAATCATCTTGGGCTCTCAGGGTACCTCGTCAGGCTGCGTGCCACGGAGAGCACTCGGGGCTCTGGGGCTGTGGGACGTTGTGGCCAAGCCGAGTCCTGCCCGGCCCGCAGGAACCCGCTTTGTGTGCTCCCGAGCAAGGCGAGGCCGGGGCCGCTCTTCGGGGAGGCTGCTCCGGAGGCCAGGCCTGGCTTTGCCATGGAGCGCCGGCCGAGGTGTGGTTCTGCACTAGGCTGCCGTGGGGCGGGGCGGGGGGCGCGGGCCCAGTCACTGCGAGGCTCGGTAGTTACACGCAGGGTGAACCACTGCAGGAGAAGGGAATTCAGGAACGAGGAAAAAAATGTGGGTTTCAGAAAGGAACATATTGATTAGGTTTTCCATTCTTAGGAGCTTTTCTTTTCTTTTTTTTTTTTTTTTTAAAGATTTTATTTATTTGACAGAGAGAGAGAGAATAAGCAGGGGGAGCGGCAGGCAGAGGCAGAGGGAGAAGCAGACTCTCCGCTGAGCAGGGAGCCCGATGCGGGACTCGATCCCAGGACCCTGAGATCATGACCTGAGCTAAGTCAGACGCTTCACTGACTGAGCCACCCAGGTGCCCCCTTGAGAGCTTTTCTAATAAGAAACTTTATTAGTTTGGTTATGGATTAGTTTCTTTGTAAAGATTTATACTTTTTGGTAAAATGTCATTTTATTCTCATGCTCAGATACCAAGGTATAAAGGACAAGGTAAGAAGAAGACAAGCGGGCAGAAGTCTGGTGCCAAGGTAACATGCATGAGGGCAGAGGAAAAAAGCAGCCTCTGCCACAGCAGACCGCCAGCTCTGTGGGCTCCTAGCGGGCACTGAATCCCTGTTGGCCCAGGGTTCAGTGTTCTGTGCAGTGTCACTGTCTTCCAGCTGTGATCAGAATATGATCGCGTCATGGGGCGTAAAACAAAAAGTAATTTGACTTTTCGATTTTTATCCAGGTGAAAATCATACTGTTGGATTTTAAAAATGTGCTGTCAGTTTTACTTTGAGAATTCCTTGTTTTGTTGGCAATAAAGTTGAAAATATTTTCCTTTTGAATGGATGGTCATATACATATTCTTAACGTTATGATTTTTATCTGAGGTAAATAGCGTATCAAACTACTTTTTGGGTAAGTTTCAATTGATAAATTAAAGGCTAAACTTAGTTTCTTTCAAGACATTTTTGTTTGTGTTGAGCATTTGGCGGTGTATCAGACCATTGCACATCGGTTAGCCTTCCCTGGAAGCCCTGGCTCACAGGAGACCCGCGGGGACACGCAGGGCTGGGCGAGCTGATTCTGCAGTGATGGGGCCTTGGCTGCTTTTTTTTTCCTCCCCAAATCATGACAAAAATCGACTAAGCCAGTAGATTAGCTGCTTTTAAAATTTAAATATTACAGGTCTTAGAAGCACTACTCGTCAGTATACTTCTCACATTTGTTTAGAATAAGATACTTAAGATATTTAATTTTTAGTGCTGTAAGAATCTTTGGTTCTTGTTGAACCTTAGGTTATATATAGATTATTGAAGATCTTCAAAATTAAAGGGTTTTTAAAAATTGTATCTGCTGTCTTAGCTGCCTTTAGTTCTAGTGGTTTCACTGGTAGATTCCCATTATTCTATTTGTTACATTATTTTTATGTGTTACTACACGAGAAGACAATTTAGAGCATTAATTAGCAAGTATGTGTGACCAGTTACCTGGTGGGAGTTGCTGTGTGAAGGGCTGCGGTCAAGACAGATTCACTGTGGGCCCCACTGCGGCAGGTGACAGTCTAATTGGAGAGGTGAGACCCACCTTAAGAAAGATGACTAAGAAAATAAAACAGCATATTTTTAAAGATACTTTTAATCAATTTCTTGGACTTTTTAAGAAAGTTAAAAGCATGTTTCATAGTATTAAGTTTTTCTCACTTATCGGTTAAAACACTTTGAAGTCTATACATTGTCTAAACCAGAGCACATTAGAAGACGGATTTTCACCTTTCACTTCCCAGCACACAGCCGTGGTGCCCAGCAGACCGCCAGCTCTGCCGCGGGCAGGCCACGCGGGCTCCCCCGACCGGGGGTGACTGAGGGATCCGGACGGGCCCTGCCCTGCAGTTGTAGGCTCTCCGTCCGGCCCCTTTTATTTCATTTTTTGTATTCTTGACCCAAGATACTTAAGTCACTTTGGAACCTTTTTTTCCCCTCTACTTCCTTGACTTTTTTTCTGAATTGCCTTTCTAAGTCTGTATTATACCCAGCATTGCCTGTTTTCCAGCCTGGCAGGTGAGCCCGTGGCTCTTCATTCCTCAGCCTCTCTGCTTTGCCTCAGGCATGCAGTAGGTTTGCAGATCCTTAATATCCTAACATTCTTAACATCTTAATATTTGAATGCCATGCTGCATGTGGTCATTGAGGTACGTAGCAAGGTGCCCGGGGGAGCCATCCACAGGGGAGCTAGGTGGCATTTCCCTGTTGTGCAGAGCTCTAAGTGGTAGTAACCCTGCCTGCCATGAGCCAGGCGTGCAGTGAAGGGACCATGAGCGGGGCAGCAGGAGAGCCCAGGACATTGAACAAGGACTGTTGATGTGTCTTGTTACTTCTTTTGCGTACAGGAAGGCACAGTATTAATGGCTCATTCAGAGATCCTTGGTGGCTTTCAGAGAAGTTATATTCATATTAGAAATGAACTTTAAAGATTATTCATATATGTATATATACATGTGCGTGTGTGTGTATAAATAATTGATATGTACTTGCTATTATAAACCTGTCAAAGTACAGAGCAAAATACAAGGTTTTTGAAGGAATTTAAGTTGGGTGCAAATAAAAGTTTTTGTTACTGTTGTGAGACAGTAAAGGATGGGTGGGAGAATTGGAATACTTGGTGGAGAAGTATTCGGTGGGAGGGCGTTTCTTTAAACATTCCAAGTCTATATTAACACTTACTTCCAAGGTATCCTCTGTAATAGTCTATTTCAGTGTAAACCCTTTTGTTCTACCAAACATGGTGCCAGTTGTCTGAGGAAAAAAAATGCATATCAAAAATGACAACAGACTTTTGGTAGGTTCTACTAATTTAGGTTTGTTATTTAAGATGTTATTAGATGTTTTTTGTTTGTAATACTTAGATTAAGATGCTTTTTATCACTACATTAAATAATAGGAAAGGTCATCCTTTTTGTAATCAGTTCTCAGGTATTTTAAAACTAGTGTGTGTTGAGGTATTTTTTGCTTCCAGTTCCTTTAAAAGGACTTTTTAAATTTGTTATTCCTTGTTTTCAAAATTCTGGGGTAAGCTGATTAAGGGCAGTGATGAAGACCACAATGTATATATGTTTGGGGTGGGAGGGCAGGCATATTTGTGGGTCTTTTCAGTCTAGACAGGGCTTTCTAGATAAACCATTCACTGTCATTCCCTTATACATACACACACACACACGCACTCTCTCTCTCTCTCTCTCTCTCTCTCTCTCTCCGGGATGGATGAATACACTTGGGTGAACAGTATTCCCAACGCTTCGCCCTTGTGCCTGGCCAGCTCCGCGTTTCCAGCTGCTTCAGATCTGAGACTGGACAGCGGGCATTCCCCGCTGGCCCCCAGGCTGCTGGCTGCATCGGGTGATGGAGCGGAGCACCTGTGCGGAGGGTCATTCTCAAGTCCGGTGTCGGAGCCAGAGATAGGGATCTACGGGAGTTACAGTTAGTCTGTAGAGCACACAGACGGGATTTCTAGAAACACTGAGTTGTTAGAGGAGTTTAAATGTTTGTTTTCTGGTTCTAGAATCCTACAGTGTTTATGTGCTAGGTGAATAAATTTTAAATATATGTGTGTTACCGCTGTGGTAGAATTGTTTAAATCATGGGTCAAGAAAAGGCGTTTGGTGGGGTGGGAGAGGAGAGCTGGGGCCTTGAGGTGTGGGTGGGGAAGGGAATTAATACCCATGCATTTTTTAAATACTTTTGCAGAACTGGGGTATTTCTTTAGCTTTGATGTTTCTCTGTTATGAGCTTGGAAAAACAAAATTATTATTTTTTTTAGGTTCTTAAGATGCTCTAGTGATAATTCATGTTTTGGCACCTGGGAAATTTGTAGTTATTTTCACAGTGAAACTTCTTTCTCTGTGAGGCTCATTTTCTGTTAATCTAGAAATGACTGAAATCCAGATGTGTAAGTGTACTTGTAGACCATTAAGTATATGCTCAAACTTTCTTACAACTTCACAGTAATTCACCATGAAGTTTTAGTCTTGAGATTGGTCCAAGGGAATGTAACGACTGCTGTTCAGTAGGTTTCTAGGTTTTCTGAAAAGACAAACTTTATTATGGGTTTTAGTTATTTAATATAAACACCTATATGTAGGGCTGCCGTGAGAAGGTACACAAACTTGGTGACTTAAAACAACAAGACATTTAGTGTCTCGCGGTTCTGGAGGCTGCAGGTTTGAAATCAGGGTAACGGTGCAGCAGGCTCCCCCTGCGGGCTGGCACGAGAGTCTCTTGCTGGCAGTCCCGGGCGTTCCTTGCCTTGTAGACCCATCACCCCATCCCCGCTGTCCCGTTCACATGTGTTCTCCCCAAGTGTCCTCTCTTGTTGGGTACCGGGCACAGTGGATTAGGGGCCTGCCTCCTGCAGCGTGACCCATCATAACTAGTTACATCTGTCGCGACCCTATTTGTAAGTGAGGGCACGCTCTGAACTACGGGAGTTAGGGCTTCATCTGTTCCGGGAGACACCGTTGAACCCATAACTGCTAAGGCCTGTGAGGCTATCCAGGGAATGAATGCCAAGGCAAGTCTTTGTTTTATACACATAAACATTAGTTACTTGCCTTCCTACCATCTAGATATGGATAAACTGGAGCTAAGTTCAGGAGGAATCTAAATAGTTAAAATTAAGCAAGCACTGTTTGAAACAAAGGCGTGTAACAAAAATCCCCGGACAATGCCTTAAAACTTAAGGTTTTTTAAACAGATCCCAGGGTTTATGTCATGACTTGATTTCTTGTTGCCCAAAAGATTTGGATTTCCTGCATGGAAATTGCTCTTAAAGTTCTGTAGTACTTGAGTGTTAATTTACAGATGTTATGATAAATCTTTCTCTTGGTGTGAATTTTTTTCTAACCTAAAAGTGATTTGGAATTCAGTTCAGTGAATTCCTTAGTAACCCAACTGAGTAACGGTCCTATTGGTAAATAGGTAGCCATAGTTAAAATGACACATTTCTGTGTGGTTTAGAAATGGATTTTGAAAACAGTTCCGAAACAGATCAGGTGTTTTTAAATTTTACTCCCTAGATAACTAAAACTATAATTTTAAAGCAAACTATTATTTTTAAAAATTCATACTGTGCTGAACATCAGAGTGTGCTTGTCCATGAAACTTGTGTTCCTCAAACTAGTCTTTGTTCCTATAGCAGGGGTATTGCTGAATGCAGTCAAAAACTAGTCATGGGTAGATGTTAGTTACTAAGTTTAGATAGTTCATCATGTGGACTTAAGTTATGTTGGTAATGTGTGAATTCATGGGGAAGGCAGACTTTATTGGAATAAGTGTGGTTTTTTTGTAAAGTTGCTTTACATGTACATTACATTCCATTTTATTTCACACCAGTCTGTCCTCAATTTTCTCAGGAGTGTTTTGATGGAGAGAATAGATCTCTCAGGATCTATAATTGTAAATGGGTTTAAATATCACAAGACTTGGTATTTATTTCCAAATGCATATGTCTTTGAAAATCTATAAATCCGGTTTTCAACATTTATAAATCATAAATTACAGTGGCCATGAATCTAAGGAATATGTAAGAGGCTAGTGCTTCTCTGTATTTGATCATACCAGGAAAATTTCAAGAAAGTTGTAAAATGTTTCTGCTCTTGGAAGATATCCTGTGTTGTCTAAAAGATGATAACTTGGTGTTTATTTTTCCAGACCTGTCTTTTACGATAATTAATTTCTGTACAAGGCCCTAGAAATTGTATAGCATATGTCTTGCCTGCTCTCGGCTAGTGCTGGCCTCTGCCTGTTGTAAACGTGCATCTTCATACACGCTCCATTCTGTCTCTACGCGTGCTGAAAGGGCAGTCCTCCTCAGGGAGTGTCTTCTCCAGAAACTTCTCCCCAGCTGCACACGCCTTCTTGCTTAGCTCCCAGCAGCAGCCAGGTTTGGAAGAGCCCGCTCTGGTTGAATTCTTGGGGACACTCACGCCTGCGAACAGGCAGTTCCTTAGGATCGCGTGCTTAGTCGTGGAGGATGGCCGGCCTGCCCCCGCACCGCTCAGGAGAGTCTTCTCGCACACCACAGGCCTTGTACACAGCACGGCCCTCTTCAGTGTGCACGGCTGAATCTTGGGAAATTGTCCGTTTTAACCCACAGAAGCTCTATTTTCATACGACTCAACTGAATAGCGTGACCTGAGTGTTAGGAGCTAAGCTCTGGAATCAGACTTCCGTATTGACCTGACCCTCTCACTTCCTGGGGACCTCGGCACATGACTGGAGTGTCTGCATGCCGCCTCTTCCGTGTCTGCACAGAAGCCAGAACCTGCTCGTCCCGCACCGTAGGCTGCTTTTGAGAGTGAGAAGGACGTAACCTGTGGGAGGACCGGAAGGCGCTCCAGAAATGTCAGCTCCCTCTGTAGTGACGAGCATGGTGGTTTGTGTTTGCTGTTACTCTTGTTACTGACATAGACAGTCTGACCAAGCATGGAGTAAAAAGGCCTTGTGCAACGAGAAATGCACTGGGCTGTTTTGTGCCAACATCACCAGATCAGCGGGATGGGTGTAAAAATGCTTGAGTATTTTGTATGATTCAAGATGCCCGGAGACCTCCATGGCGCAGGTCCCTGGGCACGAGAGGAAGTTATCTGAGAGTCTGAATCCAGACCAGCACTTTCAGTAGCCAGTCTACCTTCGGACGGCAGTGGGAAAGGCGACATCTTTCACCCTGACACCTGTCGCATTCGCCCTGGGTGGAAAACTGCTGTTTTTACTGACGGACGCTTTAGTACTTGGTTCGTGTATGTGAACTATTCTTCCTCTGTTACTAGTAATGCCTTCTCTTTTCTGCAAGTTGGAAATTTACTCATTTTTAAGATAATTTTCGAAGGAGTGATGTGCACTTAAGAGGAAATGCAGAAGTTGTTTATAAATGGAATAGGTAAAGATATTTCCATTTAGGGCGGGAGACAAAGAAAGGCCTGAACACATCATTGTGGACATTTTCTCCTTCAGAAGTCGGCCATGCTATGAACTGGGGGTGAACTGTTAGGTCCTGGAGTTACTCTCCCCCTCATGCACTTGCACACGTAGACACAGATTTGTGTATGTTCATGTGACATTTTGCTATTTAAAATTGCTTATTTATGTTTTATTTCACCAAGGAGGCCTCTTCTCTTTCCCATTTCTTTTTCTAGAAGGCCAGTAATGATGCTAGTCAGAGTGATACGAGTGTCTCCTCATCAGAACCAAAGAGCAAAGGTGGTCTCCGCTTGCTGGCCCACGAAACGAAAACTGGATCTTTCTTAAGTAACAAAAGTCTAGATGTCAAAGACAAAGCGGGTCTTTGTCCAGATGAAGATGATATGGAAGGGGATTCTTTCTTTGATGATCCCATTCCTAAACCAGAAAAAACTTATGGTTGGTGAGTAAACTCTTTTTGGATTATCAAACTAGGGGCTTAAAAATACAATTTCTAAATATATTTAAAAAATGAGCTGCTAAAACTTCTATACTTATTGAATATGTAAGTCTGATTTTCTGTCCATAAAGCCTTTTATGTTGTAAAATAATTCCCGCTGGTAAAAAGCGTAGATATTCGTAATTTCTGTAGGGAAGTGTAGACTGAGTGCCCGTCACGTGCCAGGCGCTGTTCCAGGCGCGAGCTGCGCGGCCAGAACACAGCAGAGCCCCTGCCGTCAGAAGCTGACAGGCCCGTGGGCAGAGGCAGCGAGAAGTGAGAGTCCGCACACTCTGGGCTGGCTGGATGCGGCCGGAGTGACGGGGCGGAGCAGGGGCGGGGGCGGGTGAGCGTGCGGAGGTGCGTGCTGTCCCGTGATGGCGTTAGGTCAGGGAGGGCCTGCCTTCGAGGGGCTGGTTGAGCAAAGAGCCCAAGCTCGTGAGAGAGTCAGCCCGGCGGATCCCGGATACCGGATCCCGGAGCCCCAGGCAGCGCGGGCAGAGGTGAGCGACAGGTCAGAGAACGGCTGGCGGCGTTGGGGGGCTGGCGGCGTTGGGGAGCCGCCTCCGGTCGGGGCGGCGCTGACTCTAGCAGGAGTGGGGCTTTACCCCGAGGGACACTGGGGGCCCCGGGGTCTGAGCAGCAGAGTGACTGGCTCCCTGGGCTGCTGGGTCTCCAGCCGGGAAGCTGTCAGGATTCTCCAGGTGAAAGATGATGGCAAAAGTGGTGAGAAATAGATGGTTTGGGGATGTCTTTTGAGGTTAGATCCAAAAGGATTTGTTGTTAAGTGTTAAAGAATAAAGTGACATCAAGGGAAGTTCAGGGTTTTCAGCTGAGTAACCAGAAGGTGGACACCACCACTGACAGGTGAAGCATGGCGAGCAGGGTTGGCTGCACAGGTGGGCCAGGTGACAGTCTGGAACTCACTTCTGATGGGTCAGGTGTGGGCAGGTTGCTAATGCACAGGTGAAGCCGGCTGCAGGGAAGGGGTCTGGGCATGAGGGGAGAGGTTTCCGTGTTCGATCCTGCTGCCAGTGGAGCCTAGAGGTGGTCACCTGGGAAGTGAGTGGCACCTGGAGATGAGCGAGGGGAGGAGGAGGAGGAAGAGGGAAGGGGACCGAGAGGACCCAGGAGAGGTGTTCTGGAAGGAGGAGGCCAGAGTGAGTCCTTGAGCTAAGTTCTGAAAGTCAGCCAGGGCGCACAGCAGCTTGGAGGCGGGGATGATGGGATTGTGGGGGGGGGGGTAGGGGACAGGGTATCAGAGGATTAGAATGGGTTTAGGAAAGGATGGGCGGGATTGTAGGTGGGGAGTGCTTTCCTGGTGAGTTGTGTTGTTCAGGGGTGTGGAGGAGCGGGGTGGGGAAAAATAGCGGGAAATCACAGTGCGCATGTCTGCTGAGAACAGTCCTGCATTAAGAGAGGAGACGAGTGATGTGCAGGGGGTGCTGTGCTTGGGGGCGCAGAGCACCCCCTTGCGGAGGCTGCTGGAAGGAGGGGGTGTGGGCGCACTGTGGGCAGGTGGGCAGGTGGGGGGGGTGTGCGGGCAGCAGCCTGTGAAGGTTCCCACCTGAGTGGGGGGTGCAGGGCAGGGTTGGAGAGGAGGCCTCCGAGAGGTAGGAAGTGGCGGGAGGGGGTGCGCAGGAGGGCAGAGCGCAGGGCTGTTGGGGAGATCAGCTGGCGGGGCTGTGGTGCCTCTTCCCCACGACCTGGCTGCGCGGGTCACCTGTGCTGTCCCCTGCCTGCATTGCTGGGCGCTGGAAGGGGCCTCTGATAAAAGTCACGGACACTGAAGATGGCAAACAGCGGTATCATTTGGGAGCTGAGCGGATTTCTCACTGATAACTTGCCCCGTGGATTTGTGATGACGCTCAGCCTGCCTCGCCTTGTAGGTATGCTTGATGGTTTTGAGTCTATGAAGCGTATAACCTGTCTTTCCCAGCACTGTGTGCATGTACGGTGTATTCACGTTGCTTATGTCTTAGTGGCCGAACGTAAGTGTGACCTTTAACTGTACGCTTGTTTCTTGTTAGGAGAAGTGAACCTAGTAAGCAAGCAGGAAGCCTTGCATCACTCTCTGACGCGCCCCCCTTGAAAAGTGGACTCAGCTCCCTTACTGGAGCCCCCTCATTGAAAGACTCTGAAAGTGAGTGCCTGGAAGCCCCCGGGTCTCCTTACTGAAGACATGGACTTGGAGGACTCAGGATGTGTTTTCTCTTAAATGCTATGTGGTCATTGTTTATTGTTCAGGAAAAGCCCATAATTTTACCAGTGATAGTTCCTGTTCTTTGCGCTTTAATAAGGTTGTGTTCACTTCATCGTTTTGTCTTGTTTTTCCTGTGCCATCAAAATACTTTTTTTTAGGAAATTGACTTTTTACCTGCCTTATATAGTAAACATTTTTAAGTCCTTTCTCTGTTGTTGGACATTTAGATTGATTTGAGTAGGATTTAAATTCAGTTCTTAAGAATTTGTTTTTTAGATTCTGTGATACCACAGAATGTTAAAATATTCGTCTTTTAGCTATTGGATCTGTTTTATCTTTTTTTTCTACTTTGGATATTGGCATCACTTTCTTTTTGTGTGTATGTTTTGTTTTGTTTTTTTTTTTGACTCATGATAGTAGGTTTATTTTACTTTTTTTTATTATGTTATGTTAATCACCATACATTACATCATTAGTTTTTGATGGAGTGTTCCTTGATCCATTGTTTGCGTATAACACCCAGTGCTCCATGCAGAATGTGCCCTCTTTAATACCCATCACCAGGCTAACCCATCCCCCCACCCCTCTCCCCTCTAGAACCCTCAGTTTGTTTCTCAGAGTCCATCGTCTCTCATGGTTGTCTCCCCCTCTGATTTCCCCCCCTCATTCTTCCCTTCCTGCTATCTTCTTTTTTTTTTTTTAACATATAATGTATTATTTGTTTCATAAGTACAGGTATGTTTGATTTTTTAGATTATTTTTTCATCATGATAATTGTATGTTTTAATCCCCATCACCTGTTTCTTAAATTCCACATTCCAGTGAAGTCATACGGTATTTGTCTTTCTTTGACTGACTTCACTCAGCATTATACTCTGTATCTCTATTTATGTTGTGCAAATGGCGAGATTTCAATGGGGTATGAATCTGATGTGTTTACGTGTAGCAGAGAGGTGGGGTGTCAGGCAGGCATGGAATGGCCATACGACTACAGTTCACTTCCTGCCCCCTCCCCACACACAGACGGCACCAAGACCAAGGATTCGAAAGCACAGCCTTAAACACGGAGATATGTGCGTGAACTTCATTTACTGTATCATAGTAAATGTAGATTTCATCGACAGCATGTTCACAGGCATAAATGTGCCTCTTTTGAGAACATTTCCTAAAAAGCAGATCTTTATTAGGAAATTGTGGTATGAATTTGTGTAATTTTGCAGTATTTATTAACCTTTCTATGTCATGTGTTGGGGCAGTAGGATTTGCCGGGACAGGCGAAGGAGATGATGTGTGGCTGCTTTTAGCCATCTGGCAAACTTGCCACATGTTTGCTAATGCACCCCATCAGTTTCCCTCTTGTTGTCCTTTCTCCTGGTCTTTGTCACCTGCAGTAGGAGTCTAGCATGTCATCATCACATCACTCTTAACACTGATCAGGGAAGAATGATGTGGACAGGACATTGAGCACTTGGGACTGAAGAAATAAAACCAGTGAGGTCAGTTGGGTAAATGGAATAGCAATTGAATTAAAGCAACATTGAGAAGTTCAGAGGAAAGTAAAATTGATGAGAGTAATTAACTCATACCCGGTGAGGCTTGTTATAGATGGTGACGCCGGATAGTTGGGCCAGAAAGTATTTTGGTGGTCAGGTTCCAGTAAAGTCTACGTGTTTACGTGTGGTGACATGTGGTGACGTGTGGTGACGTGTGGTGACCAAGGGCAGGCAGTGCATGACGTCAGCATCATCAGAGCTTGTAATTCTTTCTTGGTGTTTGGTTTGGACGTTTTAGTCATAAACCCTATGCTGAAGAAAAGTGGTACAGTTTAGAGATTGTTGTATTCTCAAAGTCAATTTATGTGAATATTTTTCTTCACAGGTAAAAGAGGAAACACAGTTTTGAAAGATCTGAAGTTGGTCAATGATAAAATTGGATCACTTGGATTAGGTAACTAGATTTCTAATTTTAGCATTGATGGCCCGAAGGTGATTATTTTTTAGAATAAAATCTAAATTGAAGTGGCTTAGCCTACAGTGAGCACTTTGTAATTAGATGTTTGGATGGTCTTCGTGAATCCAGGGTTACTCCATATGCCGGGGTGGATAAAACAGCCAACCGCAACAGACTCTCCTTGTGGAGCTCGGATTCTAGTAGGGAAGATCTGCATCAGACAGGTCCCTACAGATACTTGGAGTTGAGAGTCCATATGCAGTGGTGTGGAAATGGATAGTAGGGTGACTTACCCTAGCCTAGGCATTCCGGAAAGGCCTCACCTAGGAAGTGACTTCTCTGCCAGGACCTGATGGGTCAGGGCCAAGGGGAGAGGTTTCAGCTCAGACTGACGACAGTTTGTGCAAAGGCAGTCACTTTTTTTTTTAAGATTTATTTGAGAGAGTGTGTGAGTGGTGGGAGGGGTAGAGGGGGAGGGAAAGAATCTCAAGCAGACTCTCCACTGAGTGCGGAGCCAGATATGGGGCTCCATCCCATGACCCTGAGATCATGACCTGAGCCGAACCCGAGTCAGTCGCTCAGCTGACGACACCACCCAGGCGTGCCCCTCCCCCCAGCGCACTTCTTCCTGCAGGAATTGGATGTTACAGAAAGTAGAAATTACACATCACTTCCCTGTTCTCTTCCACTCCTGCCCCTCCCCCTTTGCACTTTGGTTAAAGTCCTGAGCATGACGTTCTAGGCCTTCGGTGGCCCCTGCCAGCCTTTCTACTCTTCCCTCCTCTTGTCTCCCCCCTCCACCCCCCAGACTCATTATTTTGAGGGTGTATTGGTGTCCTCACTGTTTTCCAAACCACTGCACCCTTCCTGTCTCTGGGCCTTTGCATGTGTTTCTTGTGGGAACCCACGTTCCCCAATAATTTGTATGTCTGGTACCTTCTTTAGGTTTTCCCTCAGAGAGTTCTCTCCAGGCCCTCTAACAGCATCTGGTTTGTCTGGCTGTCGGCTGCCTCTTTCTTTCCACTGGCGCTCCTTGAGGCTAGAAACACCGCTTACTCTGGTACTTCAGGGGTCCTGGGAGTCGCACACATATTTGACAAATGGATAAAGTAATCATGGGCTTTATCGGAAGAGGATCAACTTGTCTGACTAGTCTACAACTTGAATGCCCTCAGGGATGCGTCTGTGTAGACATAGTCTGGTCTGATACTTGGAGGGACTCACGAGCATCCAGGGTTCTCCGAGCCCTGCCGGCCGCTGAGCCGGGCCTCCTCTTCACGGTCTGCGCTCTTCTTCTGGCAGCCACACACATGGCCGTGTGTCCTCCCTGTGCCGGCCGTCCCTGGAAGATGGCTCTCGGGGGCCTTTCCCTGTTCCTCAGGTGATGTGGAGGGGGAGGGGGATTCGGAAGTCTTCAGGTGCTCGGGCCGCGCGGTCACACGCTGGTGATGCTGCTCCGTTCGTCTGCAGCCCTTGCTCGTCCCGCGGCCTTCTGTGGGGAGCAGACCGTGTCCCAGGCTTGGGTCCAGCCCTTCGCACGTATGGATCCTGACGCGAGCCCTGTGTTTGGTGTGGGTTTGGCCATCTTCACAGCTGAGGGAACGGCCAAGGAAGGTTACCTAGTTCTCCCACGGGCTGACAGCTCTTCACGGGGGAGCTGGGATTTGAACCCCGTTACGTCTCACTGAGTGAGATGCTCCTGTTTGCTTTGCTCTGTAGCCTCTTCACACTTCGTGATCCTTTGAAATTTTATATACTATGTTGAGTTGAAAGTATCAGTAACAGGGACGGGACACCTGGGTGGCTCAGTCGTTAAGCATCTGCCTTCGGCTCAGGTCATGATCCCAGGTCCTGGGATCGAGTCCTGCATCCGGCTCCCTGCTCAGCGGGGAGCCTGCTTCTCCCTCTCCCAGCTGCTCATGCTCTATCTCTTGCTATTTCTCGCTTGCTCTCTTGCTCTCTGACAAATAAAAAAAACCTTTAAAAAAAAATCTCAAAAAAAGTGTCAGTAACAGTTATGATAACTTGCTCTTATCATGAATATAATATCATTTAATATCAAATGACTTTATAAATGGTAAACATACAATGCAATTAAGCTTTTAGAGACTTGGAATAAAAGACCGGGTATTAACTACATTTTATGACATTTTATTGTTTCCTAGGCAGTTTATTTGGTCATTTGCTTTCATATCACATATGTTAAAAATACTATTTCTGATCCTGGTGACTTCTTTTTTACTGCTGCAATATAATTCATTAATGTAGTTTTTCCTGAAGGAAATGTGTGTGTGTGATTGCAGATAAATTGTGGATGTTGGTATAAACATAACATATCTTTTCTTAAACTTACCAGGGACTGGAGAAGAAGATGACTACGTTGATGATTTTAATAGGTGAGAAACATAGTTGGGCAACAAATACAGTGTAAACAGTTTCTGACACAGGAAGTAGGACAGAATTCCATTTGTGCTCATTTTAGTGTATTAGACTCTCCTGTTCGTACTGATTGCAGATGGAGAGAAGACAGTTAATCCAGGATTATACACTGGACTTTGAAGCCTGTTTCGGTTTGGCATTAGAATGTGAACAAATGTGTTACGTCCAGAAAACTTGATAAGAATGGGTCAAGCAGAGGCCCCAAGGAACGGACGCAGAGTCGCTCAGAGGTGTCAGGTTGTCAGGATCCATGTGCTCTCCCCAGATGCGGCGGTGGGGGAGGGGGGGAGGCACACACAACTTTAAAAATGGCCCTCTCCAGTTACTGTTCTGATTCAGATGACATCGCTTAATACTTTGTTTCAGACCACTTTTTTACATACATAAGGACAGTATAATCCTATGAGTTGCCTAATAATTTGGAAATAATATTTGTCATGGATACGATTAGAAATTTTAAATTAGAGTCTGAGAATTTTATACAATTGACAGGTTCTTTTTCTTCCCCCAATTGGGAATTTATGTTTATTTTTTAACAGAATAATTTATTGGGCACCTGGGTGGCTCAGTTGGTTAAGCGACTGCCTTCAGTTCAGGTCACGATCCTGGAGTCCTGGGATCAAGTCCTGCGTCAGCCTCCCTGCTCAGCAGGGAGTCTGCCTTGCCCTCTGACCCTGCCGCCTCTCATGCTTTCTCTCTCTGTCTCATTCTTTCTCTCTCAAATAAATAAAATCTTAAAAAAAACACTAATTTATTAAATAGTTTTTTTTTTTTGAGGAGTGGCATGATGTAGTAGATGAAATAGTACAAATCTGGGTTTGCGTCTTCCTTGATCTTGTGGCCACGGTCACCTTTATGGATCTTCGTTTTCTAGTCTCTTGAAGTGACTCGCCTGTTTGTGGCTCACTAAGTCACTTTAAGGATCAAGTGAGATAATATGTATGAAATTCATTAAATTTAATATCATTTTATTATATTTTATTTAAATGTTTATATTCAGCGTTCTTTTTTCTTTTCTTTCTCTCAAACTAGTACCAGCCATCGCTCAGAGAAAAGTGAGCTGAGTATTGGTGAAGAGATCGAAGAAGATCTTTCTGTGGAAATTGACGACCTCAATACCAGTGATAAAGTACGGTGCGGGCGCTGCCTGGGGAGTGCTGCGTGTGCCCGAGTCTCTTGCGGTGGTGGACCGCAGAGCTTTAACAAAGTCCTGGCCCCGGCTCTGGAGTCCGAACTGGCCACCTGGTGGTGTAGTCAGCAGAAGCAAGTCGTCCTGTTTGGAGAAGTCAGGCTAGAAAGTGGCGCAGGTGTAAGAGAGGCGGTGAAGCTGCGTCTCAGCGGGCAGGTCAGCTCAGCCCGTGGGGGCGGCACAGCAGAAGGGGACTCAGGCTCTACAGTGAGGAGTCCCCCACGGAGGTCCACATACGACCTTTTTATTAGGCAGACAGCGGCGTATGCTTCGATGTGTGTCAGGAGAGGCCAGGGAGCCTCGGGATCTCCTGTCGTGCCCACAGAAAGCTGCAGCCCGGTCAGGCGAGGGCCTCTCGGGTCGTAGGTCCTTACAGCCTGGAGGTGAACGTTGCTTTCCAGAGTGAGGAGGGAGTGCTCGTGACCATCAAGGGATTAGCAGACGGGAAGGCCTTTGAGAGGGGTTATAATGAAATGTTATAATGTTTCATTATGGTGTTATAATGAGATGAAATGTTAATAATGAAAACACGTCTGAGCCAGCAACGTCTGGGCACGTGTTCTTTCATGGACTGTGGTTCTTAGGCAAGCTTTAACCTTCAGTCCTTGGCTGGTTTGTTCGTGCAGTGGAAGTGGGAATGCCTGCCTCCCAGGATTGTTGGTGAGGTTGAGTGAGAACTCCCGACACGTGGTCAGCCTCCACGGTCTGCCTCTTACCTGGCACCTCATGCCGGCCTCGGAGGCCACCGCGTGCTGCGTTAAAGTTACCAGAGGGGCTCCAGACGGGTTATTTTAGCAGGTTTTTGTGTTGTTGTTAATGTAGAGTTTTGCTATTAGCTCAGTCTTTTGGTAATTCTCACAGATTTCAAAATAGGAAGAGGGTGAGGTAGAGGACTTAGGAATATGAAGCAGTTTGTAGAGTATAAGGTATTTAAATTATAGCAATGTATTTTAAGAATTGTTTATGACTCTGCATTCTGATACTGGTTCTTTTTTTTTCTTTTGAATAACCAAGCTTGATGACCTGACACAGGACCTGACTGTGTCCCAGCTCAGTGACGTTGCAGATTATCTGGAAGATGTTGCATAGACGTGAAAGAAGGAAGTATTCTAATCAACAAAGGACAAAGGACTCTGATCAGTTCCATTTTTTTTTTCCCCAGACAATCACTCTTTGCTGGAATGTCTGCTCCCTATTGGTGCCTTGTGTTTCAAAAAGACTGCAGATATTTTTAAAAATTTAAGTTTTCATTATACTAAACAAAAGCTTCCTAGTTGAGCCCATGTGTGGAAGATACAATATTCTTAATTTGGTTTGGCTACACATTTCTCTGTGGAAGTTGATTATCTATAGCTCAAATTCATTACAAGGAGTGAACCCATGAAAATATGAGTATTAATAGCTTACTGAAAGGTGTCAATAAAGCTGTAGGTTCACACAACTCTGTGTGTGTGTGTGGCTTTAGCCATCCAGAATCAAAGCATATTTGATACTAGGCGGTTGTGCAGAGAGTTGGCAAAGTGGCCTGAAGCTTATTACCGAAAGTTAGATTTGATATGTCAGCTTTATTTTGTATTTCCTTCCATGTGGAAGGGTTGTTAGACCAGTAAGCTTTTATTAAATACTCCTGTGTGTGCTAGTTTTGCTTGTTTCGAAGAAATCTAGAGGTCGTTTTGACTTCTAATCCATGAATTGTCGCTGACAGCAGTCGTGGTCGCCTCCCTGTCCATAGAAGAAGCTGTTGGTCACAGGCTGTCTTCTTTATTGTTGTAATTTATTGTGTTTGAAGATGCCTGGAAACATACTTGATACCAGAATGCATCTGAAACCACCAAGCAGTGCTTTTATTTCCGATCTGTAAGTTGATCGTATTAAAATCCAAATTGGACTGTCCAGCAGTAATGGCCTCAGACCGTATCCAGAGTGCTGGGCTTTGTGCACTGTCCGTATTTCCTTGCAGCCCCGTCCGGATGGAGGCGGCGCTGGCCTGCGGGCAGCCTCGCTCCCTCTGCCCGAGCCGTGCTGCTGTCCCGGGGGGTCGCTGACCCGCACTGCTGGGGGTGCTGCGTGTGTTCCCAGGACTGTAAGTGAAGCTGTGAGCGTGTGCTACATTTTGTACTTTTTTATTTGAATTAAATTATGTTTTTTTATTAAAAGTCACCTTTATTAATAAAGAGTAAGCTAGACCTACTTGATTGATTTCAGTAAGTGAGCAGACTTCGTCGTTCCGGTAGTGCCGGTTTTTCCTGTCTGCCTCAGTGTTACGGAAGTCTTTGCCGGGCCCTCGTATGGGAAGGGCAGTGATAACGAAAGGGTTGCGATTATATAACATGACAGTGTGATTGTGTAACATCTAAGTGAAACTGAGCCACAAACACCAAGAGGAAGTCGGACAGAAAGTGGGCCAGTGCGACCCGGGAGCCGCTCTGTGGGCCTGCCCTCACTCTGTGGGCTCTGACCTCAGTCCTGGTGGCGTGCCGTGTCCCGTGTGAGTACGCAGCGCCGGGTGGGGATGTCATCTGTTGCTAAAAGTCCCCCGATGTGCTTGTTGTAAAGTGCATTTCCCTAGATGTCCTCTCTGTAAACGTTGCTTTCTATAAAGCTTTGTGTTCTGCTCTGGGCCTCTCGAATCTGAGTCAACTGTGTGACTTATTTTTTATATTATCTGAAAGGAGAGCAGGAGGTGGCTTTTTAAATTTATGGAAAACTTTGAACAGCAGCATCTGAAATTTGTCATTCTTCTGTTACCCAGAGAATCTGACCTTTTGAGGACATCTGGGAGGACGGGCAGAAAGGGCCAAACATGGAGCCCTCCTCCATCATCGGCCATATACCTAGTGATGAGAAGTTCCATTTCCACATGTGTATCTCAGTTAGATAGGTTTTGAGCATGTAACTAGTATTTTCTTTTTGTTTCGAAATACATTTTGACAGACTCATCCATGAAACACATTTTCATGGTAAAACCTGAATTTTACAGTGGAATTTTTCAAGTGTGAGGTGTCATTTTATTGATAACTCAAAGTGAATAAAAAGCTTTTATTCCCTCCTATTTGTGTCCCTGCCCCTATTTTTTTTTTTTAATTTTATTATGTTAGTCACCATACAATACATCATTAGTTTTTGATGTAGTGATCCACGATCCATTGTTTTCATATAACACCCAGTGCTCCATGCAGTACGTGCCCTCCTTAATACCCATCACCGTGCTAACCCATCCCCCCACCCCCTCCCCTCTAAAACCCTGTTTGTTTCTCAGGTCCATAGTCTCTCATGGTTCATCTCTCCTTCCAATTCCCCCCGCCCATTTTTCCCTTCCTTCTCCTAATGTCCTCCATGTTATTCCTTATGTTCCACAAATAAGTGAAACCATATGATAATTGACTTTCTCTGCTTGACTTATTTCACTTAGCATAATCTCCTCCAGTCCCATCCATGTTGATGTAAAAGTTGGGTATTCATCCTTTCTGATGTCTGAGTAATATTCCATTGTATATATGGACCACATGTTCTTTATCCATTTGTCTGTTGAAGGGCATCTCGGCTCTTTCCACAGTTTGGTTATTGCGGACATTGCTGCTGTGAACATTGGGGTGCATATGGCCCTTCTTTTCACTACATCTGTGTCTTTGGGGTAAATACCCAGGAGTGCAATTGCTGGGTCATAGGGTAGCTCTATTTTTAATTTTTTGAGGAACCTCCACACTGTTTTCCAAAGTGGCTGTACCAACTTGCATTCCCACCAACAGTGTAAGAGGGTTCCCCTTTCTCCACAACCTCTCCAACATTTGTTGTTTCTTTCCCTGTCCATTTTTGCCATTCTAACTGGTGTAAGGTGGTATCTCAGTGTGGTTTTGATTTGGATTTCCCTGATGGCTAATGATGAACATTTTTTCATGTGTCTGTTAGCCATTTGTATGTCTTCTTCAGAGAAGTGTCTGTTCATCTCTTCTGCCCACTTTTTGACTTGATTATTTGTTTTTTGGGTGTTGAGTTTGAGAAGTTCTTTATAGATTTTGGATACCAGCCCTTTATCTGTAGTGTCATTTGCAAATATCTTCTCCCATTCTGTGGGTTGCCTCTTTGCTTTGTTGACTGTTTCCTTTGCTGTGCAGAAGCTTTTTATCTTGATGAAGTCCCAAAAGTTCATTTTTGCTTTTGTTTCACCAGCTTTTGGAGATGTATCTTGAAAGAAGTTGCTGTGGCCGATGTCAAAGAGGTTACTGCCTATGTTCTCCTCTAGGATTTTGATGGATTCCTGTCTCACATTGAGGTCTTTCATCCACTTTGAGTTTATCTTTGTGAGTGGTGTTAGAGAATGGTCGAGTTTCATTCTTCTGCATGTGGCTGTCCAATTTTCCCAGCACCATTTATTGAAGAGACTGTCTTTTTTCCATTGCATGTTTTTTCCTGCTTTGTCAAAGATTATTTGACCATAGAGTTGAGGGTCCATATCTGGGTTCTCTATTCTGTTCCATTGGTCTGTATGTCTGTTTTTGTGCCAGTACCATGCTGTCTTGGTGATCACTGCTTTGTAATATAGCTTCAAATCGGGCAACGTGATGCCCCCAGCTTTGTTTTTCTTTTTCAACATTTCCTTGGCGATTCGGGGTCTTTTCTGATTCCATACAAATTTTAGGATTGTTTGTTCTAGCACTTTGAAAAATGTCATTGGAATTTTGATCGGGATGGCATTGAAGGTATAGATTGCTCTGGGTAGCATAGACATTTTAACAATGTTTATTCTTCCGATCCATGAGCATGGAATATTTTTCCATCTTTTTGTGTCTTCTTCAATTTCTTTCATGAGTGTTTTGTAGTTCCTAGAGTATAGATCCTTTACCTCTTTGGTTAGGTTTATTCCGAGGTATCTTATGGTTTTTGGTGCTATTGTAAATGGAATCGTTTCTGTAATTTCTCTTTCTACAGTTGCGTTGTTAGTGTATAAGAAAGCAACTGATTTCTGTGCATTGATTTTGTATCCTGCCACATTACTGAATTGGTGTATGAGTTCTAGTAATTTGGGGATGGAGTCTTTTGGGTTTTCCACATAAAGTATCATGTCGTCTGCGAAAAGAGAGAGTTTGACTTCTTCTTTGCCAATTTGAATACCTTTTATTTCTTTTTGTTGTCTGATTGCTGTTGCTAGGACTTCTAGTACTATGTTGAACAACAATGGTGAGAGTGGGCACCCTTGACGTGTTCCTGATCTTAAGGGAAAGGCTCTCAGCTTTTCCCCATTGAGGATGATATTCGCTGTGGGTTTTTCATAGATGGATTTTATGAGCTTGAGGAATGTTCCCTCTATCCCTATACTCTGGCGAGTTTTAATCAGGAAAGGATGTTGTATTTTGTCAAATGCTTTTTCTGCATCAATTGAGAGGACCATATGGTTCTTCTCCTTCCTCTTATTAATGTGTTCTATCACATTGATTGATTTGCGAATGTTGAACCACCCTTGCATCCCGGGGATAAATCCCACTTGGTCGTGGTGGATGATCCTTTTAATGTATTGTTGGATCCTATTAGCTAGGATTTTGTTGAGGATTTTGGAATCCATGTTCATCAGGGATATCGGTCTGAAATTCTCCTTTTAGATGGGGTCTTTGCCTGGTTTGGGGATTAAGGTAATGCTGGCCTCATAGAATGAATTTGGAAGTTTTCCTTCTGTTTCTATTTTTTGAAACAGCTTCAGTAGAATAGGTATTATTTCTTCTTTGAATGTTTGGTAGAATTCCCCAGGGAATCCATCAGGCCCTGGACTCTTGTTTTTTGGGAGGTTTTTGATCACTCCTTCAATCTCGTTACTGGTTATTGGCCTATTCAGGTTGTCAATTTCTTCCTGTTTCAGTCTTGGCAGCTTATAGGTTTCCAGGAAGGCATCCATTTCATCCAGATTGCTCAGTTTATTGGCATATAGTTGTTGATAATAATTTCTAATAATTGTTTCTATTTCCTTGGTGTTGGTCGTGATCTCTCCCCTTTCATTCATAATTTTATTAATTTGGGTCCTTTCTCTCTTCTTTTGGATAAGTCTGGCCAGTGGTTTATCAATCTTATTAATTCTTTCAAAGAACCAACTTCTAGTTTCATTGATCTGATCTACTGTGTTTCTGGTTTCTAATTCATTGATTTCTGCTCTAATTTTAATTATTTCTCTTCTAATGCGTGGCTTAGGCGTCGCTTGTTGCTTTTTCTCTAGTTCTTTAAGATGTAGAGTTAGTTGGTGAATTCGGGATTTTTCTATTTTTTTGAGTGAGGCTTGGATGGCTATGTATTTCCCCATTAGGACCGCCTTTGCAGTATCCCATAGGTTTTGGACCGATGTGTTTTCATTCTCATTGATTTCCATGAATTGTTTAAGTTCTTCTTTGATTTCTTGGTTGACCCAAACATTCTTGAGCAGAGTGGTCTTTAGTTTCCAAGTGTTTGAATTTCTGCCAAATTTTTTCTTGTGATTGAGTTCCAGTTTTAGAGCATTGTGGTCTGAGAATATGCAGGGAATAATCTCAGTCTTTTGGTATCGGTTGAGACCTGATTTGTGACCCAGTATATGGTCTATTCTGGAGAAAGTTCCATGTGCGCTCGAGAAGAATGAGTATTCTGTTGTTTTAGGGTGGAATGTTCTGTAAATATCTGTGAGGTCCATCTGGTCCAATGTATCATTCAAAGCTCTTGTTTCCTTGTTGATTTTCTGCTTAGATGATCTGTCCATTGCTGAGAGTGGAGTATTGAGGTCTCCTACAATTAACGTATTGCTATCAATATGACTATTTTGGTTAACAGTTGGCTTATGTAGATGGCAGCTCCCATGTTGGGCGCATAGATATTTACAATTGTTAGATCTTCTTGTTGGATAGACCCTTTAAGAATGATATAGTGTCCTTCTGTGTCTCTAACTACAGACTTTAGTTTAAATCTGATTTGTCTGATATAAGAATTGTTACCCCAGCTTTCTTTTGAGGTCCGCTGGCATGGAAGATAGATCTCCATCCCTTCACTTTCAGTCTGGATGTATCTTTAGGTTCAAAATGAGTTTCTTGTAGACAGCATATGGATGGGTCCTGTCTTTTTATCCAATCTGCAACCCTGTGCCGTTTTATGGGAGCGTTTAGGCCATTCATGTTGAGAGTGATTATTGAAAGATATGAATTAATTGTCATCATGTTGCCTGAGAAGATGTTGTTTTTATAGATTGTCCCTGTAAATTTCTGTTGTAGATCATTCTTGGGGTCTTTCTCCTTTTATAGAACCCCCCCCTTAATATTTCTTGCAGGGCCGGCTTAGTGGTCACATATTCTTTCAGTTTCTGCCGGTCGTGGAAGCTCTGCATCTCTCCATCCATTCTAAATGACAGCCTTGCTGGATAAAGTATTCTTGGCTGCATGTTCTTCTCATTTAGTACCCTGAATATGTCTTGCCAGGCCTTTCTGGCTTGCCAGGTCTCTGTGGACAGGTGTGATGTTATTCTGATGTTCCTCCCTCTGTACGTAAGGAATCTCTTCCCCCTAACTGCCCTTAAGATGGTTTCCTTGGTTCTAAGATTTGCAAGTTTTACTATTACATGCCGGGGTGTTGGCCTGTTTTCCTTGATCTTGGGAGGGGTCCTCTCTGCCTCTAGGACTCGAATGTTTGTTTCATTCCCCAGATAAGGGAAGTTCTCAGCTACGATTTGCTCAAATACATCTTCTAGTCCTCTCTCTCTCTCCACTCCCTCCGGGATTCCAATTATTCTGACATTGGAACGCCTCATGGTGTCACTTATTTCTCTGATTCTATTTTCATGGATTCTGAGTTGTTTTTCCCTGGCCTCCTCTTTTCCCTTTTGATCTATTATACTGTCTTCCAGATCGCTTATTCTCTCTTCTGCCTCACTTACCCTAGCTGTTAGATTACCTAGATTGGATTGGATCTCATTGATAGCATTTTTAAGTTCTGCCAATTCCCCTTTTATTTCTGCCCTTAGAGACTCTATGTTGCCATTCATTGATTTCTCCATTCTAGCCATTGTCTTCCCAATTGCTAGCCTGAATTCCATCTCCGACATCTTGGTTATGTCTGCATCCATTTGTAAATCTGCAGCATAAGTCATAATCTCTGAGTCTTTTCTGTTTTGGGGGCTCCTCCTCCTAGTCATTCTGTTGATGGGTGTTTGAGGGAATGTATAGGGTCCAAATTATTGACCAGAACCCAAGCAAGATGCACCTGTTTTCTTGGGACCATAGGGTTGCTGGCCTCTTGTTTCCCCAGCCTGTCTTCTGTGGGAGGGGCCTGCCGCGCTGTTACTCAGGCAACCCTGTTTGGGCAGAGTTGCCCTGCGCCCCCGTGGCAGGGGGATGGGCTCAGTGGGAATCAGTCTTTGGGGCTTTTGTTCTCTGGCGCCTTTCCGTGCGACCGTCGCTCCGGTTTCTGTCCGGGGGGGGCTGCAGTTCTCGTGCGCGCGACCCCGCCGGTCTGGTTTTCCACCCTGGGGGCTGCCCTAAAGTCCTTTCCCAACACTACCGGTCTGCGAGTCTGTGCCTGTCTGCAGCGCGCGAGGCTGTCGCTCACCGGCGGTGTAGGATCCCCACGGCCAGGCTCCCTCCCGCCGCCGTTTATCCTCCGATATCTGCCCGCAGGATCAGGGCTCTCCGCTTCGTACCTCACAACCAACCGCTTGCGATATTCTGTTTGCAGAGATCCAGATCTTCTTACATCTCAGGCTGGTTTCGTGGGTGCTCAGAGGGGTCTGGTAGATATCCAGCTCAATTCCGGGGACCAGTTGAAATAAGGTCCCCTAGTCCTCCGCCATCTTTCCCCCCCCTCGTCCCTGCCCCTGTTGTATCTCGTGTGTGATGGTGACACCGTAGCCTGGTGTGGGCCTGCAGACACCGTCACCATCCCTGTCTCACGCCGGCTCCCTGGGCCTGCACAGAACCAGCATGTGCCATGCGCTACCAAGGTGGGACCTGTCTTGGAATGTTTACATCTGTCCCTCCTTGTCCGCGTAGCCCTTTTCCAAGAACCGCCAGACTGGCTTGTTTCCCTCTTGTTCTCGGAGATGCTCCAGCCTGAGGGGATGCCTGTTTTCCTTCCCACTGTGTCTGTCACGTTCACCCCGTGTTTTTTACTCCTCTCTCGTCACTGACACGAGCCTGTTTGTTGTCATAAGCTCCATTAGGGCAGGGACTGTTTGTAGCCACCTAGGTACATCCTTGGCACCTGGAATAGCATCTGGCCCCAGTGCGCATCCAGGAAGGATCTGTGGGCGCGCAGACAGGCTCTGCACGTGCGGGCAAGGGTGTCCGAGAAAGGTTTCTGGCTGGGCAGCTACGTCCTCAGGACAACGTTCCACAGTTGGAGATCAGCCATCCTGACCCTGAGCTTGGAGAGGCCTCCAAGCTTCCAGTCTGCCAGGTGGGTTCATGGTTCAGCTAAGGCCATTGGATGGAACCAAAGCTAATGAACATTCTCCCAAAGGCAGCAGGCAGTCGTCCTGTCCGTGGCTCCGCGTGGCTGTCGGCCCAGGGAGCGGCAGAGGGGGCTCGCGGTAGCTGGACTGCCAGCCCCGCCGGACACACGCGATGGTGGCGAGGAGACGCGGCTTCCGCAGAAAGCACCGCCCCACGAGTCTGATGCAAATCCTGTTCGGTGTGGTCTGCCCGGCCCTCCTGACACGGGCGTGTGGCCAGCCTCCGTGCGAGGAAGGGGCCCGTCGGGAAAGCCACGCAGAGACGACCAGGCAGCTCCCCGTGTGACTCACCCGCGCCGCTTCCCCACGGAAGAGTGAACGGCTGCTGCCGAAGTCCCAGATGCCACATGCAGCAGCCTCTGTTGGCGGAAACCGCTCAGAGCACAGAATGATGAGATAAAAATGCAATTACCCTGCTGGAGAATTGAGAGAACTTTTGTACCTAAAAGAGGCCACTTTGAAAAGCTAATTGATGAGAAAATGGTTGGGCTGGGTCCTCCGGTAGAAGGGCTGGGTTGCAGGGCGCCCCGCACCTGCACTGATGCCCCTGGGCCGGGGCTCCGCGTGCTGGGGCCCGAGAGCAGGAGGCGTGTGCGGCGCGGGGATGGCGGGTCGGCGGGGCCGGAGCAGGCCGCACACGCCCTCACGTGCAGCTCCTTGCCTGCGGAGCTGGGGCGTCCTGGTGAAATTGGGTGGTTCTTAGTGTGAAAAACGACTTCCAAGATTCCTTGACGGGGTTGAGCATGAGGTTGCCTGCCCCGGATGCTGCACGTGATGCCAGGACTGCAGAGTTAGCAGGGGAAGTGATTTTTGAACACAGGATTTCTATCCTGATGGAAAAGGAACCCTCCTGCCAACCAGGAATGAATCCCAAAGCAAGGTCAGGGGCCTGGCATCTCCCACATCATCGGGGTGTGCTGTGTTGCCGTGGTTCACGGCTGCCGCCTGGAGCCTGGCGGTGCCCCGGCATGGCCCTCCCTGCGCAGACCACCTGGCACAGTGCCCCTCACACCCCAGTGCCTCCCAGGAATCAGAAGAGCCTGCGGGGAGGGCGGGAAGAGCCGGGTCCAGGGGATTCCACGGGGCAGCACAGATCGGGAGCAAGAAGCGGGCAGAGCAACAAGGTGAAGGGGTCTATAGAGGGCTGGTACCGTGCTCACTTCTGATGTTCTAACTTGAGTTGTTTGTAGCAACTTACGCAAACTTCAGATTTGGCGAAATCATTTTCCCCACTAATGTGCAATTTTCAAACATTGATAGTTGCAATAAAAGCCGATTTGGCTGTATAAGTTGCCAGGTATTGGCTGTCGATTTTCATCATACTTATTTTCTTTCGAATCCTTGAAGTTTGTGAAACTGAATGGCAGCTCTTCTGAAATGAAGATTTTTGGTGAATAAGCCCCCTTCCCATTTAGAGTATTCAGCATTTCTCTTGCTGCTCTCTCAATCCAAGTGGGATGTGGTTTTGGATCTTCTCTGACTTCTATTTTAAATTTTGATACAGAGAATAATACTCTGTGCCAGCACACCGAGTCTTGAACCTCGATGCCACGCATTTCTTCAGACCCTCACACACGGTGAGGACGCACCACCTTCTGCCACCTCTCCATCTCATACACACCTGGGCAATACCTGCAGGGTCTTCCAGGGCCCACGGTGGAGAAAGCACATGTTGTCTCTTCCCTCGGTGCGCCAGGCACTTGTCACCTGTTTGCTTTTACTCCCTGAACACCCCGTCGTGGGGGAAATCTCACCAACAGCTGTTTTCCAGAGGTGGAGGGGGCTGGGCACGCACCCGCACCACAGGACAACCTGGTGTGGCCCGCAGGGATGGGGACCTGGGGAACATCCGTGCACCTGTGCCCTGAGGGCTGGAGTAGAGAGAGGCGTGCTGCCCGCTGGGCTGCTTGGAGACCCGCCGGACAGAAGAAGGAACTCGGACTGTCCAGGAGGAGTAGAAGAGCGTCCCACAGAACTAGCAGCACCATGATGTTTGACGTGCTCTTTGAACTCGGCACCCGGAAACACTGGTGGTGGGTGGGGTCTGCCCAGGACCGCAGAATCACACGGAATGAGCAGAGGGCGCTTGTGAGAAGCAACGGTGTCACCCAGCAGGGAAGTGCCGTGTGGGGGGCGCAGCCGTGGGGGCGGGACGGCTGAGCGGGCCACTGGACGCCAGGGCAGATGGGAGCCCTGGATGTGAGGGACCAGGAGTCTCCGCGGGCTCCTCTGCGGGGGTAAATACTGTGGACCACTCGGGCTCCCGCTGCATCGAGGAGCTCGTGCTTGCAGGGCAGGTACCACTGTCGTGGGCAAATACGAGCTCAGTCCGTAGGAACCGTTTTCACTCAGGCCAGCGTCCTCGGCCTTAGCGGTACTTGGATGTGGAGGGAAGGAGAAGAGAGAGTGCCTTGGGGGGTCGCTCAGCTTCTGAGGAATTGCTGTTCCTCTTCCGAGGCCTGATGCCCACGTCGCTTCCCCTCGCCAGGTCCGCCCCAGAGTGATGCGCTGGTGAGCCCACTTCCTCCTGTCCCTGCCGGCGGCCTCAGAACTGGGACTCCACTGTCCCTGGAGGGGACTTGGGTATAGTATCGATGTGAAAACCACCAGAGCAGTTTCAAAAATGCATGTATGCCATAAAAACTTATATCCTTAACTATGATTTTAGCTCCCCCAAATGCACTGTAGTTCTAGTCTCAAGATGAAAGAAGAACAAGTCTTAGTGGTAGTACATTGCGGACTGAGCTGGGGATGGGCTCCAGTTTCCACTTACTCGTGCTGCTAGGGATCTCTGTGATAAAATGTCAGAAATTATCCTGATATTAATCATAACAGTGTTTTTCAGATTATACCAGAAATACTAATTCATGAATTAAATTCTGAATACAAATAATGAATAAGCTCTTGTAGTATTCGATAATCTAATTAATGAGAGGAGAGCATCACGTAAACATGTAAAAATATTTAAACTTATTGCTGATTTGACACAATATCAGTAAACTTAATAAAAAACTAGGATATGCCATTACGTAGAGGACATTGATGACAAACTGGGGAATGAAGATCATTAAAAGAGCGTTTATATTGTTAAAATGTCACTAGTCACTGAGGAAATTTGAAATGCTGTAAATCCCACGCTCACGCGAAGAAGAATATTCCAAAATTTGACAATTCTAAAACTTGCATGACCTCTTCAAAATTATATATCAGTAACTGAAAAACCATTTTAATTAATCATTCTAGAGTAAAATTATTTAACTCCATAGAGAGATTTTAAAAAGTCGTTCTGATATGAAGAGGAGGCTATCAAAAACTACACCATTAAAACAAGATAGGAAGAATGAATTGTGAAGATAATGTCAGGCACTCTCATCCTTTCTCGTGGCCATGTGGTGAGGGTCCAACTGACGTCAACTTACCCATCGTGGGGTCTATGTTGTAGGTGAGGAACCCAAACAATATGAAGCTGGGTGCGTATTTACGTATTGTTCCTCTCCCCTCTCTCCAGGAGGGGAGAGCCCTTGGACGTCCTTGTGAAATGTAAGCACAGACCACGAGAGAGGGGAGTCTGTCGCTCCAGTAACTTGTAAGGCTTGTCCTTTGTCCCAGGTCCCAGTAAAATTTTTTCAGAAAGCTCTAACCGTGCAGAAATATAAAAATACTTTCTCTGCAAGCCTGGTTCCTGGGCATGACTCACCAAAGAACAAACGGGCAAGTGGTGAGCGGAAATAGCTGAGACAAACTGCAGGGCCGGGAGAAGGTGGGGCAGTGTCAGAGGCCAGCATGCGGCTCATCCCACTTTCCAGTCGTTAGCAGCTTTCTTGAGCTGTAATTCACGCTCCGTACAGTTTACCCACGTGAAGTGTACCATTCAACAGTTTTTAGTATATTCACAGACTTGTGCCACCATCACCACGATCCATTTTGAAAGATTATCATCACCCAAGAAGGCACCCCGTCCCCGTTAGCAGTCCCCCCCCGTCCCCTCCCCAGACAACCGCTTCCTGTCTCTGTAGAGTCACCAGCTCTGGACATCTCTTCTAGATGGAATTGTATAATACATTATATTGCCTCTGTGCCCGGCCTCTTTTTCTGGGCATCATGTCTTCACGGTTCATCCATGTTGCAGCCGGTGTCAGTTCTTCATTTCTGTTTATTGCCAAACGATGTTCTGATTGGATATACTGTATTTCAGGTATCCATAAGTTGGTGGAGATGGGGTGTTTCCAGTTTTTGCTTTGTGAATAATGCTGCTGAGAGCATTTATATGCAAGTTTTTTGTGTAGATATAGGTTTTTTCTTGGGTGCCTACATAGGGGTGGAATTTCTGGGTTCTGCGATGACTCTGTTTAGTACTTTGAGGAATTGCTAAACTGCATTCCACAGCAGGTGCATCATTTTGCATCCCCAGCGGCTATGGACGAGGCTTCCAGTTTCTGCACAGCCTCGCCAACGCTCATTATTAGCTCTTTTTTTGAATATAGCCATTCTGATGGGTGTGAAGTGGTACCACATTGTGGTTTCAATTTGCATTTGGAGTATGTTTTATGTGCACTTGAGAAAAATGTGTGTTCTGCTGTTGTTAGGCAGAGTGTTCTACGGATGGTTTTTAGGTCCAATTGTTTAATAGTGGTGTTCAAGTTTTCTATTTCCTTATTGATCTTATTCTTAGTTGTTTTATCCTTTATTGAAAATGGGGGTATTGAAATCTCCAACTATTGTTGAATTATCTCTTTCTTCCTTCAATTCTATCGGTTTTTTGCTTCTTGTGTTTTGGAACTCTGTTGTTAGGTGCAGATATGTAATTGTCGTGTCTTCCTGATGGATGACACTTTTTATTGTAAAATGTCCCTCTTTATCTCTAGCAATTTTGTTTTGTTTTGCTTTAAAGTCATTTTGTCTGATATTAGTATAGCCATTCTGGCTCTTATGGTGGCTGTTGGCATGGTGGTTGTTCCTTTCAATGTACTTGTATCTTTGAATCCAAAGTTTGTCCCCTGTAGATAGCGTATAGTTGCATTAAAAAAAAAAAAAAATGCAGTCTGGTAACCTCTACCTTTTGACGAGATTGTTTTTTTTTTTTTTTTTTTTTTTTTTTTAAAGATTTTATTTATTTATTTGACAGAGAGACACACAGCGAGAGAGGGAACACAAGCAGGTGGAAGGTCAGAGGGAGAAGCAGGCTTCCCGCTGAGCAGGGAGCCCGATGCGGGGCTCGATCCCAGGACCCTGGGACCACGACCTGAGCCGAAGGCAGACGCTTAACGACTGAACCACCCAGGCGCCCCTTGACGAGATTGTTTGATCCATTCACATTGAGTGTTATTATTGATATAGTTTGGATTTATGTCTGCAGTTTTTAATTTTTGTTTAGTATATGTCTCATGCCTTTTTTGTTTCTCTGTTTCTGTGCTTTCTTTTGCCATAAGTGAGTATTTTCTAGTGTAACATCTTTGACTCCTTAAATTGTTTTTTCACTGTATTTTCACTCTATGTTTTTCCAGTCTTATTGAGGATAATTGACATGTAGCACCATGGAAATGTAAGGTGTACAGCATGACGGTTTGATGTATCTGTGTATTGTGGAGTGATCACAACAGGTTCTGCTAACACCCATCCTCTCATATAGATACAATAAAAAGAAAAAAGAAAACTTCTCCTTGTGATGAGAACTCTAGTGTCTACTCTCTTAACAATTTTCCTGGGTGTCCTCACTATGTTTTTAAAGTACTTTCTTAGTGATTGCTCTAGGGCTCACAGTGTCCTTCTCAATCGATCCGAATCTGCTTAGGTCTACACTAATTATTTTCACTAAGCGATGGAAACATCTCTTCTATTTGGCTCTATTCCCTCTCCTCTTCTTTTGTGCTTTTATTGTGATACTTATTTTCTCTACTTCACAAACCCAAGAATGACCTGTTATAATTATTACCTTATATACTTTTGGGTCCTGTGAAGAACCTGAGACTGTAAAGGGAGGGAGGGAGGAGGAGAGGGAGAGGGGAGGAAGGGAAATCAGAAAAGGGGGGTGTTTGTAAACTCCCACCTTACCGTTCCACGGAGAACAGAGCCCACCATCCTCTCCTTCCACTGGCCAACAGTGAACCCTGGGGGGCATCCCTTTCTGGGACCGGCTCACCTGTTCCACGCGCAGACGTGGTTCTGGTGGTGTCTCAGGTGACTCGGAGCGCTCCGGGGCTGGGCTTGCACTTTGTCCAAGTGGCCGTGTGTGGGGCCGCTGAGCTTCGCACAGCCTGGATGACTGCAGGTGGGTCTTGGGGGAGTTTAGGGGACAACTGTTCACAGCTGTCTGTGACCCCTCAAGAGACCGAAAGCGTGCTGGGTGATGGTCCCGAGGACCACCTGCTGAGTGCGCTGCGGAGCCTCACAGCCGGAAGCAGAGTCGGGTGCTGGTGAGGAGATGCCCAGGCTTAGAGAGGTCGGCCTACCTGGTTTCCTACACTTGAGCACTTCTTCCCACGGAAACAAGAAATGTCAACGCACTGGCTGCCCGGTGAAGTTCTGAAATGTAATTCTCTCCAAAACTGGAGCTTCTCTTCTTTGCTCATACTCCGCACCAGGGGAGAAGGGCTCTGTTATATAGTCAGGATAAATCATAGTAAATGAACATGTGAATGGCTTCAAGACCCACCCATTACCTTGAAACCAAATAACTAGTTAGTGACATTTAGATATTTCTTAGAAAGTGGCCAAAATATTCTGAGCTTTAAGTGCTAAGTCAACATAGGTGTTGAAAGAAGCCTCAGGAAAAATAACTGGCCAAGTTTTGCCCATGAAAATATGTGTTCTAGGTGAAATAGCAAATCAACATAATGACTGTGAGCAGATGCTTGTGGGAAAGTGGAAGTGGTCCCATCTGAAGGAAGGCAGCCTGGGTCACGGAGAGAATCACAGCGTCCAGGACCCCACGGGGCCTCCAGCTCTTCGCATGGTCCACTTCTCTGGAGCCTGCCTCTCCCATCCACTGTGGGTGCTGTTTTTACACTGGGCTGTAGAGCTTCAGGGTGCTCAGGGTGTCCTGGGGGCTGTGGAGAGGAGACTGGAGCCCCATTTGTTCTTCCTTTAACAGATAAACAAGTTGTGAGATTTAAAACTAAGGATTCTCCTTCGCTGCTTTGGGTGAAGTGCCTCCAGCCCCAACCTTCTAGGAGTTTCAGAAGGGACTGCTTCTGTCATGCACGTGAAGCCGCTAGCCTCAGCTGAGGCGGTGTTGGCCTGCCGCCTACAAGGTGTAACCACCTGGCAGCGAAAACACCCCTTTGTAAAGAAGACCAGTGGGAGGGCTGCGCCATCCCCCAGACACGTCACCGATGCTCCAGACGGATGGCTGCGGGCTCCTCGCGGGGACAGGCGCTGTTGTGCTCAAAGTTAGAGCGATTACTAAAATTATCTAATGTGTTAAGAACACCACCCAATCGGGGCGCCTGGGTGGCTCAGTCGTTGGGTGTCTGCCTTCAGCTCAGGTCATGATCCCGGAGTCCTGGGATCGAGCCCCGCATCGGGCTCCCTGCTCGGCGGGAAGCCTGCTTCTCCCTCTCCCACTCCCCCTGCTTGTGTTCCTTCTCTCACTGTGTCTCTCTCTGTCAAATAAATAAATACAATCTTTAAAAAAAAAAAAAAAAAAAGAACACCCAATCAAAAAAAAAAAAAATGTCTAAAACTACTTGCTTTTCTATTCATATTTAGGTATTTAAATAACTCTGTCTACACAATATGCCCAGTGGTGGCAACAAGCAAAATGACGTCATTTACCAAGCTTGCATGTTCAAGTTGTATCCCTGGGAGCAGGGGCAGTTGAACTAGAGCTATTCCCATTTCTTTAAAAAAATAATTGCCATGGGAGTACAAAAATATTTGGCAGCATGTCTTAAGAAACAGCAGGGAAACTTTAAATGTTTTTCCTAGGGAGAAAGTAAATGGGGGCTCAAAAAACCCGAAAATAGTGTTTAACTGGCCAACTTCATAAGAAAAAAAAAAAAATAGTTGATCCATTGTGGCCAAGTAAGGGCGGAGGGAAGAGGGGCAGAGAGGAGCCCTGGAGCAGGTGCAGGAGGGAAGGCGGGGTGCGGCGGGGCAAGGAGCGTGGTGGGGAGGGCAGGGGCGCGGCAGGAGAGGACCTGGGCCTGCAGAGGAGCTGGACGCGGCGCGGTGAGTCAGGGGCCTCCCAGCTGGGCACAGGTGAGCTGTTTGGTCGCCTATGCTGCTGGTATCAGAGCCACGCCGACCCGGCGGGCCACGCGGCGCGTGCCCTCTCGGGGGGCTGTGGACACGGTAATCTCATCTTGGGGACTTGCTTCCAGACCCCGAGTCCAGCAGGTGCTCTCCACCCAGTTCTGAGAACGCTGGGCTCCAGAGTGGGGGGGGCATACTTCCTGCGATGCATTTGTATGCTTAACAGGCTGGTTTGCGGGTGGCGTCTTCTCCCCAACCTCAGAGATCTCAAAAACCGAGTTGATAAAAATCTTCCGAATTCTCAGGGGGTTATTTCTGCATTGAAGAAGGAGTGAAGTCCTCAGCCTGGTGAAATCCATTGCTATCTCACTATTACTGCCAGCCTGCCTGTTGGACTGAATCCCACGCCTTCCCCGGGTGGACCGGCCAAGACTCCTGCCAGTCTCCCACAGAACGTGGCATCGCAAGCACCACATCGTTCTAGCCACGGCAATACGACGCCGATGTACACATTTCTTTGTGGAGACTCACTCCTCTCTCATCATGTGGCCTCTAAGAAGCACTAGAAATATAGGCCACCTAAGAAGACTGCATACCAGAGTAGGAAACTTTGCAGAAAATTATCTTGCGATTTCTTTCCAGAGTAGCTGAATTTTCCACTGTGGTTTGGCTTCTGTGGTTTCAGAAGCAGTGTGTGCGCTGCGCGTGTGCTATTATGTAATAGCCGCCCCGACGCGCGGCCCCCAGTCCTCGCTCAACGGCGCTCGCGGGCGGGGCGCCCAACTCACAGGACGGGCCTGGAGTGCTCTCGCTGACGCAGTGTTCTCTCCACGCGGAAGTTTCGGAAGCTTTAACATGAAAAACGTATTTCCCATGTCGGTTCATTAATGAATAGTCTTAATGAGTGTCCAGATTTTTAACTTTTTTCTTCAGCCACTTAGGGCCTTAAATTAATTCAGGCTCCTCATCCTCAATGTCAATTTTATTGCCCAATACTCTGTGCTGTAGGGCTGTAGGGCAAGCACTGCGTTCGGCATCCAAGTGCGACCGCATCGAGCTCTTACTTTGTTGGTGCCTCTGGAGTATCCCCCCCCCTTTTTTTTAAAGATTTTTTTATTTATTCATTCGAGACACAGAGATACAGAGAGAGAGACAGAGAACATGAGCAGGGGGAGAAGCAGAGGGAGGGGGAGAAGCAGGCCCCCCGCTGAGCAGGGAGCCCCATGCGGGGCTCAATCCCAGGACCCTGAGATCATGACCTGAGCTGAAGGCAGACGCTTAACCATTTGAGCCACCCAGGCGCCCCCTCTGGAGTACCCCTTAAAGGCCACAGAGAATGGTGGGGCCAGCAGAGGGGGCAGCCTGGATCCCTGAATGGCTGCGTGGAGCAGATTCCACGCCCCCTGAAGTTCTCCTGTATTAAGTCACAGAGTTTTTTTTTTTTTTTTCTTTTTTAAGAGAGGGAGACAGTGAGTGCCCCATGGGAGCAGTGGAGGGCAGTGGTGGGGGAGAGGGGCAGAGGGAGACAGAGAATCCCAAGCGGACTCCATGCCCAGTGCAAAGCCTGATGCAGGGCTCAACCCCACGGCCCTGAGATTATGACCTGAGTCAAAATCAAGAGTCGGTCGTTTAACCAACGGAGCCACCCAGGCGCCCCAAATCACAGAGGTTTTGAAGCTGACTCTTCCAGCAGCTATTATAACTTACACCCCAGCTAACATAAATTTTCATTTTATGAGAATCATAAAATGAGTTTACACACATTCTTTAAAGGTCACATTCTTTCATTCATTCTTTCTCTCCATACCATGAGATGCCTGTCTTTTGTTGTTTTATAAAAATAAATCCCTCTATTACGTTGTTTTTTTGTTATTTGTTTTACTCCTAAAGGTGATGAATAGAAAGAAATTCCAGTAGAATGTTTCTTATTTATGGGGGTCAATCAAATACAAGTTTTCCTGAATTACTTGAAGAGAAAAATATCACATTGGTGGAAAATAATAAAAATAAGGTGGAGGGTGGTAAGGGATGGCAATAACCATCCACCAAAGATTGCAGTTTTGTGTTCCTTTTCCTGCATCACTGAGAATAGTTCTTGTTCACCAAAAATGATAATCATACTAAAAAACCTGAGTGGAACTTTTTCTTTTGTTATAAAAAATTTAATATAGTCTTCATTCCACAATCCAGGTCAAAGAGATGTATTGGAAAATCACAGCAAACACTGTAGTAAATTAGACAGCATTAGAACAACATTAGAAGCACGTCACCAGATAGAACCCTATTTGCACTAAAATACAAACCGTGTATGATTAAGTGTAATAGGTTTGCCAGACTCATTCACACGAATGTACACAAAGCCACAAACCTATGCTGGAAAGGACACAGGGATTCTTAAACACATAGATGCATCCTGTATTTGGATAAGAAGATTCACTGATGTAAATGTATTAATTCCCAAAGGGTCTATAAACTCAGTGTAATCTCTTTCAACTCTCATAGGGGTTTAAAAACACAGAACTTGACAAACTAACGCTGAATTCATGTGGAAGGAAATATGTGGATAAGTGGTCCCCGCCACTCAGCCACCCACTCTCCACAACTTTGCCACCTTGCTTGTTTCCTCTGTAACTCTTACCACCATCTAAATCATTCAGCCTGGGGCACCTGGGTGGCTCAGTCAGTGAAGCGTCTGCCTTCAGCTCAAATCATGATCCCCGAGTCCCGCACTGGGCTCCTTGCCCAGCCAGGAGCCTGCTGCTCCCCCTGCTTGTGCTCTCTCCCTGCTTGTGCTCTCTCTCTCTCTGACAAATAAATAAATAAAATCTTTAAAAAAAAATCACTCAGGCAAAGGAAACAGTCAACAGAACTAAAAGGCAACCCACGGAGTGGGAGAAGATATTTGCAAATGACATATCAGATAAAAGGCTGGTATCCAAGATCTATAAAGAACTTATCAAACTCAACACCTAAAACCCAAATAATCCTGTCAAGAAATGGGCAGAAGACATGAATAGACACTTCTCCAAAGAAGACATACAAATGGCTAACAGACACATGAAAAAATGCTCCACATCACTTGCCATCAGGGAAATACAAATCAAAATCAGAGTGAGATATCCCCTCACACCAGTCAGAATGGCTAAAATTAACAAGTCAGGAAATCACAGATGTTGGTGGGGATGTGGAGAAAGGGGAACCCTCCTACACTGTTGGTGGGAATGTAAGCTGGTGCAGCCACTCTGGAAAACAGTATGGAGGTTCCTCAAAAAGTTAAAAATAGAACAACCCTACAACCCAGCAAATGCACTACTGGGTATTTACCCCAAAGATACAGATGTAGTGAAAAGAAGGGGCATATGCACCCCGATGTTCATAGCAGCAATGTCCACAATCACCAAACTGTGGAAGGAGCTGAGATGCCCTTCAATAGATGAATGGATAAAGAAGATGTAGTATATATACACAACGGAAGATTACTCAGCCATCAGAAAGGATGAATACCCACCATTTGCATTGACATGGATGGAACTGGAGGGAATTATGCTAAGTGAAATAAGTCAAGCAGAGAAAGACAATTATCATATGGTTTCACTCATATGTGGAATATAAGGAATAGTGCAGAGGACCACAGGAGAATGGGAAGAAATCAGAGAGGGAGACAAACCATGAGAGACTCTGGACCCCAGGAAACAAGCTGAGGGTTACAGAAGGGAGGGGGTGGGGGTATGGGGTAACCAGGAGTTGGGTATTAAGGAGGGCACATGATGTGATGAGCACTGGGTGTTATACGCAAGTAATGAATCTTTGAACACTAATGATGTACTCTATGTTGGCTAATTGAACATAATAAAAAAAATATTTGCTTCTGCATAGCAAAGGAAAACATCAAATGAAAAGGCAACAATTGAATTGGAGAAAATATTTGTAAACCACATTTATCTGATAAAGGGTTATATAAAAAATATAGAAGAACTTCTATAACTCAATAACAACCCCCCCAAACAATTCAATTAAAAATGGATAGAGGATCTGAATAGGCATTTTCCCAAAGAAGATGTAAATAGATGGCCAGCAGGTACATGAAAAGATGTTCACTATCACTAATTGTCAGGGAAATGCAAATCACAACCACAATGATATCACTTCTTATCCACTAGGATGGCTAGAATAATGAAGTCAAATAATAACAAATGTTGGTGAAGATATGGAGAAATAGGAACCTTCATACACCACTGGTGGGAATGCAAAATGGTGCAGTTGCTTTGGAAGACAGACTGGCAGTTATTTAAGTGATTAAACAGAGAGTTATCATACGATCAGGCAATTCCCAAGAGAAGTGAAAACATATGTTTACACAACAACTTGTACATGGATATTCATAGCAGCATTATTCAAAATAACCAAAGGTGCAAACAACCCAAATGGCTAATCATGGATGAATGGATAAATAAATGTGATGTATCCATACAATGGAATATTATTTGGCCACAAAAAAAGGAATGAAATGCTGATTCATGCTGTAACTTGGATGAAATTTGGAAACATAAGCTAAGTGTAAAAGTCATTTACGAAGTCTACACACTATATGATTCCATTCATATGAAAGTCCAGAAAAGGTAAATCTGTATAGAGAGAAAGTAGATGAGTGGTTGCTGCTTAGGGGTTGTGTAGCAGGAGCCGTGATGGGGATAAGGGGTTGAATGCTAAAGGGCATGAAGTTTCTTTTCAAGGTGATGAGAATATTCTAAAATTGACTGGTGATGGGTGCACACATTTGTAAATGTCCTAAGAACCTATTAAATTGTATCCTTTAAAGATGAATTGTATGGTATGTGAATTATTGTCAGTATATGTCAATAAAACTGTTAAGAAAAACAAAAAAGAAAAGGCATGGAAAGAAATAGACTGTGTAAACACAAATCAAAAGAAAGCTGGGGTGGTACTATTAGTACCGGACAAAATAGCCTGCAGAGTGAGAGAGTTACCAGAGATAGAACCTGACACAGCACAATGAGCGCAATTCACCAAGAAGACACTAATGACAGAACTTCAAAACAGACAAAATAAAAACTGGAAAAAAAAAAAAAAAAAAGAAACTGAAACAAGTAAAAGACAAATGTATAGTAATAGTTGGAAATTTCAACATTCCTGTCTCAGGATTTGGAGAATTGACAGAAAAACTAGTAAGGATATAGAAGAACCAAACACCATCATCATTCAGTTGGATCTAATTGACATTTGTAAAATACCCCAACCCACAATAGCAGAATAAACATTCTTTTCAAGCACACAAGGAATAGTCACATAAATAAACCATATCTTAGATTATTAAGAAAAAACTCATAATGAATTTAATAGAACTGAAATGATATGAGTATGTTTCTGACCATAATGATATTAAATTAGAACTTAATAGAAGAAATATTAATATTATCACAAGATAATATTCTCGGGGTTTCACAAGAAACTCTAACCTCTTGGAAATTAAATAGTATATTTCTATGTCCATGGGTAAAGAGGAAATCTTGAGAGATGTTATAAAATATTTTGAGCTTAATGAAAATGAAAATACAATATATCAAAAACATAGGGGTGCTTACAAAGCAGCCATAAAAGCTGTGCTTAGAAGGAAACTTAGAGCCTTCAGAGATTATATTAAAAAAGAAAGGCTCAAATCAGTAATTCAAACTTCTACCTTAAAAGACAATTATCAGATGGTTTCATGTATTTGTGGGACATAAGGAATAGCATGGAGGACATTAGGAGAAGGAAGGGAAAAATGAGGGGGGGGGGATCGGAGGTGGAGATGAACCATGACAGACTATGGACTCTGGGAATCAAACTGATAGTTTTAGAGGGGAGGGTGTGCAGGGATGGGTGAGCCCGGTGATGGGTATTAAGGAGGGCATGTATTGCATGGAGCACTGGGTGTTATATGCAAACAATGAATCAAGGAACATTACATCAAAAACTAATGATGTACTGTATGGTCACTAACACAACATAATAAAAAAAATTACATATATAAAAAAAGAGACTATAAGAAAGAAAATAAATGAAAAGATTATGAAAGTCAAAATCAATGAAATTGAAAACAAAAATAGAATCAAAGGAATCAAAAGTTTGTTTTTGAAAATATCAATAAAATTCATTAGGCTCTAGCAAGAAAAAAAAGACACAAATTGTTAATAAAATGAATAAAATGTAGGATGTCACTGTAAACCCTACATACATTAAAAGAATAAGCCCAGTGATGGGTATTGAGGAGGGCACGTACTGCATGGAGCACTGGGTGTTATACGTAAACAATGAATCATGGAACACTACATCAAAAACTAATGATGTACTGTATGGTGACTAACATAACATAATAAATATTTAAAAGTTTTTTAAAAGAAAATAAAGGAATACGTCAAACAACACTATACACATAAAAGTGACAACTTAAATAAATGGACAAATTCCTTAAAAGACACAAACACCAAAATCACTCATGAAGGAATACATTACTTAAGTGATCCTAAGTCTGTTAGAGAAAATAAGTTTGTAGCTAAAAACCTTTCAAAAAAGGAAACTCCAGATCTAGATGGTTTTTCTGGTAAATTCTCCCAAACATTTAAAGAAGAAATAATATAAATCCTTTACAAATTCTTATCAAAAATCAAAGAAGAAGGAATATTTCCAAACACATTTTATGAGGCTGTTATTACCCCGGATACCAAACCCAGACAAAGACAATACAAGAAAACAACACAAATGTCCCTCATAAACTAGGTACAAAAAATATTTAACAAAACATTAGCAAATCGAATTCAGCAATAGATAAAATTAATAATACATGATGACTGAATTGGGTTTATCTGGGGAAGGCTAGGGTGGTTCAATATTTGAAAAACAATGGAAGGAAGAAACATAGATTCCTTTCTTTTCTCTACTAGAAAGGTAACAAACCAGAATATTTCTAGAAACAAAGAGAATTTCCACAGGAATTTCATAAACACCCTCATCTCATATACACAACACACAGTATGTATGTCATTTGCCTTTGGGGAAGAAGCACACAGGAATAAAACAGTTTACTAATTCCATGTAAACCAAAATGTTAATATTCTAAAAACACCACATGATCATGTCAATTGATATAGAAAAAGTATTTGATGAAATTCAACATCCATTCATGATAAAACAAAAATTCTCAGCACACCAGGAATAGAAAGAAACTTTCTCAATCTGATAAAGCACATCAACAAAAAACCCACAGTTCACATGATGGTGTAGGCGTGAATGCTTTCCTTCTGAGATTGGGAGCAAGAAAAGGGCCGTCCGTGTTCATCACTCCTCTTTATTGTACTGGAAGTGACAGCCAGCGCAATAAAACAAGACAAAGAAATAGAACGTGCACAGACTGGAAAGAAGATACACAATTGTTCCTATGCAAGACTACATGATTTTCTATGTATGAAATCCCTGGGCTTGGGATTTTATGCAGCTGGCATCCTCCACCTTCTCTGGCTCCTTGTCCCCGTCTGTGTGTTGAGCTCTGTGACAAAGAGCCCTGGCCTCTGCACCAAGGTCAGAGGCAGAAGAGCTGACCCAGGTTTCAGTCTGTCCTCATGGGGTTCCAGCTCATGACTTAGTGTCCAGCTGTCCTTGATCTTCCCCATTTTTTATCCGTTTTCCTTCCTGTCTGTTCTATGGATTTCAAACTCCAGCATCAGATGGGGAGGAAATGGACTTACAGACTGAGTATGTACATATCCTACGGGTTTTACTTCTCTGCTTGAGCCTGGACCCAGTTATCTAACCTCTCAGTGTGATCATCTCAAAAATGGGGATAATTGTACCTATTTCACCAGTTCATGTATATTAAATTGAGATAACATATGTTCAAAGTCTATATTTCTTCTATGAGACTCTTGGATGATTCTCTGCTTTCAATATGTAGTGTATATTTTTTACTTAAAAAAAATGGAATTAGTAAACTGTTTTATTCCTGTGTGCTTCTTCCCCAAAGGCAAATGACATACATACTGTGTGTTGTGTATATGAGATGAGGGTGTTTATGAAATTCCTGTGGAAATTCTCTTTGTTTCTAGAAATATTCTGGTTTGTTACCTTTCTAGTAGAGAAAAGAAAGGAATCTATGTTTCTTCCTTCCTTCCTTCTTTTCTTTTTTCCCTTTCTTTTCTTTTCTTTTTTCCCTTTCCTTTTCTTTTTTCTTTTCTTTTCCTTTTCCCTTTCCTTTCCTTTCCTTTCCTTTTCCTTTCCTTTCCTTTCCTTTCCTTTTCCTTTCCTTTCCTTTCCTTTCCTTTCCTTTTCCTTTCCTTTCCTTTCCTTTCCTTTCCTTTCCTTTCCTTTCCTTTCCTTTCCTTTCCTTTCCTTTTTTCTTTTCTTTCTAAATTAGTGACAAGGGGATGTAATGTCTCAAAGAACATTTGCCCAAAGAGAGAAGAGAATTACATTTGGGTAACAACATTGGTCCACCATTTCTGCACAGTGGGACTTGTTTAAAGGGGCCAAAACCCCCTCCCCTTCCTAATCGAGTCACCTGATTAGGTGTGGGCAGTATAGACACTCCAGCTGTGGGCAGGGCACCTCCATTGCCCACCCCTGAAACCACGTGAGCCATGCCAGGGGCTGGACAAGGGTGCAGTGGTTTGGGTTGGGCTATGGGGACAGCGAAATGGTCCCACTTTCAACACCAGGCTAGAGGCAAAGCAAAGGACACTGGACAAGGATAAACACTGCATCACACAGCGGCAGTAGGACACCTGGCTGGACTCTGTCTCTCAGTGCTCTGAAACGTGCCTCAGTGCAATCAGTCGATCTCAGTTAGACTTTGTCTAAGATGGTGAGGCAGCCTTGAAAACCTCTACTTTTGCCAATTTTCTGAGGCAGTTCCAGAAGGGAAGGGGAAAGTCGGTGACTCAGAATTAGGACCTGTTTCCCCACCCTCCCTCGCCTGGAATTTACTGAGAGCACTTTTTTCTGCTAACTCTTTTAAAGTGGAATAATCGAGACATGCATTTCATAAATCCTAGTTAATAGATTTCTTAACTTAAAATTTTGAATAGTTTTTGTCTAAATTGCAGTAATCATCCCTTGGGCCTTAATTAAATTTAATGCATTAATTTAATAAAATTAAAAGTAACTATTCTAGAAATCAAGTTGATTCTCCAATTTTGGAAAATATATTCTCTAGCTGAGTGACCACATGTCCAGACAGAACGGGAGAATGGATTTGGTGGGAAAACTGGCCATTGGGTCCATTGGTTTCCTCTCTAAAAATGAAGCCTCACCCATTGATGAAAAAAGTAGTTGAGTTTTGATTTCTCCTTTAAAGGATCTGGACAGTCGGGTGGTTTGAGTCAGGTCTGAGAGGGAAATGAGGCAGCTTCCCTCCGGCCTGGGCCTAGCCTGCAGGAAAAGCGGCAGGTGGGCTTCCTTCAACACTTCTCCAGTGTCCCATGGCCTCATTCCTCATGGTGCAGCTGTCCGGGCACATGATCTTCCTAGTGACTTCCAGAGAGACCTGTCTTTCCTGTACCCCTCGCCGTGTTACAGGGGAAAGAGCATGGCCTACATAAAGGGCAGATTTTGAACCGAAATCTGGCTCTGACGTGCACTGGGTGTATCAGGGGCCCATTACATAACCCCTCTCTGAGCCTGGGTTTCCGCATCTGTAAGACAGAGACAGCACCTACTTTGCATAACGTTTGTGAGCATTAAACAGAAAAGTGACATCCAGGACTCAGCAGGTTCTCAGTATTAATTCACTGTTCTCCTCCTCCTCCTCACCTCTGGGGCTTCCAATGTGTGTCAGATTTTCAGGGGAACAAGATCTTGCTACAGCCTATTGTTCCTAAGCAACACGTGTAGATATTAACAACAATCTGTGGGATCACCAGTATGAAGCCGTGTCTCCAGATGTTCTGCCTTCCAGGTATAGGATGTGGGTGTAGAAGTAGACCACCATGTTGTAAGTACTCTGTTTACTAAGGGCATAAGGTCAACCTGGGTTCTGATCCCGGTTTCATGGCTTCCTGGCTCTGAAACCTTGGGCACATTTCTTCTCTGCTCTCACTTTCTCTTTGCTGATCCATAATAGCATTTCTTCATAGGTGTGTGGGAGAAATGGTAGATAATCCATGCAGAGTGCTTAGCACACAAAAGGCCCCCACGCATGTTGGCTAGGATTACGAATGCCATCTTTGTGATGCCACCTAGGAAATGGAACCTGCTCCTGTAGCAAAGGCAAGGAAGGAATAAAGTGACCCCAGCATTTATACAGCTTTAGAGCCATTGAAACACATTTCTTGAAGAAGTGTTCTAAGAGTTTAGAACATTTTTAAGGTCATTTATCTTTAGGGAAATCTTTGTTTACCTTTGGAGTTTTCCAAACCGGTCCCTTAAGATAAGCAAGCCACATTAGTCAGGGTAGGCTAGATTCTGCTACAGTAACAAATAGTCCCAATTCTTACCCCTGCCATGTGTCCATCCCAGGTCTGCCCCCCACTGCCCTCCGTCCGAGGCGCTCCCAAATGGAGAGAGAACGGGGCACGGTCACACCAGAACGGAAAGGTCTTGCCCAGACTGCAACCTGTTTCCTCTGGTCTCATTGTATTACCCGAAGCAGGTCATGGGGCAGCTCCTACCTAACTGGGGGTGGTGGTGTGTGCAGGAGAGCAATCTACTCCAACTATACTCAGAAGGCAGAGAGCTGGAAATACTGATGAGTGCCAATTATTAGCACTCAGACTTAACAGAAATGCAAGGCACTCGAACCCACCATTTCTACATACTGGTAAAATGGCACCGATATTCAGCGGAAGGCTCATTGCTAGAATGTCAGAAGAGATGGTACTTTTTGATTCCCAAGACTCATCATTTTATGGTTGAATTTAAAGTGACTTTTGGAATACCTTTTTCTAGGAACCCATGATGAAATCAAGTTCTAGACTTGGAACCAGGAGAAGTGATCTTATCTATAAATGAAAACCTGAATATAATTGCTCCTAATAGCAATTCAGTGTTTAATACATAATTTGTGCTGCTGAGACACTGATAACAGAACATTTAAGGAAGAGAAAACAGCTTCATATAGACCATATTTCCATTTAGAGCATCAGCAAAAACTTTTTTTTTTTTGGTGACAACTTTCATGCCAACAGATCTGTTACTAAATAAGACCCCATGAGTCTTACGTTGCATTGGGAAATTAGTCTTTCTTCAGATCTTTCTTTAAAAATATCATGCATCCCCAGTGGGCACATTTCCAAGCAAGTGGTACCTTCAGAAGATCTTACCAGTAGCAACAGAGGTCTGGGTGGCTTTAGCACGAGCTGTGTCCACTGACTGACATATCTCTTCATCCAGAACAGCACACACAGCAAAAACACAGGGAGATGGGGAACAGCAGAGTGACAAGGGTAAATATGATTGCCGGCAGGGTAAATCCCAGGGGTGAGGCAAGGATTAGAAATGTGCAGATAAAACAAACGGAATTTTATGAATAACAAATGTGTAAGATTTCCCAGGCTAATGGTAACATATTCATTCGTACAAGTGCATGTGGTTCAGAGCGGGTGCCTGATAAACGCGTCTTTGATCACAGCCCTGGTGAATGGAGTTGACATTGGTGCACGTTGCTATGTGTTCCATCTGTCTTGGAGACCGGGGGGCAGTGCCGGTGCTTCCAGCCAAGACCTCCCCAAAAGTCTCCTTTTCAGGCCCTCAAGGCGAGACTACCTGTCAGTCAGTCTGTGAAATTCCCACTTGGACACCCCGCCTCTCACAAACGTAGTTAGCGGTGAGAAGGCTGTGGTCCCCCAGCTCCTTTAGAAGCTTTCTGCTGGGGTCTCGGATCCAGCTCTTGGTGTACGTTCTAGAACCCTACTGCCCAAAGTGTGGTCCCCGCACTGTATCAGCAATATATCGCCTGGAGCTTGTTAGAAATGCAGATTTTGGGCCCCAGCCCAGGGCTAGGGTATCAGAATCTGCAAATTCATAACATTTCAGGGGATTCATGTGCTCGTTAAAGTTTGGGAAGCACCAGCCCACAGAACAACTCACATTCCTTTCAGAATTAGAAACGATGCTTTTCTGAGTTTTTCTTTTCTTTTTTTTCCCCGAGTTTTTCTTTAAAAACAGATGGTTGCACAGCTAATCATTAAAGACTGCTCACGGCCCCTGAATTTTAAACTTCTGGTAAGAGGAGAAATGTCTTTCTTTCCTCTCCAACCACAACTGGAATTCCTCATGGAACAGGTAAATGGCACACACCTCCGCCTGTAACAGGGGACCTGAAGACAGCCTTTGAGCGTTCTCCTGCCGCTACTGCTTACACGTGGTTGTCAGCCTCTTCCATCCCGGTCATCCCGACTCTTTCTCAATTTAACATCCGGTACTTGGAGCATTCTAACTCGGTGAGCCGTGGAGAGTGTTGCACCCTCCCTCCCCACCCCCCCTCCCCCTGAATAGTCCCAGTGAGGGAGCCTCCAGTCCCAGGCTGTCCTCAGGCTGATTCCCGGAATTACGACTCTGCCCTTCTTTTGATTTTTACTATCTACTATGGAAGTGTGTTTCCTTGATTTGCAACTTCATGGCCTTTTCTCACATTTTTGGCTCTGGACATGAGAGACGGCCCCTGGTTTCAGCTTCTGCCCGACCGGGGACATGGTCTCAGGTGACTCCGTGCACCTTCCCAGCTCCAATCAGCCAATACCTTGGTGTGCCCTCTCCTCAGCCTGGTGAAGGCTCTTCTGGATTTCACCCGGCCCCCAGGGTAAGGAGAATGGACACATTCTTAATATGTGTTTCTTCTGTGAAGGGGATGAGTGTATTGGTCATGGCCCCCAGAGTCACACACGTGTTTAGTGTTAAGTGCCAACTACCATGTAGATAGTCTCAGAAGAGAATCACTCTCATCCTAGCTATAAGAAAACTCCAGGTGGGGGCGCCTGGGTGGCTCAGTTGGTGAAGCATCTGCCTTCGGCTCAGGTTGTGATATCAGGGTCCTGGAATCGAGTCCCACGTCGGGCTCCCTGCTCAGTGGGGATCTGCTTGTCCCTCTGCCCCTCCCCCTGTTCATGTGCCCTCTCTCTCTCCCTCAAACAAACAAATAAGTAAGATCTTTAAAAAAAAGAAAACTCCATGTCACCTACCCAATCACAGCTTTTCTTGAGACCTTCAGAGAGCTTCACGTGCAAGACAACTACATGGGCTGAATCCCAAAGAAAGGGAAACCCCTTTGAGGAGAGATGGGACACACCAACTAGGCCAAACTTCGCTGAGAAAGGAGAAGGAGGTGGCCGCCATACCATAGGTAAGAACAAAGCAGCCAGTTTTAAAGAATCCTTAAAGACCAAGCCTGGGCTGGCAGGAGGCCTGGGACACAGGGAAGGCTGTCCTTGCTTGCAGGCTCTTTCCTACAGGCCTGCCCAAGAAAGCTTGGGGGGGGGCGCAGAGGCCTTGACAGAGCCCTCCCCAAAGGGCACAGGCTTGTATGAGGTCATCCGTGGCTCTTGGGAAATAGGCACAAACTCCCCTTTTCTGCCAGTGAACAAAAGCCTTGAACTACAGAGAAAGGACAATCATGCCTCCCATCCCAGGACAAACCCAAAGCCCGGTGCTGCAGAGAAACGGACAGGAAATGTTCTCCCTCCCAAGACCAACCACAAATAAGAGGCTGAGATGGGCTTCCGTGGGAAGGAGAGGCAGGAATGCTTATGAAACCCTAACCCCAAGGCATAGATTTGCAGGGTCCCCCACAGGAGCTGAGCATGGCTAACAAGCAAGAACTGTACATTTCTGAGGGAGGGGCTGGGATAGGAGAGTGGATCCCTGAGTGGCACAGTCTTACAGGCAAGGCTGAGAGTGGGGGATGGAGCAGGGACACAGGAAAACCCTCCAGCACCCCAGCCCTGTGCGAGGCAGCCTGTCCCCGCAGGGTTTTGAAGCCTGTGGTGCTTTGAAGGTAATGATTTAAATCAAAGTGAAACTCAAACCCAGTTCAACATCTAACTAGATCAACAACTACCTTGCCCCTCACACCATACACAAAATGAGTTTTTTTTTTTAATGGGCATAAAAACCACTTCCTTCAGTCTCTACTATTTATGCATGATTTTCAGCAGTTGATCAAAACTTGATACTTAAAAAAGAAAAGCAAAACATAACAAAAACAACTAATTTCCAGCAGATAAAGCAATCACCAGAACCAGAACAGGAGATGACCCGGGTGCTGGTGCTCTCAGACAGGGACTTCAGTGTAACTGTGATGAATGCTAAATTATCCAGAGGGAGAAGGAGTATCAATGAACAGAGGGAGAATTTCAACAGACAGGTAGGATTGGTAAGAAAGCGACAAATAGGAATGCCACACGTAGAAACTGATATAAGACACAAGGAATTCCTTTGGTAGGCGTATCAGTAGACTACTCTCAGCTGGAGAAAGATTGATGAACTTGAAGACAGACCAAAAGAATCATAAAAAGTGATACACAAAAAGAATACAAGAGTGACAACAACAAACAAGCTATCTAAGAGCCATGGGACCATGTAAAATGATCTAACATATGTGCGACTGATGTCCAGAATAAAAGAGAAAGAATATAGTGTAAGAAGTATTTAAAGAGATCATGGCTAAGAATTTTCCAAAAATAAAGCAAGACAACAAACCTCAGAGCCATGAAGTTCAGAGAACCTCAACAGTATAAATACAAAAAAACCCCAGAACAAAACAGAACAAAAAATCCAGAAAACCAAAACCAACCAAAGAAACCCCAAATAAAATAAAAACTCACCTACACATACCATAATAAAACTGTTAAAAACCAAAAAAAAAAAAGGAGAAAATATAGAATGCATCCAGAGGGGAGGGCACACCCATCTGGTTCAGTCGGTAGAGCGTGTGACTCTTGATTTTGGGGTCGTAAGTTCAAGCCCCATGTTGGGCATGGAGCTCACTTAAAAAAAATCAACTGGATTTAATAAGACTTAAAAAATATTAAAAAAAGACAATGCATCCAGAAGAAAAAATGACTGGATACAGAAGAAGAAACGTGGTTAGGATAGATTTCTTGTCAGATATTATGCAAGGTAGAGGATAATGGGGTGATACCTTTAAAGTAGTGAAAGGAAAAAAAAAATCTATTAACCCAGAATTCTATACCCAGTAAAAATATTTTTCAAATTGAAGGCAAAAAATAAAAACTTTTTGACAAAACCTGAGATAACTCACTGCCAACAGGCCTGTGTGGTACAGAAAATGTTGAAGGAAGTTCTCTGAGCTGTAGAAAAATTGTATCAGATGAAAATTTGGATCTACACAAAGAACTGGAAAGCACCAGAAATAGTAAAAATAAAGTAGATATTAAAAATAGTTCTCTTATAATTATTTTTTAAAAAAGATTATTGACTAAAGCAAAAATAGAAAATGGGTACATGCAACTGATAAATTATTGAACACTACATCTGAAACTAATAATGTACTACATGTTGGCTAATTGAATTTAAATAAAAAAGTAGCAAATGAGTTTTCTAACATCTGGAGAAGCAGGATACATGGAACTAATTATAATGGGGACAGGAGGGAGAAGCTGAAAGCGTAATGTTGTAAATGTGAACTACTAAGGTCTGATAATATTTTGAAATTTTCAGATTGGTTTTAGGCTTAAAGTAGTAGTTTCGGATCGGTTGTTAATATCAATGAACTCCATTACACATGAAAAGGTGTAAGTAGTACAAGGGTCAATTTGAGACTCATAGTTGAGGGGGAAAAAAAGCCTTTTTATCATTTAATTCAGTGGTTCTCAAATCTAGCTAATGCCCGACTTCTTGAGTGTTCGTTAAAAACCTGAACTTCTGGGCGCCATGTCTGGAGAGTGTGATGCCCGCACCTGACTTGGGTGGCGCCTCCTGCTTTCACGTGCCACCTGCTGACATGTGTCCCCCAGTGGCGTGTGCAGCCTTCCTCCAGGCAGGTGTCTGAGCTGACCCAGGCCGGCCGGCGGCAAACGAGTGAACTCCCCCCGGCTGACACGACCCTGGAGCCTGGACACGCGCCAAGAAAACCGTTCATTTTACCACAAAGCTGTGCTCCTGTGGGGCCAGTGTGGAGAAATCAGAATTGCAGGGAACAACTGGTTATTCTTGACAAATCTATGGGCCTTCTGCTCCAGGAAACGGGGACCACGGAAACTGTGGGCCATGGGCGGCCAACCACACCAGCCTCGGTGTAGGCCGCTGTGTGGTTTAGAACAAGAGCTTCTGGGTCATCACGTGATCCCACTGCCTGCTTTCCTCCAGACAGAGGCCATGGATGAGCAGCATCTCTTCGGGGACCCACGCTGGCTTGGGCCCTTGTGTGTGGCACATCCGTGGGGCCAAGGTTGGGTAGACCAGGTTGTCAAGCGCTCCTGAGTCAACAAAGGCTGTGGTCTGGAGGTGCAGATGGGAAGAGAAGTAGCCCTCAACGTTGGGCCAGGATCACCAAGGACAGGGTTCAGAAGATGGATAGGAAATGCGGGAGGGGGATGCTGGGCTGGGCTCCTTGGCAGGGGTGCGTGGGCAGGACAGTGCTGCTTAGAAACCAGAGTGGGTGGCTCCTTCCCGGATTCGTCTCCTTCTCTTCGTGGAACAGCAGGGACAGGATTTTCTCCCTTCCAGTGGGGGCGTGGGGGCTGGGTTCTGCCAAATAACCCAAATATTAGAAAGCCTGGTGTCTCCTTAATGAGGTGTGCGCTTCCTCCAGGTGGCAGGAAGACGAGCAGCCGTCCCACTTCTGTGGCTGGTTTTTTTCCCTTCTTTTCTTGTTCCTCCATACCCACTTCCTCCATTTTGGGGGTTCTTGTATGTAAAGCACTGACCGACACAGTGTTTTTGCCAACCTTATACCCGAATGAGTAATTTTCCTACCAACTTTCTGAAGAGTTGGTTCCCAAAAATCAGCAGCAGTGGCCTTGAGCTACAGTTCAGCTCTTCACTGGCAGCCTGATCTTGACAAGTTGGGTCGCCATAGAAGTAGACCTCTGTCATCGATCTCCATGGATGACCGAGGCATAGCCTATCTGATGTTCCATTTCTACCGTCCACGGCCTGTCCACGCATCCCCCCGACTTCACACAGGAGGAAATGGAGGCCCAGGGAAGAAGTGACTCGCACAAATCCCCCAGTCAAGGAGCAGTTGAGTCAAGATTCAGATTCTGATCGAATCCCAAGGGCTGTTACACTCCATTGCATCCTGTTCCAGTCAAGACCTGAGACTGGTGTCTCTCTCCCATGGCCCATCCACATGTCCACATCTCCAGTGTCCCATGTGTTATTAACTTCCATGTCCTAGGTCTGTACTCTTTAATATTTTAACTGAGTGGGGGATTTCAACTCTAAAAGGAAATCAAAAGTCATATAACCCAGGGGGAGAGTCCATTCATTTTCCTGAAACGTATTTGTCCGATGGCCAGGAGCGGCTCCGTGTGTCCCGTCAAACTAAGATGCTCTATTTAACAAGATGTTTGTAGCATCTCTGTGGCCTCCAGAGAAGTGGTAAACACACAGAGTGGTCCAGAGCGAGGAGAAGTTGGAAAGGAAGTTGCTTGGCCCCGCTGAGGTTCGCGTAAATGTCCCATATAAAGGCTGCCTACCTTTTTTTCTCTTTCAACTTAAAACCTCTTCCCCTTTTGAGATGACAAATCACAAAATCGGCTTGCCCCAGATTGCGGTGATCTCCCTCTATCTGTGCATCAACCAGAGGCTGATACAAGAGATCAGGTCTGAAGATTGTTGCAGAAATGAGATAAGCTTTTACAAACCCCAATTTTCCATGCCCCTCACCATTTCATCCCTTCATCCGCGCGGCAAGTATTTCGGGAGCGCCCGCCCTCGGCCAGGCCCTGTCCCAGACAACTGGGAGTCAGCAGTGAGCGAAACAGACAGAACTCTTCTGTGCTGGAGCTCGCACACTCACGGCCACAAGAAGGCAAACATGCTAGGCAGGGGCAAATAAGGCAAGGTAGGAGCCAGAGATGGGCTGGGAGCCCGGAAGCCACCGTAAATCCGTGGTCAGGGAGGCTCCAGCCTTGTGTAGTTGCCCAAGGCAGTGAGGGGTCAGCTCCGTGGTTGTCTGGGGTGGGCGTTCCCGCTAGAGGCATCGTGAGGACAAAGGCCCTCAATCAGGACTGTGCTGAGCAAACTCAAGCAAAGGCCTGGTTGCCAGGGTGACCAGCGTCAACAACAGAAGGGGCGGGAGAGCAAGCGGGGAGGTGGTGGGAGCATGGAAGGGGAGGGCAGGTCCCCTGTGGGTGCTGTAGGTCATAGTCAGGATACAGGGTTTTATTCTGTTGCCTTTGGGGTGCCCCTGGAGAATTTGAACAGAATACAGACATGATTTGAATAATTTTAAAAGTCCCACTTTTCTATTGGGTGGAGAACAGACTTCAGAGGGCCGGGGATGGGGCAGGAGACCAGCTGGGAGAGGAACGCAGGGAGGCCGCTGGTTTTGGGGTGCAGGATGTGCATTCGATCTGGAAGGGAGAGCTAGGAGGATTTGCTGCTGCATCTTGTGGGACAACTGAGGGGTTAGTGGCCTGAGGGCCTGGGAGGGGTGTCTGTTGCTGAGAGGAGCAAGACTGGGCAGGGGGAGGGCGGGGGAGGGGACATTGAGCGTGAAGCGGAACAGAGTGAGATCCTTCTGAGCAGGAAGCCTGACATCTGCAGTTCTGGAGATGGATTGTACTGAGGGTACAGCTTGGGGGGCGTGGTTGGCGGAATAGTGTCTCCCCCCACATTCACGTCCACCTGGAACCTCAGAATGTGACCTTATTTGGAAAGAGAGTCTTTGCAGATGGAATGAGTGACAGGTCTCAAGATGGAACCGTCGTGGCTGGAGGGTGGGGTGCCCAGCCCACCTTCAAACTATGTTCTTATAAGGGGAGAGGGCACGGAGAGACACAGAGACGGCGATGGGGACAGGGAGGGAGAGACGGGGGCGTGTCTGCAAGCCACGGACTCCGCGCTGCGGGCGGCCATGGGGAGCCAGGGGAGAGGATGGCATGGTCCGTCTGTGGGAGCCTCAGAAGGAACCAGCCCTGATTTGGGGCTTCTGACCTCCCAACCTGTGAGGGAATAAATTTCTGTTCTTTTAAGCCACCACGTGCTGGTGCTTTGTTGAGACCTCGGTGGGAAACGGACGTGGGATCTCAGGGCTCAGACAGGGTTTAGAGTGTTGGTCCGGACGGAGCCACATGGGGCCTGAGCACAGGGCACCCTGACGTCTGGGACACAGAAGTGAGGGGCCCCCTGCAGGAGCCTGACACCTCCTCTTCTCCATCATTCCAGGGGAATTTCAAAATAGTAGCCAGTGGGAAACACCAGGGGGGAACAGCGGGTAAGTGTGTGCGGCGCCTCCACCCCGCCCGCTGCGGGAACGAAGCTTTGGGCCAGGTCGGTCATCACTGAGTGTCCTTGCAGCCCAGGGCCCACTACTAGGAATCAGCCTCATAATGTCTTCACTGGCTTGGGAGGGGTGTCGCATATCTTAAATTTCAACTTTTTGAGATATAATTTATATACAACAAAATGCGTTCATTTTCAAGGTTCTTTCAACGAGTTTTGACAAATTTATACCAGTGTAACCTCAACCACAATCAAAATAGGTTTTCCTTTCCTATCAATCCCCGCCCCTCCCTCCCTGCTGCAAGCAAGCCCTGATCTGTTTGTGGTCACCATGTCTTAGCGGCTCTCCCTAGGATCTCGGGAACGGGGAGTCACGCCGAAGGTACACTGCTGTGCCTGCCGTTCTCAGCGTCCTGCACGCTGTGGCGTCATGCGCGCTGGTGGGCTGGAGTCCGCGGGCACATGCTGTGCATCTCTCCCCAGTCCTGCGTTCCGTGCCGTGGTGTAGGCTGCTTGACCTTGGCCAATGTGGGAGAGTCACGCCTCAGGAATTGGCAAGTACTATCAGTCAGGCCTTTTTATCTCCTGAAAAGCCGGCTGATAAACATTTAGTGGCCCACCACTGGTCGGGTCTTTGAGTATTCAACTTCCTGATCACTCTTCTGGCCACATCAGCAGAAAGCCCAGCATCTGCTGACTGGCCCCCATCTCCCAAGAATCCTGGGAGGATGTCCTTGAGGGGCTTGTCCTGCTTCCCAAGGCACCACTGAGAGAGAAATGAAGACTCTGACCCACCCCTGAGCCTGAATGCATAGGGGCATGTCTTGTATTGTTACTGCTTCTGTCCCACGGTGGTGGGGAGCTGAATGGAGCCTTGCTACGGTTTGTCTAGAAACTGCAGGCCAGAGGGGTCTTCCCAAGGAAGCTGATGCCACCACTGAGTCAAGGGTATATTCTGTGCTTGCACAAGCTCAGTGTCATTCCCTGGTGTGCTCAGCTCCTGGTGGAGGCAAAGCCTCTCATCAATCTTGTTTGAGAGCTTTGAGTCGCCGTCACCTGTTGGTCCTCCTTTCTTCATGGTGTGTTTCCCCCAGGGCTCTTGATGTTCTTCTCGTCAGTGAACTTCAGTTGAGACCACTGAGAAGTTTTAGTAATGCTGAACCTAAAAAGAAAATGTCTCTTTTCTTGTAGGGGTGCCTCTGGCCCTGATGTAGATTTATGCCCCTTTTTCCCAGAGCCTTACAGTTTTGCAAACTGAGTCAAAGAGCAGCCCTAGTCGAGCCAGCTACAAAAGTTCTCGGTACAACTTGCCACCATGGCCTACTTGTTCTGTGCTTACATGACTTCTGAGAACCAAGAAGACCCGTTCCAGAACCTCTGTTTCTCCTGAGACTGGAAGAAGGCTCTCCAGCTGTGTGGGATTCCTGCATCTCCCATGGCAGACCCCACCATGAGTTCCTTGAAGTTTTATGAATTTCTTTGTATTTCTAAGGAAACAGAGACAATTCAATGTGATGCTCCTGAATTCAAACTCTGGGGTTGCTAACGATTTGCTTTGTTTTAGCCCAGAGAAAGTTAAATTATTCCTCTGGGTAAAGGCATGCACTTAATCAGCCACACGAGAAGGATGATCTTCCACAGTTCAGGGCTGACAGGCGCTGTGTCACTGTGCCAGGAACAGCGACACCTCACAGATGAGCACCCACAGGCTCTTTCACATCCAGCTCATCCTCTTGTTCCACGTGAGCGCCAGTCACGTAACCATTCTGTACTTTCTCACCCTTTGGTGTAACAAAACAGTGTGCCGGACACTTACCAAAGTGGGGCAGGTCTCATGTCTGTGGTTGGAGCACTTTGTAAGTCCAGATGGGTCTGTGCACAGAAGGGTGATTAGATGTGTCCCCACAAATCGAACAGCCGCATCTGGGAGACCAGCGTGAAGAGGTAAGGGCTGGAAGGTCCCTGAGCAGGCAGCTCTGTGACCCACCCTGGAGAAGGAGTTCCCTCGGCCCTGCCTCTGCTCAAGTACTTCTAGTCTTAGAGCTCACTGTGGCAGGCGAATTATTTGATAGTAAGGAGTCCTCTCATTTGTTAGAAAGTTCTCCTTTGAATGAACTGATATCTGCTGAAACTTCCCTTATGCTACTAATCTCCTCTTGCAGCACACTTTCTGGTGTGTAACAAACCCTCAGAAAATGCTAGGGGAACTGAGAACAAGGCTGCTTCTTGCCTGGCACAGTTTGACGCAATCGGAAAATAACTCTCATGTTGCTCCCCCAGTGTTCTTGTTTGGGGCTAAACATATGCAGTTCCTAGGATTCCTTACAAAGGGGCTCATGGTCCCAGGCTGCATTCTTCAGTGCAGCTCACATCACACCTAGGATGTGGTGCCCAGCCTGGAAGAAACGACCCTTTGTCAGCACGGACACCACCTGAGGCAGATTGGTGGCCCCAGTGGCCTCAGAGAGTGGCCCTGCACTCCTGTCCTTGGCAATGTGGTTTCATAGGCCTCCTGTGAGGAGGCAGATTGGTTTACCCGGCTAGTTGGTCTGCCTTCGCCTGAGACTGATCTGGTCAGGGGATGCGGCAAAGGGACGTTGCGCCGATTCTGAGTCTAACCCTGAGAGGTTTCTGTCAGAGAATTGCCCTATCCTGAGAGCAGGCTGGGGCTGCTTGGTGAGGATGAGAGAGCACACAGGGCAGAGCTGGGTTGTCCCAGCTGAGGCCACCCTAGACCAACCAGCAGGGGCTGACCTAGGAAGACAGGTGCGTCAGTTGGTCCAGTCACCTTGGCTGTCTGGTCCCAGCTTACCTGTAGACTTATGAGCAATAATAAAGGTTCGTGTCACATGTCACTGAGGTCTTAGGGTTCTTTCTTACACAGTGTTATTTTGGCAGTAGATAACCTATATACCATACTGCCAGTGCCATCCAAGACTGGATTATCTATCATAGTGACTTACAGCAAACTTGTGATCAATTTACCTTCATCTCAGAATGTTTACATATACCAACATCGTGACCTGTGTTGCCCAATACGGCAGCTCGTAGCCACATGACAATGGAGTGTTGGGAATGTGGTAACTGAACTGAGATGTGCTGTAACTATCAAATGCATGTCTGATTTTGAAGACTTCATACAAAAATTAGGTAAAATATCTCTCAATGATAAATTTTATATTGATTACATGTTGAAATGATTATAGTTTGTATATATTGAGTTAAAAATATTTTGAGGATTGGGGTGCCTGGGTGGCGCAGTCGATTAAGCATCTGACTCTTGGTTTCAGCTCAGATTGTGATTTCAGGGTCATGAGATTGACCCTGGATAGGGCTCTGCATTCAGCGCAGTCTGCTTAAGATTCCCTTTCTCCCTCTGCCTCTGCCCCTCTCACCTGTGCTCTCTCTCTTTCTAAAATAAATAAATGAATCTTTAAAATATTTTGAAGATTAATTTCCTGAGTTTCTTTTGAGCTTTTTAAGTGTGAATACTAGAAAATTACAAATTATACACGTGACTCATGTTATGTCTCACAACACCATTCAAGATAGTCTCTTTGCAGCCTGTATGTTTGTAATTTTCTTTTTTCAGTATCTTATTGCTTTCAGTTCCAATCACGTCAAATAATATGGAATCCCGAGCATTCTCTTTACTATGAGTTATCCCTCACAAATTTTATAATTCAGCAAATTGGATAAGCATCTCTTCCCTATTTTCATCAAAGTCATTGATATAAAATAATTCTGATGAGCACAAGATCAATATCACAACCCCATAACATTTCACTAATCAGTTTATTTCACACTGAGAAAATGATTTACCATACCTGGCTCTACTGTGATTCAATCCATTAAGAATCTGCCTAAGAGTAGTGTGATTCAGCCTACCTTTTACCATTTTATCCAGAAGGATTTAGAAAGAATTTTTGTGAAGTGCTTTGCTACAATCATAATACATTTGTGGAAATCCAGATTTGAAGAACGGGAGGTAAAACTGAGATCTGCTGACAGGGAGGAGCTCCCCACTACACCAGTGAACTGACACATTGAGAAAGGAAACAAGGCATGAGTCAACCAAGATGATGACCTAGGAGGCTCCTGAGTGCCCCTCCTCCCACGGCCACACCAAATTTACAGCTACACATGGAGCAATTCCCTCTAAAAGAGATCCAGAAACTGGCAAAGGGACTCCTACACACGAGACACAGGAACAAATAACCACATCTCATTGTGTGAGAAAGGCTGAGACACACTTTTGCCGTAAACTCTACCCCTGGCAGAGTGCCATACGATCTCAGGAGGGAACTGCAGTTCCTAGCTTCCCCTTGAGGAGCAAATGGTTTGGATCTCACATCTAGAGTCCCACAACTCTTAAGACTCCCACCAGAGGGATGGGGCCCCCAAACAACTAGCTCTGAAAGCCAATGGGACGTGTGTCCACGAGACTCACAAGACTGTGGCAAACAGAGAAGCAACTGTCAGTGGGCAAGCAAGTACTCACCCAGCTATCCCCCAAACTCAGCATAGAGAAAGCAGGCAACATGACCTATGTCTCAGTCTCTCCCTGAAAGGGTTTTATCTGCATACTCGAAAAGTCACTATCCAAGGGCCACGTTTCTAACTTGGCCAGCATTAAGGTGCTGGCCGAAATATTCCCCAGAGACTGGGAAGCAGGTAGATGCCTTTCATCCCTTCTCCCTCCAGCCTGCTCCAGTAATAAAACCTAGCTGCCAGTGTCTCCTTGGAAGGTGCTTGAACACACATGTGCTTCCTCAGCTTTTGTGGTTCCAGCTGAAAGGACAGGACCCTGGATCACCTGTCCCCAGTAGCCAAAGGGGCTAGCGCTTATGATTCCCAGGACTGTTGCAAGCAAACAGTTCTTAATGGTCACAGGAGCAACATAGCCTCATCTGCCGCATGCCTCCTGCCGGTGGCTATACACCCAGGCCCAGCACAGAAGGAGCAGGCAAAAAGGCCCATCTCCAAGCTTCTCCCTAGAAGGAACTTAACTATGTACTTTCCCAGCTTGATTTATGCACCCAACATCAGAGCACCTAAGTAGATAAAGCAAATATTAACAGAGCTGAAGGGAGAAATAGCAATACAATAATAGGAGGGGACCACTTTCAACAATGGATAGAGCACCCAGACAAAAGATCAATAAAGAAATATGGGACTGCACTACTATTAGACTAGATGGGCCTGACAGATGTCACATTCCATCCAACAGCTGCAGCATACACACTCTTCTTGTGCACATGGAACATTCCTCAGGATAGATAATATGTTAGGCCCAAATATGTTGTTTATTAAAACAAGCCTTAATGAATTTCAGAAGACTGAAATCATATCAAGCATCTTTTCTGATCACAAAGGTATGAAATGAGAAATCAATTACAAGAAGAAAACTGAAGAATATGTAGAAATTAAACAACATGGCCCTGAACAGCAAATGGTTCACAGAAGAAATCAAAAAGTATATTGAGATAAGTGAGAATGGATGCACAACATACCCAAACTTATGTGATGCAGCAAAAGCAGTTCTAAGAGAGAAGTTTATAGTGATAAACACATACATTAATAAAAAGAAAGATCTCAAATAAACAACCAAATTTTATACTTCAATGAACTTTACACCTCAGGGAACTTGAAAAAGCAGAACAAACTAGGCCAAAGTTAGTAGAGGGAAGGAAATAACAAAGATCAGAGCAGACATAGAGACTAAAAAGGCAATAGAAAAGATCAATGGAACTAAGAGTTGATTTTTTGACACAATAAACAAAATAGACAAACTTTTAGCTAGACTTACCAGGAAAAATAAAGGGAGGACTCAAATAAATAAAATTAGAAATAAAAGAGGAGATATTACAACTGAACAATAGAAATATGAAGGATCATTAAAGGCTGCTATGAACAGTTACACACAAAAATATTTGATGACCTAGGTGAAATGGATAAATTCCTACAAACATACGACCTACCAAGCCTGAATCATGAAAAGATAGAAAATCTGAACAGATCAATTACTAGTAAGGAGAATGAATCAGTAATTAAAACCTCCCAACAAACAAAAGTCCAGGACCAGACAGCTTCACCGGTGAAATTCTATGAAACATTTAGAGAAGAATTAATACCAATCCTCTCAAATTCTTCCAAAAAATAAAAGATATGGAAACATTTCCAAACTCATATTATGAGGCCAGCATTACTCTGATACCAAAGCCAGACAAAGTCATTGCAAGAAAAGAAAATTACAGGCCGGTATCCCTGATGAATGTAGATGCAAAAATCTTCAACTAAATATTAGCAAACTGAGTTCAACAATACATTAAAAGGGTTATACAGCATGATCCAGTGGGATTTATTCCAGGGATTCAAGGATGGCTCAACATCTGCAAATGAATTAATGTGATATACCACATTAAGAAAATGAAGGATAAAAATCATATCATCAACTCAATAGGTGCAGAAAAAGCATCTGACAAAATCCAACATCCTCTCATGATAATGACTCTCAACGAAGTGGGTATAGAGGGAACATATTTCAACATAATAAAGGCCATATATGACGAACCCACAGCTAACAATATACTCAATGGTGAAACACTGAAAGCTTTATCCCAAAGGTAAGAAATAAGACAAGGATGTCTACTCTAACCACTTTTATTGACATAGTACTGCAAACCCTAGTCAGAGCAATTAGTCAATAAAAAGAATTAAAAGGCATCCGAATAAGAAGGAAGAAGTAAAATTGTCTCTATTTGCAGATGACGTGATATTATATAGAGACCCTATAACACTTCACCAAAAACTGTTTGAACTAATAACAATTTCAGCACAGTTGCAGGATATGAAATCAATATACAAAAATTAGCTGCATTTCTATACACCAACAAGGAACTATCAGAAAAAGAAATTCAGAAAACAACCCCAATTACAATTGCATCAAAAAGAATCAAATTCTTAAGAATAAATTTAACCAAGGAAGTGAAAGATCTATGAACTGAAAAGTGTAAGACATTGATGAAAGAAATTGAAGAAGACATAAATAAATGGAAAGATATTCTGTGCTCATGGACTGGAAGAGTTAATATTGTTAAAATGTCCATAGTACCCAAAGCCATCTATAGGTTCAATGCCATGCCTATCAAAATCCAATGACATTTTTCACAGAAATAAAACAAGCAGTGTAATATTTGTAGAGAACCACAAAAGACCCTAAAGAGCCACAGCAGTCTGAGAAAGAACAAAACTGAAGGTATCACACTTCCTGATTTCAAACTGTATTACAGAGCCACATAAATCACAACAGTGTGGTATTAGCATAAAAACGGGCACAGGGATAAATGGAACAGAATAGAGAGCCCAGAAATAACCCCACACATATGTGGTCAGCGAAGTTTCCACAAAGGAGCCAAGAATCTACAATAGGAAAAGAACAGCCTTTTCAATAAACAGTGCTGAGAAAACTGGACAGCTCCATACAAAAGAATGAAACTGGACCCCTGTCTTACTCCGTACACAACAATCGACTCAAAATGGATTAAAAACTTAAACACAGAACCTGAAACCATAAAACTCTTAGAAGAAAACACTTATCAGTCTTGGTGATGCTCTTTTGGATTTGACACCAAAATCAAAGGCAGCAAAAGCAATAATAAACAAGTGGGACTACATCAAACCAAAAAGCTCTGCACAGCAAAGGAAACCTTCAACAAAATGAAAGGAAACCAATTAATGGGAGAAAATATCTGCAAACCACATATCTGATAAGGAGTTCATATCTAAAATATGCAAGCAACTCATCAACTCAATAGCTAAAAAACCCCCCAAAACAAAAAAACCACCCCAAAATAAACCCAATCGAAAAATGGGCAAAGGACCCAAATAGACATTTTTCCCAAAGAAGATACAGATGACCAACAGGTACGTGAAGAAATGCTCAACATCACTCATCATAAGGGAAATGCAAATCAAAACCTCATAGAGATATCACCTCACACCTGTTAGGATGTCCACGGTCAAAAACAACAAGAGGATGTGGAGAACAGCAACCCTTGTGCACTGTTGGCGGGAGTGGGAACTGGCGCACCCACTCTGGAAATCCGTATGGAGGCTCCTCAAGTCATTAAAAACAGAACTACCCTATGATCTAAGAATCCCAGTTCTGGGTATACATCCCAAGGAAATGCAATTATTATCTCAAAGAGATAGCTGTACTCGCATGTTCATAGCAGTATTATTCACAATAGCTAAGATACAGAAACAACCGAAGTGTCTGTCGACAGAAGAATGGATAAAATATGGCATACGTATAAAGTAGAATATTATTCATCCTTAAAAAAGAAAGAAATCCTGTCGTTTGCAACAACATGGATGAACCTGGAGGGCTTTATGCTAAGTGAGACAAGCCAGACAGAGAAAGACAAATGCAGCAAGTTAACACATACTTGGAATCTAAAAAAAAAAGAAAAAAGGTTGCACTCATAAAAACAGCAGAAGAGTGGTTGCCTGGGGTCAGGGGTTGGGGGGAAATAGGAGAGGTAGTTTTTACAAGCACAAATTTTCAGTTTTGAGATGAGTAAGTTCCGACAATCCGATGCCTACATGATGACTGTAGTTGATAATACTACATTGTATAACTGAAATTCGCTGAGAGTAGAACTTGGAGGTTCTCACCGAAAAACCTCAAGCTGGTTATGTGAGGGGGGACTCCTGTCCCAGGGTATAGGTATATCGAATCATCACAGTGCATGCTTTCAACATCCTGCCATTTTATCTGAAAAAAATAGAGAAAGGAAGCTGCGTGTGGACGGTGTGCTCGGAGCGCTCGCCAGGCTCTTCTCCAAGTGCCCACGAGTCTGTAGGCAGCACGCGCTCCAGCGCACGTCTGGGGCGTCCAGTGACCGCGCGTCTTGAGGGCTTGTTTTCCATCCTTTCGTTTGGGAACTCAGGACATGTGTCGTCTCCAGTTCCGTGAGCATCGTTCTCCGTGGTCCGATACTCTCGGGCTTGCAGGACATTTGTCATCTGAATTCTGCGGCCGTGCGTTTCCACTCCCCAGGCCGCGTCAGGTGTCAGAGGATGTCGGCCTCTGCCCGAAGCCCACGCAGACGAGGAGGAACCCGAAGGGGTCATTGCTGAAACGTCTCAGTCAAGGGAAGGCCACAGAGCCACGGAGGCCTCAAACCAGATGTAGGAGGTCACGTGCGTGGAGGCAAGCGCAGTGAAAATAATCTCCCTGGAAAGTTTGGTAAAGTTCAATACCTTCCCTGATACTCTCTCTCTGACTTTTCTGCTATGAAATATGTTCTTACTTGTAGAAGGACACGCGACAGATTTTCACTGGGCGCGCCCGCACCTGCGCCCCGCGCCCCGCGCCCCCTCCACGCACCAGGGCCCGGTGGGGGTCAGGCCAGGAGTGGCTGAGGAGCAACCCCCGGCCCCGGGGCGTGGCTCGTGCCATTCCCTGGAATGTGTTCTCCCCACTCACCTTCTCAGGGAGGTGGCCGGTCCCGTGTCATCCTCCAGCGCTCCGCTCGAGTGCAGCCCCCCCGCCCCCCCAGGAGCCTGGAGCCTGGCGCCCCGCAAGCCCCCTTGGCGCTCTCCTGTCCCGCGCCGGCCTGTCACAGGTGCGCAGCCTCGCGGGGACCACCGCGTGCCGACACTGACCGCGACCTGCCACCTGGGCATCGTGCTCACCCCTCGAGTTGCGGGTTCGGTTGTCAGTTCTGCTACTTCTTCCTTCAAAACGTTCCCCCGCATTTCTGTTTTTCTCTTCCGTTCACTCCAGGACCTGCAGAGGGGAGGAAGGGTTCTTTCTCCTCCAGCCCAACGGGGTCCTCCCGCCGGGGCCCCGGGCATGGGAGTGACCACTGACCACAGACGGAGCAGCGAGACAAAAGCAGAGGTTTTTAAGGCGGCATTGTGCTTCCGCGCGGGGGCACCCAGACTCCAGTCCCCCGAAGGCTGGTCAGAGGGCGGGCGGGTCCTCCGTCTGGGGCTGAACGCGGGGGCGGGGGCGGGGGCTTCCGGGCAGGGGAGGCACTTTGTGGGGAGAGGACCAGGAAAGGATGGGGCCGAGGGCCGGGAGTCAGATTCGTTATGCAGATAGGAGCCTGTGTCTTCCGCCTAATGGAGCTGTGAAGTCCTCCTCCTCCTGGGATGGGAGAGGGGCACGGGTTCCTTTCCAGAAGGAGAACTTGGGCCATGTTTTAGAACTTGTTCCTGCCTCTGCTGGTTTTCGAGGGCTTTAGTTCAAAACAGTGCACAGGCCAAAGAGACATATTTGGGGGTGGCGTGTTCCACTGGCCTCGCCCACATAGTCAGACCACTGCAGCAGCTTACTTAACTCCTCCGCCTGCATCTGTCTCCCAACCCAACTGGCATCCCTCCTCCAGCCCATGGACTTGACTATGGAGCAGTGCTCAACCTGCTCACCTGTGCATGACCCTCATGGGCTCCCAAGGCCGCTGGCTTTAAGGGTCAGAGTCCTCCCTCAGGCGGCTCTCACTGTCCTGGACCGACCTGATCTTGCTTCTGTCTGTGGGTCTGGGTGGTACTGACGGGCTCTTTGGCATGAGTGTGTGGTTGTTGTCACGTGTGGGGAATTATTCTCAGGTGACCACTACAACCCGAGGATATTGTGACGTGGCATAAAACCTGTTGACTTTCCATCCTTTCAGCTTTGCCTGGTAATGTAAGTGGTGGGAGCTGTCTCCTGTGCTTGATCCTCTTCAGTTCCCCAGACCCCAGCCCTCCCCGATGCTGCTCAGGGACTGCTGAGGTTCGGGGGAGGGGGAGGGGCGAGGATGCTGCTGGTTTACAATTTTTATGCCTTGGAGTGAGTTTTCTTACATGGGTCAGCATGATGTCAGACACATCAAAGTCAGGCTTTAAAAAGGGGAGTCAAAACCTCTTTATTCTTGTCTCCTCTCCTGGACAAACAGTGCTATGCCTCCCCATCTCCCTAACCACCTGCGGTGTCCTCCCTGTGTCCTTTGTTCACATCCTTCATCCCCAACGATGTCTGACTCCTCCCCACTTTCCTGCCCCGTCCTTCAGGAGAGAGTGCAGGAGTCTGGCTGCTGCCATGGTCTCCTTGTGAGCCCGTCCCCTGCGCTCCTGCTCAGGACTCTGTCCCCGGCTATCTGTACACTTGATCACACCCCCCAGAAGGCTGTGGTTGGGTTTTGTTATCTTTTGTCCTTGTATCGGTTAGTAGTGAGTGGTCTTACACAGACAGAAGATGTAAAGTGTAGAGTCTTAAGCAAGCTGGAATTGGGCTTTTCTCTCCTAGGAAGTCCTGCTGATGTGCGGCCCTGGACAGGTGGTCCTCATGTGGCTCAGGGCTCCCTGCACCGCCGTCCCCTGTCCCTAGGGCGTGGCCCTCTGCTCACCAAGTAAAGGGGTTGGTCAGACAGAGAAAAAGGGAGAAGGGCACACACCAGGGGACCCTTCAACTACCCTAGAGCCAGAGCTCTGTCATGCTGCCATGCGGGATGCCACATGGGATGCTGCAGGTTGCCACGTGAGATGCCACGTGGGATGCCACCAAGGCTGGCGTGCAGACCTAGGTCTTTGTTTCCGTGGCCGCAAGTCCAGGCGGCACTGCCAGCCCCGTGGAAGCAGCAGGGCCCAGAGACTGGGAGAGGCTGGTCTCTAGGCCAGCCCTCGCCTCCGCAGTCTGCACGTATTCATGCCTAGACGTGCGCAGGGGCCGCTCGCACACTTTGGGACTCACGCACAGGGCCACGCGTCGGTCTGAAGACAACACAAACCATCAGGGGGTTTCGGCTGCTTGTTCCAGGGGGCTTGCTGGCTCAAAGGCGATGCCCTCAGTTACCTGTCTTCCTTGAGCCCCATGTAAGCATGCTGTCTCTATTTTTCCTACAAAGATGCAGTTTTAACCAGTTCAAAACTCAGAAAACGAGTGTGTAAATGGTTAGAGCCTTGGAGCATCAAAGGAGGCAAAGCTGTTATGGGTCCGGCTCTGCGCTCAAACGGGGCAGCAGGAGCGGGACCCAGGAGAGCTGGGCGCTGGGCTGGGCACCTGCCACCTGGGTCAGGGAAGAGGAAGCTGACCGGGGCGGGGGAGGAGCATTGACAGTGTGTGTGGTGCAGGGGACCTCCCATCGCCGATGACAACCAACACGTACTGGGTTTGTTTGGTTAAAACCCTGACCCCCCCCAGGAAGTGAATGAGGGACTTGGGGAGAAAAATAAGAGACAAAAGCATTTGTGAATGAGAAAAATAGGCTGTTTCCAGGCTGCTTAGAGAGTACATGACTGATGACGTCTACCGGCAATAGATAGAAACACTAGTCACGAACAAAAGTCACTTCCGTGTCTTTTGTATGTCCAAGGAAATGTCCTAGAGGCCAAAGGCCATGGTCCTGGAAGGCCTCTTGATTCTAGAGAATAAATGAAGAGCAACATTCTGGACTTGGGAAGATCCTAATTAACCTGAAATCCTAATAAATGTTATTGGTAAGTATTGACCAAGTAAGTGAGAGAAAAATATTTGAGGAAAGTTTTGTTTGTTTGCAAGTTTCATCAGTGGTTGGAGAGAAACAATGTCCATGAGTTTACTATTATAGACATCTTTTCATAAGTGCTAATATATTAGTAAATATCTGCAGAAAGTTGAAGAGCCTGGAAAGGAAACTAGGGTCAAAACCTCCACAAACTGTGATTCAGATGGTACTCCCTGGAGTTGTTCAGTGTACATCCTGTGCAACTATGAGCGGCAGCCCTGCTTATAGTTACTCACATGGAAGTTAACATTCAAGTGCCCAGGGGGGCTGTGGCTGTGGACACGTGGTCCAGCTGAAGACACATGGTCCAGAATACAAGTGGATTGAGGAGGTTGTTTATGTGGGAGTGTGGATGGCGACCCAGAGTGGATTATCAGAACCAAGCCAAGGGCAGAGGGCAGCTACCGAGGATGACAGCAGTGGTGACGGGAGACTGGTTAGACAGAGGGAGGATTGATCAAATAGGTTATTATCCTGGCGATTTTAGAAGCCATGTTTCTCATGGTCAAAGAAGGAAATTGTAAATATGGAAAGGGAGAAGACTAGAATAAATCCTGCAGTGCTACGTTAAAATTGGAGATATTCGTGGGGAGGACTGGTTTCAACATATGTGGGTAGACACAGATACAAGTAGAGAGGTAACTGTGTGTGTGCACTCGTGTGTGAGTGTGTGTGTATGTGCGTGCGGACAAAAATGCACCCCTGGCTTTTCCACCCCGAGGGCCTGGGAGCAGACACCCTGGTAGCCAAGAACATGCTAGAGCCCAGGGACTCGTTTCTGCATCCCCTTCTCCACAGAATGGAGCCAGGCTTGGAGGAAGGGCAGCTTCCAGGGCTGGGGCTGGGGCAGGGCCCGCTGGGCTGACAGCAGGAAGCAGGAAGAGCTCCAACAGCTGAGAGGGTTGAGTGCTGAGAGGACAGAGTGGCCAGCTCCCAGGGGCTCCTCCTGGTCAAATCTGGAGCAACTTCATGTCAAAATAAATAATGATACTGACAGTAATAAAACAACAGTGGGCTATTCAATAACCCACTGAATTAAATAGGAACCTGTGAGCCTGATTTGGCATCAGTGAATAAGGAAGAGAGGAAGCTTTTAGCAGAATGCAGGCGTCTTGACGTGGGAGGGCTGGTGGCTGGACGCTCCTAGTAAGTGAGGCAGGAAGCGCCCAGGTGTGCTGCACCTGGCGGGTGGAAGCTGGATGAGGAAGGGGACGCTTACGGAGTTTCACAGCTTCTCCTCTTCAAGGACTTCCTCATTCCAAAGTGAGAAAGAATGACCTGACTGGAGTCTACCCGACGCCCTTTCATCTTCCATCGCTTTAACACCACCCCCGGGACAATCCCAGCCCTGCACGATCCCAGCCCTGCACCACCTGCTAGGACCCGGTGAGAAGAGCACAGCATCACTTCTGCGATGTTTCTGCCAGAAAGGCATGTCCCGCATCTGGTCATAAGGAAACACAGCACAAACCCAAATTGAGGAACATCCTCCAATGTGCAGTGTCAGGTGTCAAGGTCAGGAGACCTGGGAAAGTCTGATTTTGAAAGAGCCCTTGAGAATGAAGCACATCACGTGAGTGTGCCCTGGCCCTTTCTGAATGGTTTTAGTGGGACAACTGCGAGGGGTCAGGGACGGGTCCGTGCGGGTTACGAAGCTATCGGTTCTGGCCTCAATGTTATCAGTCAATCCACCCTCCTTCTCTGTAAGATCGCAGACCAGCCACAAACAGTTTCTTTTACCTGTTCTGCCCACTTAGAGCTTTAAGACATGAGGCTGGTGAGAAAAGTGACATCTTAGCAAAAGCGAGAAATATGAAGGTGGGTTTGGAAGAAATGATCTCATGGAGAGTAAGTCATGAGAGAAGTGTGTTTGGTGGTTGGACGGTGCGGACCGGGGAGGCAACATTTCGTTTTCATCACAATGTCCTTGTAGCATCAGATGTATGGGGGACCCGCTCTGTTTCACAATTAGGTTTTCATTTATTTCCACGAATTAACTTTCTGTTTTATCTGACCCTGTGCTGGTTCCTAGGCGCTACCATAAACAGGTGACACCCCTGAGAAGCTGAATGCCCTCATATGACACATTTAGAAATTTAATCTTGGGAGGCATGAAGGTGACACTGGGGAATATAATAACAATGCTCAGCTTATTCAGAATTTAACTAAGACTTCACATTGGCCCCTTTTCTTAGGAGACGTGGGAGGGAAAAGGGGCAGATGGAAGGTTGAGCCTTTTTGTTCTAATCACTGAAGATTTGCTTTTAGTTAATAATTATGTCAATCCAATATGTAATAATAGGTGCCGGCAGGCAACAGTTCTAAATAATGACATCTCAATGCACATGAAGGGAGGCCATTACCATGAGGATTAGAATGACTAGGCTTCATTATTCATGCTCACACTGAATCTCCAAATCCCTGGTGCACAGCCGTGAATCCTGTCCTTAAAATGCAAGTGTTACTCGTCACTCATGGTCCTTATTTAAAAATAATGGAGTCCTGTGACATATCTGTGCTCCGCTGCAGGAGGGCAGAAAGTGGGCCCACTCTATTCTCTCGGAGTAAATGAAAGTTGTGAGCAGCACTGGGCTCCCGAAACACTAAGGAAGCTGACTGCCGAAGGGCTCAGTTGCTCGCTCTGCCAGGGGCCCATTTGGCGTCCTTACAAGTGTGTATTTCAACAAACCAAAATAAAATGTTTAACTGTAAATATTTTTTGTACGTATTGAAGGACAATGTAGGTATTAAAACAATAAAAACATATTTATCTCAGGGCAATGTTTACAAGTTTGTAAGTTCTTCGTTTGGGGTTTTTGCTAGAAGCTGGCCCTAGGTTCGAGGTGGGACTAGTTCGAGGTGGGACTAGCCCTTTTCCCTGGGCTCAGATAAGTAAATTAGTCCAGGTGGTAAAAAGTCAAGTAAGCCATCCCAGTGGAGAAGAACTCAAAATCACCTTCCGGCTTCATGCTCAGGTGTAGTGCGTGGGAAGCTCCCGGGGCAGCATGGGCCGTGGCAGGGCCATCTGGGGGATCTCCGAGCCACCACACCCCTGGGTGTGCCCTTGCTTTGCTGACAGTGCTCTTGGCCCCTGGCCGCAGTGATTTTGGTTTCAGTGCTGAGTTCTGAAGACCATTTCTTTTCTTTGTTCCCATAGAGCACCTCTAATGTATGTCTCATGTAGGCAGCAAGGTTTTCCCTGAGGTTTGGGGATATTAGAGTGCTGGCTACATCACAGTAAAGGCCAGGACAACCTAAGATCCAAATATTAGAAATTTCTGCCTCCAAATTCATGTTATTTTATCAGAATAATGTCTCCCAGGCCCCAGCCCAGGTAAGTCTCTGGGCCTGCATTTGATGTCTAAAAGCACCCATTAGCAAGCTTTCCATATCAAGGGCAGACAACCCCAAGGTTGCTTATCCTATTTACTCTACTAAGAACGAACAAGCAATTTCACATAGCTACTTTTGCTTAAGTAGCATTTTTTTACCTTTCTGAAATATCTCTGCACTGTAAACAGCCTGATGCGGTAATTATTACCATACTGATAGCACTATACCGCACACAGGCTTGCTTGCTAAATCTCAGAGTATTAGAATGTATTAGATGCATAAGAAAAGTAAGTTAGGGTAAAAAAAGTGTTGCTTTTATAGATGATAGCAAAATTCAATAATCAATTGTCCTGAGAACTGGCAGGGCCAAAATCAATAAAAAGTAAAACAAGATTTAAATGTTTTTGTGTTGAAGACCATCATAGATATTTTTTAAAGATTTATTTATTTATTTGAGAGATAGAGCACGAGCAGAGGGGAGAGGGAGGAAGAAGCTCAAGCAGACTCCACGCTGAGCGAGGAGCGTGTTGCTGGGGCTCGATCTCACACCCCAAGATCGTGATCTGAGCTGAAACCAAGAGTCGGATACTTAACCAGATGCACCACCCAAGCTCCCCCATCATTGATTTTTTTTCTTTTAAAGATTTTATTTATTTATTTGATAGAGAGAGAGATAGCGAGAGCAGGAACACAAGCAGGGGGAGTGGGAGAGGGAGAAGCAGACTCCCCGCCGAGCAGGGAGCCCGATGTGGGGCTCGATCCCAGGACCCTGGGATCATGACCTGAGCCGAAGGCAGATGCTTAACGACTGAGCCACCCAGGCGCCCTCCCATCATTGATTTTTAAAGGAGCCAAGAGTTTGGATTAACCTTGCTGTTAAATCTGTACTTGACAGGACAGCTACACCCAGTCATGATGTATTCTTTGGTACCAGCGCCAGAGACAAGACTGTGTGTCCGCTAGACCCTGTGTCTGAAGCTACAAGGTGATCATTAGTTTCTTTTTTTCAATTAGTCTGTCTTTGGACCATCACTGGAGTATTCTGGGGGGAGTGGTCTGTCCTTGGGCCATCCCTGGAGATTCTGAGGCGAGTGGTCTGTCCTTGGGCCGTCACTGGAGATTCTGGGGCGAGTGGTCTGTCCTTGGGCCGTCACTGGAGATTCTGGGTGGAGTGGTCTGTCCTTGGGCCGTCACTGGAGATTCTGGGTGGAGTGGTCTGTCCTTGGGCCGTCACTGGAGATTCTGGGGCGAGTGGTCTGTCCTTGGGCCGTCACTGGAGATTCTGGGGGGAGTGGTCTGTCCGTGGGCCATCACTGGAGATTCTGGGTGGAGTGGTCTGTCCTTGGGCCGTCACTGGAGATTCTGGGTGGAGTGGTCTGTCCTTGGGCCGTCACTGGAGATTCTGGGGGGAGTGGGCTGTCCTTGGACCGTCACTGGAGTATTCTGGGGGGAGTGGCCTGTCCTTGGGCCGTCACTGGAGATTCTGGGGGAAGTGGTCTGTGCTTGGGCCGTCACTGGAGATTCTGGGGGGAGTGGGCTGTCCTTGGACCGTCACTGGAGATTCTGGGGGGAGTGGGCTGTCCTTGGACCGTCACTGGAGATTCTGGGGGGAGTGGTCTGTCCTTGGGCCGTCACTGGAGATTCTGGGGGGAGTGGTCTGTGCTTGGGCCGTCACTGGAGATTCTGGGGGGAGTGGGCTGTCCTTGGACCGTCACTGGAGATTCTGGGGGGAGTGGGCTGTCCTTGGGCCGTCACTGGAGATTCTGGGGGGAGTGGCCTGTCCTTGGGCCGTCACTGGAGATTCTGGGGGGAGTGGCCTGTCCTTGGGCCGTCACTGGAGATTCTGGGTGGAGTGGTCTGTCCTTGGGCCGTCACTGGAGATTCTGGGGGGAGTGGCCTGTCCTTGGGCCGTCACTGGAGATTCTGGGTGGAGTGGTCTGTCCTTGGGTTGTCACTGGAGATTCTGGGTGGAGTGGTCTGTCCTTGGGCCGTCACTGGAGATTCTGGGGGGAGTGGTCTGTCCTTGGGCCATCACTGGAGATTCTGGGTGGAGTGGTCTGTCCTTGGGTTGTCACTGGAGATTCTGGGGGGAGTGGCCTGTCCTTGGGCCGTCACTGGAGATTCTGGGGGGAGTGGTCTGTCCTTGGGCCGTCACTGGAGATTCTGGGGGGAGTGGTCTGTCCTTGGGCCGTCAGTGGAGATTCTGGGGGAAGTATTCTGGGTAGAGTGGGTAGAAGGCAGTATCATACGGGCACACTCTCTGTCTTACTCAGTTGGCTAAAACACAGCTCTGCTTGAATTAAACACTCCTCCTACTCCGCTCTTGCGCCCATATAACCGAATATGTCTAGAAAAAGAGAGCAAACAATGGTAGTCGCTGGTCTCACTTTAAATTTATGGCTGCTCACCGATTGTGCCTGGCAGCAGAGATTTCTCTATCCTTTCCCCCAAATGGTTTCCTCATTCCTTTTTCTCTCTGGTCAAGGCCTGACACCTCTATTTCCATCTTTACTCTCAGGGGATGACGCGGTTTCCTATGCATTGAGAACACAGGAACAATGAGAAAGGAACCTGCATAAGCACGTCTGCGCCCCCACCCGCACCTGCCCCCCGGCCTCTGCTCACAGATGCTGCCTCGCTGCCCACGACTGCAGGGTGGGGGGGCCGCCCCTCCCCCAGTCCGGCTGCTCCCCACACTCTCTCCCTGCCACCTTGGTCTAGTCCATGATGGAGAGCAAGCACTTCTCCCTCTCTCTTGCACAGTCAACATTTCCTTCTTCACTGGCCATTCCCACCAATATGCAAACCCATCCCTTATTGCTTGCATCTTCACAAAATATTTTTGACTCTAGTATCATCTTTAGCTACTGCCTATTTCTCTTTCCCTCATGCAAATTCCCTGAGATAAATGTTTGTATTCTCTCCTATCTTTAACTCTCTTACCGTCAGGTTTTTTTCTCTACGCCACTCAACAAAAACCATGGCAAGGCTGCAATGATTTGCATGCTGCTAAATGGTCTAGTGGTCACTTTTTTCAGTTTTGTGTTGCTTGATCTGCCAGCAGCATTGACATGGTTGATTATTCTATCCTTCTTGAAACACGTTTGCACTTGGCCTCCAAATCTCAGACCCTGGGCCTCTTCTCTTGGCCATCTGCACCCACTCCCTTGGTGATCTCATAAGCTGATGAGCCCTAAAAGTACCTCTCTAGCCCAGTACTCTCTCTGAACTCCATATTCAAATAAACATCTGTGTACTGGATATCATCACTGGGATAGTCTCCTTGTTATCTAACTTTTCAAGTCCCTAACCAACCTCCTGATCTTCTCTCTCACCCCCACCCTGCCTTTGCGTCGTGTTTCCCTGCCATATTGATGAGCTCCGTGTCTCCATTGTTGCAGTCAAACACCTTGGAGTCATCTTTTGTGCTTTCTTTTCTATGAGACCACTGTATGCTGTCTGTAAGGAAATCCTGTTAGCTTTAACTCCACATAGACCCACCGTCTCTTACTGGGATAGTTGTCCTCATTTCCCCTGGGTCTCCCTAATCTATTTTTAACATGGCCGCCAGAGTGATCGCCTTACAATGTAAATCAGATACTACCACTCAGAACCTCCCACTAGCCTTCCATCTCACCCTGACAGGAAGGTAAAGTCGCCACCATGGGCTGCAGGGCTCCATGACCTGGATTCCACCACCTCTTTGCCTCTTTGACTTCAACTCCCTATGCCCTCTCCCGGCTCACTCCAGCCACACTGGCTTTGAACGTTTCCGGTAAATGCATCAGGGACACTGCCCTCGCTGTTCTTCATCCTGAAATGCTCCCTCCCCAGGTAAACACATGGCTCCCTCCCACCCCTTCCTCCGGGCTCTACTTGAGTGTTGCCTTATCAGTGAAACTTTCACTGTTTATTCTACTTCTAATTGCCTCAGGGACCCCCATCTGACCTCCACGGCACTTATCACCATCTACCATACTACGTATCTTTTTATTTATTTTGTTTATTGTCCAGCTCTCATGACTGGAATGTGAATCCCATGAGGTCAAGGATTTTGTCTGTTTTATTCACTGCCGTAACCCTTTTGCCTAGAAAAGTGCCAAGCACATAGTAGGTGTCAGTAAGTATTTGCTGAAGGAAAAAAGGAATTGTAGTATGGTGTCAGGAGGACTTACAAGACCTAGGTCTTAACATTTTGAATCCACTGTTTCTTATGTATATACTCTGGGGCAAATCACTTAACATTTCTACGTACTAGTTTCTTTCCATCTGTAAAACATTTCTGTTTGTAAAGTACCTTACCAAAATTGTTGGTCAGGATTAAATGAAATGATAAATGTGAAAAATACCTTCTAATTTGTATTACACAAATGTTAATTAACATGAACAATACTATTTATAATCACATGAAAAAGAAAGGAAATGGACAGACCAGAGATGTATAATCTCACTTTTGCCCAACAGAGTCTTGTGTTTTGTATCAAGGGCCAATTTGCAACATTTCCTGGGGCATTTATAGCTTGAATAATGCTTATTTTAGATAGGTGGAGAAGGTAACTCAGGTTACCCCTCAAATAAGAAGGCTGTTCCCAAACTAAATTTTGACAGTTGTTCTGGGGCTGTGAAAACTCAGGTTTCTGCGGTTCCTAAATAGGTCAAGTTATGGTATAATGACCACATGCTGTAGAAGAGGTTAGTGAAACAACATGGGTGGGATTTCTCCTTTGCAACTGGGTTATGCCTTCTATCGGAGACGGTCACAGGCCCGTGATATTTGTGACACGCTGGTTCTCTAGTCATTATATCTTTACCATAAAAACATTAGTCATATTTTTTTCAGGCTTTTTATTCTCTTAAGAATAGGAATGTGGGTAGCCGATTATAAGTTCATTCAGTATTGTGTGGAGCTTTTCAGAGAACTTTATAATCATTCTAATTAATTTGGAATTTCCAAGAAGAATAAAAAAAAATATTCCCCAGAGTAATAATTCTGAAACAAAAAGAATTTATATGTAAAATTGAAATGATCAAGTGACCTACTTACATACACTTGTCTTCCTTCCTCCACTTTATTTGTTACCTTTATATGATCTGAAGTACGTGCTGGAGGAATAAAATTTGTGGTGAGACAGTTCACCACACCGCCCAGCCTGCGGGCAAAGAATGAGAGAATAGTCCCTTGAGAAGTTTGCTGAGCAACGAGCACAAGGACGTCCAGAGTGCGGAGCCCTTGGAGTGGTAAGGGCTCTACGCTGTCTTACACAGCAAGGAGAGGGCCAGGCTGTTTCCACCAGTGAAGAGAAATCTGAAGATTTAAGAAATCTGAAATTTAAGGGAAAAACTCAGCGGCGGCTCATTTGTGGAACAAAAAGCTACTTCTTCAGTGGTAAGTTTTTGCTTTGTTTTGGAATTTAGAAAATACTGTATCTGTGTTGTCTTAATAACTGTTTCATGCCTTGAAGGTAAAAGAAAATATTGCAACGTTCATCTTAGGGAATCAGGTGTTGACCAAAAGCTTATTTAGGCAACTTTGGTTGTGCCTTGGGGGGAGAGAAGGAGGCTAAATTTTACTGGGTCTATTAGGAGCTACACACTGTTGTAGAGACTTCACATTTATTTCAGGTGGTTCTGATGGCAGTCCTGGGAGGCAGGTGTGATTCAGGAGTTAGACAGAGTCACAGGATCAGTGTGTGGCCGTGGAGGGATTTGAGTCCAGGTTCGTCCGATTCCAGAGTCGGTGCTCTGCCTATCTCACAAAGATGTTAAGTATGACCTTCAGGTGCTCGTGACCCGACACATGGTGGCTTGTACCTCGAAAAGCCTGTAGCATTTGCAAGGAGCCCAGTTTTGAAAGGGGGATCATCTGTATGAATCATAACTATAAGGAAGAGATGCGGATTCTGTAAACCCAAGCCAAACACAGTCTCCCTGACTTACTGCACATGCCGTGGGCTCTGAGCTGTGTTACAAGACAGCATGCTGGTGCATCTACACATGGATGGCATACAGAGGAGGTGAGAGGCTGAGGGAGGGAGGGACTGCTATGGAAGAGCAGCGAAGGGTGAGGAGACAGGGCAGGAGCAAGTGCCATGTGGATGGAGAAAAGAGATGGGCCAGCAGGGCTGATGGTGGCAGGAGGGGTGGGCGAGCCTGGAGCCAGCTAGCTGAGGGTGTGAAGCTGTTTGTGAACATGCACCCATATGTGTCTGCACTCCTGGGTCTGGTTCAAGAGAACGCACCAGGCTCTAATTCATGGGAAGATGTTCTTGTGATAACATCATCTTCCAAGTGAAAGTGACAAATGGGTGGCAATGAGTTTCACTGCGTTGTGGGTTAATGCGTTTATGCCATTAAATACTGTTACTGCATTTATATGACAATATGGGAGACGTCTGCTTTAGTCGTGCATTCTGCTTTCTCTTATTAAATGTCTTAAACCTTCTGAGACTTCCTTTATCTGGAGGTCGCTTATCTGATAATACAAACTCTCTAAGACAAACTGAGAACGAGGAAATGAACCCCAAAAGAGACTGCAACCAAAATAAAAATTATAAAGCCCATACCCTGAACCTTGGGAGTGCTTCTCCCAGGGGAGACCCTCAAGTGCACACTCAGAAGTCCTGGCTCTTACTTTAGGTGCAGTTCTGATAAGTGGGCTGGCTTGGTTTCCCAGCCCAGAGCTTACTGGAAGCAGAAAGGTCACCTGCCGGTGTCAGACGCTGAGAGCAGTGGGCTGAGAGACTGGCTGCCATCGGAAGTTGGGTGGAAGAATCCCAAACTTGATAGGACAGCTCAACATACTTAACCTGGGCTCATTTTTTTTTTTAGATTGCACATATAATTTTAATAATATAGAGAAAATATATTTTATATTTGTGAATCAAAATACAAGGCTTTTTTTATGTTGTGTTAATCACCATACATTACATCATTAGTTTTTGATGTAGTGTTCCATGATTCATTGTTTGTGCATAACACCCAGTGCTCCATGCAGAACCTAGGCTCATTTAATGTAGACAAGCAAAGGGTCCCAAGTATCTGAGCAATCTCGGCGTGCAATTTGGGGCACTGCTGCAGAGGAGAAAGCCTCGCATCCATGGTGGGGGCCACAAAGGGCATCAGAGGCAGGGCTGGATGATGGCAATTTGACTGGAAGACCTGTTTGAGCAGGAATTTCATGGATCAGGTCTCAAATCTTAAAATATAGATCTGCACATGATCAACCTTAGTTGACAGTTAACGTAGGATAACTTTCCCCAAGAACAAGAGCGGGCAGAGTGGGCATCGCCGCGCTGCTGTGTGGAGTGGGCTCAGCAGCGCATGCCTTGTCCTGCGCTCAGGGGACGTGATGGCCGCACACAGGTGTCACGATCTGAAAAGGCTTCCATACCAGACGGTGCTGAGTGTTTCGGAAAGAAGTACATGCCTTTGTATCTTCCCGACTTTGTCTGTTTTGCAAGTAGAATGAGGAGATGGAACTAGGAAGAGAGAGAACACTGCACGAGGAGAGAACGCAGGTGTGGAAGACAGGGCAGGCTGGGAAGAGGGGCGAGAGATGCGAGGAAGAAATGCGAGATGACCCGCAGAGGTTGTAAAGGAGGGGGTGCAGGGCCCAGGAGCAGGGTGGGGCCAGAGGCACCTCGACGGTGGCCCTGGTGCCCTAGGGCCTCATCCAGCAGCGAAGGGTCCCTACGCCGAGCCCACATGTGGGTGTGGGGTGTCCCAGGAGTGGGGTGGATGCGGCCTCTGGGTCCCCCTGCTCAGCACCCTGCTTCTTTGATGGGCTTCCAGGTTGTAAGCCCTGCACGCTGCTCCCAGCCCTGGGTGCTCCCCTCCTCCTCACCGTACCCCACAGTCTGAAGTTCCAGGGGCGAGTGGACGATGAGATTCGTGAACCTCAACCTCCGAGCCCTTAGCTGAGGCCCTAAGACTCTTCCTGCTCAAGTGCGGGGTTAGCAGGATCCCAGGCCCCAGCCAGCCTGTCCGTCAGAATCTACATTTTCAGCCCTGGAGATTCACAGGCCAAGTGCAGGAGTGGGGGCTGTTGGTCACACTGTAAACACGGGGCAGACATGAGCAAGCCCCTTGTCCCAGCCCAAAGCGCTGAAGCAGCTGTGTGCTGTGCTTCCGGAGGGGGTTGGGATGTGCTTGTTTGTGGGGGGGGTATGTGTGTGTAAGGTGTATGAACGTGGATGTGCATGTGTGTGTGTGTAAGGTGTATGCACGTGGATGTGCGTGTGTGTAAGGTGTATGCACGTGGATGTGCGTGTGTGTAAGGTGTATGCATGTGCATGTGTGTGTAAGCTGTATGCACGTGGATGTGCGTGTGTGTGTGTGTAAGGTGTATGCACGTGGATGTGCGTGTGTGTAAGGTGTATGCACGTGCATGTGTGTGTAAGCTGTATGCACGTGGATGTGCATGTGTGTGTGTGTAAGGTGTATGCACGTGGATGTGCGTGTGTGTAAGGTGTATGCACGTGCATGTGTGTGTAAGCTGTATGCACGTAGGTGTGTGTGTGTGTGTAAGGTGTATGCACGTGGATGTGTGTGTGGGGGGGGTATATGTGTGGGGTGTGTGTGTGTGTGTATGTGGGGGGTGTCTGTGAAGTGTGTGTGTGTAGGGTGTATGCATATAGGGTGTATGCATGTTGTGGGGTGTGTGTGTATGTGTGTCAGGTGTATGCATGTTGGGTGTGTGTTGTGGGGTGTATATGGGGCTGTCTGTGGGAGGTGTGTGTGGGTGTGTATATGGGGGTGTCTTGTGAAGTGTGTGTGGAAGTTTCTGGGGAGCAGGCTGTGTCCGTCTATCCTGACGTCACCCTTTCTCATTTCCGTAGCACCTTTATAAATCAGCCTGACTGTTCCCCTCAGAAAGAAAATGCAGGCCCTGAATCTGGGTCACTGGGGAACACAATGAATCAGCGGGGTTCCCGGGCCCTGAGCTGGGCGCCCCCCCCGTGATGCACAGTGAGCACCCGGAGGAACTGAGGCACTGATGACTGCACAGGTTCAAGGAAGGAGACCTGAGATTTTATTGTGGGTTCATCGACATCGAAATCATTTGATTGGAGGTCCAGTTTTCTTTCCCAGACTTCTTTCGGTAGATAAACATGTTTTAGTAAGCCACTATCCCCTGTTTCGTGTGTATAATTAAATGAAAATACGATACATTAAGTCTTTGGTCTTTCCGTCAGTTTGGGCTCTTTCCGATCTCATGACCCCAGCTGCAGCGGTTCGCCTCTCCCCACGCCCCCCCTGCCCTTCTGAAACCGCGGCGAGCACCTGGTCACCGAATCTCCTCTCGAGACGTGCGGGGCGGTTCTCGAGGTCAAACGCCAGGCCACGGTGTCCTTTGAGTTCCTGATCTGGTGGGACAGGTGCTAAGGAGGCCCTTCTGTCACCTTCGCTCTGTATTCTGGTGAAATCCACTGTGCCCTCCTTGAAGAGTTTTGTGATTTTTTTAAAAGATTTTATTTATTTGTCAGAGAGCGAGAGAGAGAATAAGCAGGGGAGGAGCAGAGGGAGAGGGAGAAGCAGACTCCCTGTTAAGCAGGGAGCCCGACACGGGGCTCGATCCCAGGACCCCGGGATCATGACCTGAGCCAAAGCCAGACGCTTAACGACTGAGCCACCCATGTGCCCCAAGTTTTGTGATATTTTTAAGTCTGAGAGAGACCAGTCCCATTGGAAGTTAGTTTTAGAGCTTCTTAGACCTATTTTATTGATTGTCTCATTCGGTCAAAAATACCATGTTCTCTAGCTTTCCTGTGCTGAGCGGACGTCCAACATTCCGACACATTTCCTGCTTCTCACTTGAAGCAAAATTGCATGTTCACCGTTCTGGAAACTGACAAAGAAATTGCAATTACAGGAACACTCAGCCAGTGAAGATGGTCAGGAAATATCCTGAAGGTGTGGGTTTTCCAGCAGTGCTATCTGTAATAGTTGCCGCAGTAGAGATTTCCTTGTTCTTAGAAATTGTTTCCTTATGCAAACAATGTAACTCATTGTTAAATGTGTGGAAAGCACAGAGACACAGAAACAAAATGATATTTCTTCTCTTTCTAACTCCGCAGGCAACCACTACCATCATTTTAATGCATTTCATCCCAGGCTGTATTCTGATCACAGTTTTGTCATAGTTTCTCACTTTTACTTATAAAAACTCATCATTTATCACACTTCCTGTGTCTAGAATGTTGTGGTCAGAGTTAGAACTTTAAATTTGGGGCCTCAAACAAAATTCTATAAAGAGACAGCTACTGTCATGAGGCCAACTTGACATTTTGAAAACCTCTCCTCCCATTCTGAAGGACCTGGGCATTAGATAAAGAATGATATTAGTTCAGTTGAACTCATCTTTAAAACAGTGGCTGTGCCTGGCATGGGACACGCACAGAATGTCACGTGTGAGGGGTCGCGTGTCCCCATTGCTGAGCAGCTGGGCAGCCACCTGCCACAAAGTGTCAGGAACACAGAATCTTAAAGGTGTATCTCTCGAGGACGCGGGGGCTGCATCCGTAGGGATCCTGTCGGAGCACTTTCTTATGCTGCCTCCCTGCATGCCTAATTCTCCCGGACCTCCTGACTGGGCAGCCTGATTTCCTCAGAACTCCTCCTCTTCATACCTTTTGGCCCAAGTGTTCCTTTGGTACCCCTGAGAATGAGGCCAGCCAGCGTTGGTCCCGTGTGTGGGGCAGCCCTCTCCCCCGTGGCCCCCGCCTCTGGTCCAACCAGCCTCTCTCTTCCTTTCTCAGGGTCCTGCTTTCGGGCCCAGTCCTGCTCCAGAGGGACGCACCCAGCCCGTCCCAATCATGGCAGAAGGGCTCCTTGGTCCCGATTCTTGCTGCAAGGACTTCAGTGACACCCAGGGTGACCAGGACTGTGCAGCTTTCAGCACAGAAATTTCCACCCCCTGGCAAATCAGGGTGGTTGGCCACCTTGAGCCTGGCAGCCCCATAAGGAGAGCCGGGAGGTCAGTGCTGGTGTGAAAGGCTGAGCCCCGTCCCTGTGGGCTCAGGGGTCCCCTGCTGGTTCACGGGGCCAGGATCTCCTCTGCCCTGGTGGGCTGTGCCTGAGGGCTGAGCAGAAAACAACTTGAGTCAGAGGACCCGAGCTTTGGGTGCTGGAGAGCGGGACTGTGCAGAGGTCAGTGTGTGCCCCTAGTGCTGCCACTGAGCCCAGGTGTGGGTCCCGGGGTCCCGTGTGGGGGTCAGTGGTGCTGTCTGCTTACCCCGAGGGTGAATAATGAAACATTTTTAAAAGATTTATTTACGTATTTGAGATAGAGAGAAAGAGCAGTGGGGGAGGGGCAGAGGGAGAGAAAGAATCTCAAGCAGACTCTGCACTAAAGCCTGACGTGGGGCTCGATCCCACGACCCTGAGATCGTGACCTGCGCTGAAACCAAGAGTCGGCCGCTCAGACTGGCTGAGCCCCCCAGGCGCTCCTGAATCACGAAAATTTCACTTGTGCCCACTGCTCTCCGTAGCTCCATTCTGTTGCTGTGAGTCTCACCGCTGATCTTTTAGCTACACATTCACTACGGCTGTAGCCTCCACTCCCGCGGTGCCGTCTCTCTGAGAGCCTTCGACCAGCCCTCACTCAGACATTCATACTGAAAGCTTGTCTTCAAAGAGCACTGTAAACACTGGTGATCACACACACACACACACACACACACACACACACCAGGTTTCAGTCCTCACTTCCTTTTCTGGGCACTTCCTGCCTCCCCTGCCTCAGGAATCCTGTGTTAATTCTTTTTTTTTTTTTTTTTTTTTTTAAGATTTACTTATTTATTTGAGACAGAAAGAGAGAGAGAGGGAGAGAGGGAGAGGGCTAGAGGGAGACAGAGAGAGACAGAGAGAAAATCTCAAGCAGACTCCCTGCTGAGCCCAGAACTTGATCCCAGGACCCTGAGATCATGACTTGAGCTGAAATCAAAAGTTGGATGCTTAACCAACTGCACCACCCAGACACCCCAGGAATACTGAGTGGTTTATCCTTCTGGCCACTTCTTTCCTGTCTTTTTTCCTCACTTCAATTTGTCCTTCTGCTCCTAAGCATAAGCACAAGCTCCCAGACTTCTGTCCACACCTCGGAGCTCAGTTACAACCTCTCTGTGCAGAACCATTCCTGCATCTCTGCTATAGCCCCACATTTAGGACCCAACACCATTATCACCACCATCATCACCATCATCACCATCATCACCACCACCACCGTCATCATCATCATCACCACCACCACCATCATCACCGCCATCACCACCACCACCATCATCACCATCAACATCACCACCACCACCACCACCGTCATCATCATCATCATCACCACCATCACCACCATCACCATCATCACCATCATCATCACCACCACCACCATCATCATCATCATCACCACCATCACCATCATCACCACCACCATCACCATCATCATCATAACCACCATCACCATCATTATCACCACCACCACCACCATCATCACCCCCATCATCATCACCACCATCACCATCATCGCTACCACCACCACCATCATCACCACCATCATCACCACCATCATCATCACTATCATCATCATCACTATCATCACCATCACCACCATCACCACCATCACTACCATCACCACCATGACTATCACCATCATCACCCTCAGCTATTATTATGGGCCAAATACTGTAGGTGATATGCACTTTATGTGTCTTAAACTCACATTAATCTTTTGTAAATCTTTAATCTTTATCTTATCAATGAGGAGACAGATCCCAGAGATTGATTGGCTTGAAAAACAACTAATATGTGGCTGAGATGGATCTAAAGTCATGTCAAGAATCTCCAGTTACACAGACCTTCATTTCCTCACATTCTGTGTACCTTAAGTGAAACTCATTTCCTTCCTCTCAGACCAGTCTCTGTAACTTCTCCACAGGAATATGTTAGAAACTTAGAAATAACTTTCCAGTTCTTATCTCTCTGTCCTGTTGAGATGAAGAAATTGGCATCATTTTAATTCCTTCTTTGTCTTGTTTCTTACTAATTTTTCCAAAATATCTCCTAAACATGTATGAACTTTGGGATCAGATGACATGACTTTGAGCCTTAGCTTTTCAACTTATTAAGTGTATGAATTTTAGGAAGTTGCTTTATTTCTCTGAGTTTCAGTTTGACAACACCAACACTATCTTGTTCTGAGGATTAATGACATAGAATAAGGGACATGTCAAGGTAGGAACCCAAAGCACCTGGGTGCCTGTCTTTAGACTATCAGCTATTCCTCCTTCCCCTCAGTGACTTCCACATGGTATCACTTCTTCTCCAGTCAGTTCTGTGAACTTGCTCCCTGTCACTCCATGACTCACAAAGCTCTCCTGCTGTCCCATCCCTCTATCTGTCCTCATGTTGCAGTCCATCTTTGTGCTTTCCTTGCTGGTGCTGTTTGCCTCCCTACCCCCTCCTACCTGGCTAGATATTCCTCATCCCTCATGGTTGAGCGCCAGCCCTTCTTTTTTCACAAAGACTCTTCGGACCGGTGCCGTGGCTAGAAGCACATGCTCCCTCCCTCCTCTGAACTCTCCACCTCTCAATGCCGTCTTCTCAGTGATGAAGCACATTCAGCCTTGCCACACACGGCCGTGGCGCCAACACCAGGGATGTGTCTCTGCTTTCCAACTGTGTAAGTTTCTTAAAGGAGGGAAAGAAATTGCATCACGTATCTGTACATAGTATCATGCATGTGGTAGTTATCTGAAAATATGAACTTATAAGAGGTGGATTAGGTTGGAGTGGCTTTTTGAGTACAGTTTTCAGGCCAGATACTTTAGGGCGTAGAGTAACAGCATGTCAAAACCCTGCAGGCCCAAAGCTGGAGCAGGGAGTGAACATGAAGGATACACAGCTTGAAATCTTTGTAAAGTCTCAAATTTGAGATGTCAGCAAAGCTGGTAATTCCCACTGTAAAATACACTTTGATCCTAATGGGGATTTGCTGACATAATTTGATGAGTAGCATTTTCTTAATTCTATATGGAAGAAAAGAGGTAGATCCAAACAGCATGGCACAGATGCAAACCACTGCTGGGTTTGATATCCTATTTTCAACGTATCCCACTCCTACCTTTCCAACAACGTCACCACTTTAGATTTCTCATTCCCCCCTCTCCCCACCCCCCCACTTCCAGCACCTGTTCTAACTGCTGCTTTTCTTGGGAATGGTGGCCTTTCTTTTTTTTTCTTTCTTTCTTTCTTTCTTTCTTTCTTTCTTTCTTTCTTTCTTTCTTTCTTTCTTCTTTCTTTCTTTCTTCTTTTCTTTCTTTCTTCTCTCTTTCTCTTTCTCTCTTCCTTCCTTCCTTAAAAAAAGTAGGTTTTTTTTATTTTTAAACATTTTTCATACATCTTTATGATTTCAGAGGAGGTCTAGTGTGCATGATGAAAAGTAGAGAACCATTCCAGTTATCTATGTAGCTGGCAAACCACCTGCAGTTGCGGCTCAAAACAATGATTTATTATTATTATTATTATTATTACTATTATTATTATTGTTGTTGTTATTATTATTATCTCTTGTGGCTCTGGGGGTTGATTTGGCTCAGCTGAGTGGTTCTTGAGCAGTTTCAGTCAGAGGGAAGCTCATACCCGAGTCATCCAAAGGCTCTAGTGGGCAGGTTGGAGTCCCACCAGGCTGGCTGGCGTCAGGGTCCCAGCAGACTGTCTACATGCGGCCTCTCCTTGCATGGTTTCCACTGGGTTCCAAAAGGAAGCATGCATCCCAGGAGGCCCAGTAGGGAGCTGCATTTCTGTGACTTAGCCTTAGAAATCCCAGATTACTACTTCTACTCTATCCTATTGGTCAAGCAAGTCGCCAGGTCCAATCTAGATTCAAGAAGATGGAAATTAGATTTTACTCTTGACATGTGAGCAGCACACTGTATTGGGAGTAGAAGAATGGAAAGTGGCCATTTCTTATCTGTCACTATCACAAGAGGTACACAGAGCACCAAGGTCAGCTAGGTCTCCACCATTCCAGCACACTGGCCCCTGGAACGAGACTCAGGCATGTTTCTCAGAAACATTGCACATGACTAGGTTGTGCACCTGCGCAGTGGCGAGTGGGAATTGTTACAACAGTAAGGGCCAAGGGCCTACCAGACTGTTGAAGGCGCATCGATGTGCAGCCACGTGTTCCTCCGCAGACACTGATCATCTGTGTATGAATCATCTTTTGAAAGTACCCACAAAGTCAAAAGCATGTTGAGTCTTCTGCCTTCCTTTAAGGAAACACTCAAGACGACCGTGAGGAAGTCAATTTGACTGAAAAGCTTTCTTTACAAAATTGTTGCTTGAAATCATTGACATTTTTATGATTTTATGTTTATAATTTAAGAAATTTGTTTATTCATAATTATACACATTTCCCAAGTATCTGCTTTTCCTTCTAACTTTTTCCTTCTTAAGAGAGCCAGTGTGGATTCTCTGCCGGGTCTGCATGGCCAGATTCTCATTTCTTGCTGCATTTTAGAGGGTCCTGCAGCCGAAAGATGCCCCAGCGGTGAAACCCAGCAGTTAGAACAAATAGTCGCTGGTAAGCTCGGACCTGCACATAACCCCCTCACACTAAAGCAAACAGACTCCCCACGGTCTGAAGCAATTCCTTATAGACAGGGCATTCATTTACCAACTGCAATTGGACTTCATTCTGAATGAACTTTGCCATGTGCTGTCAAACTTTCAGACTGTAAAATTGTTTACATAAAATGCATAACTGCATACTGTATTTCTTGCTTTTTACATAGCTCACAATGTCTATGCAAATGAGCAGCACAATTCTAAATTTGAGGAAGATCTCCTAAGGGTGAGACCTCACAGGCTTTTTGATATAGGCCAGTTTCTAGAGAGAAGAAGACAAAATGGGTCTGAGCTTCCTAAGGATGACCTATAATCTGGATTTGCTTTGAAACACAGAGGGAATATTGGGGTAAAGATCACAGTGAGCACTGGGCAGGCAGTGCGTCCCGGAGTAGCGACCTCAGAGATGGAACGGTTGAACGGGAAGGCTGCTCGGTGGCCACATCTAATGCTGCATTGATCCATCTCTCCTTGGGGGCAGAAGAGGAGCGCCAAGGAGGAGGTCAGGCCTACGGAGGTTCTCCCACCTTCTACCTCCCTGAGCTCTACTTCTGAAAGGGGGCCCGCACCCTGCCACAGGTCTCAGTGTTGTCCAGGTAAGGAGCTGTGACTGAGCCCCTACTCCATGGGTTTCTCCATGTGGCTGCATGATGTCCCTTTCCTCAACATGCCACTTTCCTAGTTTCTGTTTTTTGGGGGCAGTTTCTTAGCAAGATCAGATCTGTTTTTCTTTTCTTTTCTTTTCTTTTTTTTTTTTAGGCAGACCAAGTCCAGGGCTGTAATTGCTATGAAAGGGCTTACTTCTCCACCTGCCTGCCGAACAAGGCCATCAAAGGAGATGTTAGTGGGACTGGGTAGAGAGTGCAGGATGCATGCATTCCCCAATTCCCCAGGGGGCCTGTGTCTTCCTCTGTGAGGGGTTTGAGGCCCCTAGTAGGCAGGTCTTCCAGCAGCTTCCACCCACAGCAAGAAGCAGAACCTCAGGGGTTGGGGGAGGTGGTGAAGAGGGGGGAAGATGATGAGTTAAAGGAAGGAAGAAGAGCAAGGTGCTCCCTTTTGTCTCCAACAACCATCAGTCTGCCACAGGGAAGGGACGAAGAAGGAAGTCACACGGAGGGGTTCCTCTCACACAGAAGAGGGAATAGGGCACCCTACATCGATGGACATCTTAAGCTCTTTCAAAGAGCAACACCTCGGGACTTAGTATGGAGAGATTTTTATTCAAAAGGACTCCTGTCAGGTAGGGACAATGGCATTGGGGCTCCCTGTGACCATAAGGTCTGTGAGTGGCCTTCTACAGGGTCAGGATAAGCAGACTGTGGGGGAGGGGGAGACAGCTGGACAAGGGGAGAAACCTGTTCTGCCAGGAAAAACGACCTGCTATGGTCGGCCAGTTCCCAAGAGAAGCTGACAAGGGGACACGCTTGCTCGGGGTCAGGGACAAGCAGGGTCCAGGGCTCTATGGGAAGGCGTGAAGGCAGACTAGCGTCCGAGCCCGACACGCAGGGTGGGCCCCGAGCAGTTGTGGGCCCCCAGTGAGCTCAGGGAGGAAGCAGAGACGTTCGGCTCTGTGGGCCTGGCAGCCCCAGCTGGTCCGGCCCTGACTTGCATTGATCTCTGGGTCCCTTTGCTGTAAAACATTAGGTATTTCCTGAGACTCGATTCACAGCAGCACACTCTATGATGACCAACACCTTTATGATTCCAGAACTCTTTCTCCTTTTTCTTTTCCTTTTTTTTTTTTTTTGCATTTTTTAAATCACTCGCACCTAAAAATGATTTCCCCAAGCGAATCATCAGTTGCTACCTCTAACGGCAGGGCACTCAGATCTGTTACCTGCCATCTCATAAAGATCACGTGCCCAGCTTTTAGGGACTTGTATTTATGGCCCAAATCACACAACAATAGCTCATATTCGTTGAGAGCCTGCTCTGCGTGAGCGCTGTTCTCCCTGCTTCCCAGGGACCCACGCCATATTTCTCAGGACACGCTGAGGCTAGAGCCACTCGGCCGTTAATCTGACAGAGGAAGGAACTGTGGAGTCCCCGCAGGGTCAGGAGCCTACCTGCGGGTGCACAGATTTTGGGGGAAATCCAGGCACAGGGGCTCCAGGGGCTGCCCTAACCACAGTCTCATGTACCCGTTCCCAAACACGTCTACGCCTTCCCAGGCAGTTTGCAAAGTGTCCTTCCTTGCTCACGGGAAATAATTAGGCAAAGGAGTGAGAAGGTCTGAGCACACACCGTTACCACAAGTGGAGAAGCTCGAAGTCACTGTGAGGAGCACCGCCACCCAGGTCCTCAGCCTCTCCTCAGCTCCTCCTCAGGCGTGACTCGCTTCCAGGGAGTCATATGATTATTTTATACCCCACAGGATATACATGGTTAACCTTCTGCATTTGGGCAAATAGGCGTTACTTTTAAGTAGGAAGTGGTAGTTCAGCAATTTGCTTTTGGCCAATTCTGGTCTCTCACTGCTTTTTTCTTAATGGCTATTAGAAATTGCACCTTGTCAAGAGAATCACAGCGGTGACGTGAAGCATCACCAGGAGGGGTGTAACAGGACAATTCCCGTCGGATCACGGCGTTTCTAAGGTGAGCACGGCCAAGCCCCTCGCTTCTTTCAAACTGTCTTCATTTCTTTGATACCCTCGCCTGAGGGGCATCAGGAATTCCAGAACACTGGCCTGGTGAGTGTGTTGCACTTGATCAAACAGTCTTGCTTTTGCAAAGACATTGTCTTTCTGGCTTTAGGAACAGGATCGTGCTTTCAAAAATCTCGCTTTTCCTCCAAGTGTGCAGTGAGCGATTTTATCCTAATTGCCTTGCCCTAGAGTGTGGGGGATGGTTTGGGCATTGCTTCTTCCTGTAGTTAAATACCTGCAGGGCAGCGGTCTTGAGTGAAATGCAGTCATTTATTTAACACAAAAAGTTTGAAGAGCTAAAAACTAAGCTAAGAAATGTTTTGAAACCAATGCAAAATGTGATCTGTGCAATGGAAGATAGTGAGTGGGCATTTTGAGTAGCTGGGGATTGAGTGGGAAGGAGCTTGTAAGGTGTTGTTTAAGAGAAATTGATGGGGTGGAAATTTTTATGAGACTCGGGGCAATACAGAAAAAGCTCTGATAATGTCTGCAAATGCCATAATGATTAAGAAGTCAGTGTCCCATGACCACAGAAGAATGCATAATGATCTTTGAGAGAGTCTGCCATAGATTCCCCCTGAAGCCTATGCAGTAGCGGAAACAGATTGTGGAGATCAGCACTGTAAAGAGATAAATGCAAGGTCTGTATTAAATCTATTCTTGCAATGATTAAAAGTATGATTTCTGCAAACAAAAAAGAAAATAAAAAAGTGAGCTTCCAAAGAAGCGAAAAAACCAAAAGAAAAAAAAATTACAAACCTATATACAAATCACTGGAAAAAACCTTCTGGCTTCTCTCTTAACCGCTCTTATTCGAAAGCAGAAGGAAGCCAGCCTAGAGTTTCAGCTTGGCTGATGTTTATCTAAAAAAGGATAAAACCCTATGTGCCCATGATTCAAATGAACTGAGAAAACATACATTTATTGAATACCTGTAGTTGCAGTATAAGAGATTCTGGTATCAATTAAAAGGTTTGAAAATATATGTATTATCTAAGATCTTGTGAGAATTTACAGTCCTTCAGGAAGACCCTGTGGAGACAAAGTGAATTAGAATGTTAAGAGTGAACAGTCCTCTAGTCTTCCATCTGAGAAATGGGTATAGTGTCTACCTTAAAGGGTTTTTGTTAAAAGAGATAATAGACGTAAAGCAGTGATCCCCGTGTCCAGTATGCAATTATAACTTAATTTATAGCACACGCCCACAGTGCTCTCACACACATGCATGTGTATACACACATATGAGCACACACCAATATACAAACATGCATGCACACAACATATGCACACACAAACACATGCACACACATATCCACAACACACACACGCATGCGTATACACACACAGCCTATTTACACTCATACTCTTGTGCACACAGGTATATGCACACACATACACACACTCTTCTTTAGTTCTTGTTCTGTATCTTGTGGGCCATCACTATTTATGAAAGTAAGTACAGATTTAAAATCTGCTTTCATTTGATTTTTAACTGTTAAACTTGTTATAAACTAAGTTAAAATTTTAGCAGTTTTCCTTGCTGATAATATTTTGACGTCTTATTAATGTTTTCCCCACACTTAGTTTTCTTGGGTAGAGTCTGCCCTTGGCCAAAGGACAAGCAGTGGAAGTTGGTGTGTTGGCTGCCCCTTCTGCTTTTCCAGACCTCGTCTCTTCTCTAGGGGCTCCTACTTCCCGTTTGCAGCCCCTCTGCCTGCCGCCACCCACTCCTGGTCCCGACAGAGTGTGACCAGCCTGAGTGTGCGTCAGTTAGCTGGCCCCAGCTAGGACCCTTGCTGCTAAGGACTTGAAATGTTTCCTACCTGCCCCTGGTCAGGTGACTGAAGAACTCCCAAAGCTCTGAGTTCAGGGAACAGAGGCACGGCGGGGCTCCTCTGCCCGCAGGGGGCGCGCTTGCGTGGGGGGGGGTGGGCCTGGGCTGGCTTCTCAACTGTAGTGGGTGCGCTGGTACCCTTTCCTTGGCTTCCTGGGCTGGCTCTGGTTTTTAGGGCATGTAGTATCAGATTTTCTTTTCTTTTCTTTTTTTTTTTTTTTTTAAAGATTTATTTAATTATTTGAGAGAGAGAGACAGTGGGGGGAGGAGGAGGGTGAGAGAGAGAGGGAGAATCTCAAGCAGACCCTGTGCTGAGTGTGGAGCTTGACATGGGGCTCGATACCATGACCCTGAGATCATGACCTGAGCCAAAACCAGGAGTTGGACCCCGACTGACGAGCCCCTCAGGCACTCCTGTTCACTTCATTTTTGAATGACTTAATCAATTAGCTGTTAGTTTCTGAGACTCTTCTGCATGTGGTATCTAACAAAAATTGTGCAGGGAGTCACACTCTCTTATTGCAATAAAAATATAAGTTAACATTTTAAACGCTATTTTTAAAATGTTACTCTAAGTAACATTGAATTTTTCTTAAAGTAACACTTTCTTTTTATGGGCAGTAACAAAGTCTTTGAAATGTTAAGACCGAAAAGCAGGGACTAAATGATCATTGACCACGTGCATACATGCAATCTTGGGGTTGAGCACACTTGCTTTTCATTTAGAAGGGTGATATATTCATATGGCTTCAAACTTTAGATGCAAAAGTCTCATGAGATTTAACTTAGCGTTATATGCCTCTAAAACAGGAAGCGGAGCCCCACGAAGGCGTATCTTTCAATGAAAGTTCAGTTCTGAGCATGCTCACTATGAGAAGGGAGTCACTCAGGGGTTACTTCGAGCCTCTAATTCTGAGGGTGAGTGGGTCTGGGAAGCTGTCATTGCTCAAGCAAGCAGGGCTCCGAAGAGCCATTGATAAGAAACTGCTGCGTCAGTATCCAAGAGGAGGATGCGGTCAGTGGCATTTCCCAAACTTATTAACCACAGAGCCATCTCCCCCCAACCTCCCTCCCTTCTTCCCACCCAGAGCCTTCCTGGAAACCACTTTCAAACGCTGGTCTCTCCCAGTGATCTGGTCCCTTGAAGTTGGGATTCCCTCGGGAGCAGCAGTTCCCACACATGAATATGGGGGAGAGTAATGTGGACAGTGTGTGGGACCCAAGAGCTGAGTGGTCAAAGCAGACATCCACAGGACCTACAGCTCTCTTCCGACATCAAATTTTCCCCAGGGAAGCACCAGGCGCGTTCCTGGAGGAGCCCCAGACCTTTAGACATAGCTCACTGGAAACGGGTTTCAGTAACAAATCAACATGCAGTGTTCTGGAGTGTGTGTGTGAAAACATTGTCACAAAGGTCCCCAGTTTATACCCACTCATCATGCAAATAAGAGATCCCTGGGTGCCTGATTCCCGTCCTCCCGTGGACAGTGCCCCTAGTCCATAAAATCCCGTTTATATGCAGTCAGGAATGTGGGCATACAGGGATAGTCTGCTTAAAAGCACGTTCAGATGTTTAGGTAGGGACACCCAGGTTTCTGTCCCTTGGCAAAGGCCATTAGCGTATTTCCAAGGAGGGCTGGTCCAGGTTCACGGTCGCTGGAGCCCCAGCTGAAAGGCAGGAGGGGCAGCCTACTGGTAAGCCTGCCTTTCCAAAGGGCTGTATCTCCAGAAATTCTGATTCAGTGGGTCCGATCCACCTCCCAGCCACCTCATTTTCGGTAAAGACTCACCCACCTGTGCTTGACAGAGGAGCATCTCCTGAGGGGGCCCGTGCCATTCTTGCTAAACGGTCCAACCGTTCTTCCGATGCTAGGTCACAGTCTGTCTGTGTAACCTCTGCTCGTGGGAGTGTAAGGCTAGACCCTCTTTCACACGGCAACCTGGCAGGTTAGTTGATGACTTCATTCCTACCTGACCCGTCATTGTTTTTAGGCTAGGCGACTGGCGCTCGCAGGCGTGGTGACTGGGTGCTTCTCGTTGGCCTGGCCGTTGGGCTGCTCACGTTTCCGGTAGTGCAATCAGAATTCCGTGGAGTCTGACGGGAGCAGAGTCACTGGAACTATTACCCACCTCATTCTAAACCTTAGAGTTTTACTGATTTGACCTAAAAAACAAATGAATTTTAACAGGATGCATTTAGCGAGCACTGTTTTTAGTTTTCTCTTGCTGTCGTAACAAAGTCAGCAGCTTCAGCCACGCAGACCGAGTACCTTACAGCTCTGTAGGTCAGGGTCCAGGGCAGGTCTGACCAGGCTAGAATGGAGCTGTTGGCAGGGGTGCGTTCCTCTCCGAGGTTCTCAAAAAAGGATCTGTCTCCTTGCTCAATCAAACTGTGGCCAGAATTCAGCTCTTTGTGGCCGTAGGACTGACATCCCCATTCTTCACGTTGGCTGTCAGGGGGGCCGGTCCCAGCTTGCAAAGGCTACCCACCTGCTTGGTCTTCAAAGCAACGATGGACTGAGTCCTCCCATGCTTCGAATCTCTTCTCTTCCCTCTTCCATCTCGGCTGGGAAAGATCCCCACTTTTAAGGACTCAAGAAGCGACATGGGACCCACCTGGATAATCCAGGGTCATCTCCCCATCTCAGGGTTCAAATGCTTAGTCCTTTTTGGCATGGAAAGGCACGTTTCCCCAGGTTCTGGGGACTAGGGCATGGGGATCTCTGGGGCCCTGCTTCTGCTAGCCGCACACACTGACCCTGTCTATCAGAACAGTGTGTCTGTTAGGAAGTGTGCAAGCAGTATGTGATTGAGGTGGGAAAATACGACGTAGATGAAGGTCACCTTCCATTAGACGCTTGGCTAGCAGCGCTGTACCTGTCATACAGATTCAATCATCTCTCAGTGAAGTTACCATCAAATAAAACTCTTACCTTTGATCCTGCTGCTAAGCTTTCATTTTCTATCTGTGTAATTGACTCTTCAAATCCAAGCGCAGAACCTCCTATTTTCCCCACTGAATTTTACCCTATGACATTCGACCCATTGTTTGATTCTGTCCAGAGTTTTTTCACATTGATTCTGTCATCCAATATAATAATTCTAGTTTTAGGCGTCTTGTCATCTTCAGGCCTGATGAGCTTGCCTCCTCTATTTTTGGCCCTCACATTCATAGAAATAGTGGGTTAGCACAGGGCTGAGGACAGAGCCCAGCATGGTGCCAGTAAGGGTCTTCTACTGGGCAGGCACCCAGCTCACAAACCACCACCTAGATCATACTTCCACATCTTGAGGACTTATAGATTTCAGATTTAATCACAGATTTGCAGTGTCTACAATGCCTCCCTGCTCTGCGCTGGTGACCACGACAAGCAGGCTTGGAGTGCGGGCCCACCCGACTGAGCGCTCGGCGCTTCCATCCCGGGCTGCCCCGGAGCCCTTCCTAACACATGTCCGCGTCCTGCCTGGCATCTGCACCAGGGCGCTGACCTTCTCTGTCTCTGCAAACACAGTCTGTTCTCCGGTGGGACTCCACGGGCCTCAGCCACCGGATCTGGGCCTCCTGGTCCCCGCGTCTCACTCAGTGCCATGCCACAGTGGGCTGGATGTGAGACCCCAGGGGCCCGAGGGGGCCGAGGCTCAGGCAGGTGGTGATAGTGGGTGCCTGAGCCAGCAACAGTCGGCACTTTACTCAAAGCAGCCGAGTACCAGGCAGGAAGGCTCCTCACTGCAAAACCAGGTTGAACAGAGTAGTGTTTCTAATCGTGTCATCATGATTTCCCCTCCAAAGCCTTGAAACTTCCTCCCAAGGACAATTCAGAACAGTTCGTCCCACAGATTCTCTTCATACTAACTGGTTCTGGGGAAGTGTTCGTATTCCCGGCTGTGGGAGAGACAGTGACTTAGGAAATACTCGAATTTCAAAGATAAGCAAATTACATTTTAAGAATCGGTTGAGCCTGGTGCCTTTAGATGTGATCTTCAAAATAAGACCTGGCAAGAATGGTGGTGATAACAAGGATATGCTAGAGAGAGAGAGAGAGAGAGAGAAATGAGCTTTAAAAACAAGGTGGGGCAAGCCTTCTGTGTCCAGAAACTTCGAGACTGTGAGTTTGTCACCTCAGCGAAGAACGGACGTGTCCCCACCCCGGTGGATAAGACAGTACACCCCCCCCCCGCCCCTGTTCAGTGAAGAAGGTCTTCAAAAATGTCTTCATGACTTTACCATCTCAATGTTTGGAACAAAGAAGTCCAGAACTTGTTTCTCCAAAAAGGTGACACTTGCTACCCAAGATCTGAGGTAATTTACTTGCACAAAACATGTATAGGCTTCCTTATGGGTTGTGGTGGCCCGGATGCCAATCTGTCACCAATACGATTTCCTCAGCACAATTCGCATGATTTTTGTGGTGACGATGGTGGTCTGGGCAGGCTGAATCACTTCAATCACGCTGAGTGGCTGGCATCCACGGAAACGTGACAAGTGTTTTTATTGAGAACACTGATTCTTAACCACAACAGCATTGAATTCACTGCTGTCCAGATTTGTAGATTGTTCATACCAAGCAGGTGCAAACACCCCGTGCCCCCCAACCTGGCCTGAGCACCCCGTCCCCCCCGGGGCCGCCCACCCAGCTCCTCGGGTGGACGCCCTCTAGGAAGGCCCTCTGGACGCTGGCCTTCTCTTCGCCGAGAGCCGGCCACTTGTTTTTCTCGGCCTTACAGGATTGCTGCGAGTGTTGCGTCTGTTTACCCGACGGCTGCTTGGACCTGGAGCTGACCTGTGACTCATCCTCGTATCCCCAGCATCATCCTCAACAGAGGGCTCATAAGCCTTTGTTGAACGGAATTGAATTTGAATTCAGAAGACATTATAGGTCATGGTGTGGTTAAAGAAACCATTTCTCTGAAGCAGGGTTCCAGCTGGGGTTCCAGCTGGGGTTCCAGCTGGGGTTCCAGCTGGGCACCGTGTCCACAGCGCACGGGGATGTCCCCTTTTCACAGCTGCTCTGCTGCCCGCTCCCTCATTAGCCACGAGCCTCCGTGTGACCCGAATGTCGTCGTGCCCCACCCCACCGACCCCACCTCGCTGGGAGCCCATACGGCCCCCTCGGCTTGCCATGCGGTCCATCCCCTCAGTCCCTCCAGCAGCCCTGTGGCCGCCGTGCTGTGTCTGCCCCTCTTCCCTTCACCTGTCCCCCACGACCCCCAGTCTGTGCTTTCCCTCCTTCAGGGGCTGCCTCAAATCCTGCCTTGCTCATGAACCTGCACACACCCCTCCGTCCTTGGGGAGGACTCCGACCTACAGCACCTGTTGTCTTAACCAGCACGTTTGTATGGACCTGTGTGCAGTTATTTTATTCGCTCTCTCAGGGTATAATTTACATACAGTGAATGTCACCAACTTGAAGTATCTGAGTCAATGGGTGTTGACAAATGCACATCAACATCACAATCCTGATAGGGAACATTTCCATCACCCCGGAGAGGTCCCTGTGCCCCCTTCAGTCAATCTCTTCTCATCCCTGACCTAGGACAATCACGGACTTGATTTCCATCACTCCTGTTTTGCCTTTTCTAGAAGTTCACGTAAATGGAATAATGCCATGCTTGGTCCTAGATGTCTGGATTCTTTACCCAGCAAAATGCCTTTGCAATTCCCCCCCATGGAGCGGACATCAGGACTTTGTTCCTTTTGGTTGGTGGGCAGTGTTCTGTGATATGGAGATGGTACGACTTACTTGTCTGTTCACCTGCTGATGGAAGCTTCGGTTCTTTCCGATCCAGGACTGTTACGTATAAACCTGCCGTGAACATTCAAGTACTAGTCTTTCATTTTCACTTCTCTCGGCTAAATACGTAAGTCAGTTGCTGGTTCACATGGTAAGTGCATGTTTAACGTTACATGACATCGCCCCATGGTCTTCTCAAAGTGGCCGTGTGACTTCGCATTCCCACCGCTGGGGCCGAGCGCTGGCCAGCTCCCATGTCTCCATCCGCGCCTCCTGTCTTGTCCACCTCTGACTTTCAACAATTGAGTGGGTGACAAACGGTATCTCATTGCACTTTTAATTTGCATTTCTCTAATGACTAATCCATTGAAAAAGTTTTCTGTGCATAATTGGCACCCATGTATTTCCTTTGGTGAACTCACTTCACATTTTTTGCCTGTTTCTTATTGAGTTGTGTCTTCTTGACGTTGAATTTTAAGAGTTCTTCGTATATTCTGGATACAATTCATGATCAGATACAAGTTTACAAAAATTTTTTCTCATTCCATGGTCTGTTTTTACTTTACTTTTTTTTTTTTTTTAAAGATTTTTATTTATTTATTTAACAGAGATAGAGAGAGAGCACAAGTAGGCAGAGCGGCAGACAGAAGGAGAGGGAGGAGAAGCAGGCTCTCCGCCGATCAGGGAGCCTGATGCGGGGCTCAATCCCAGGACCCCAGGATCATGACCTGAGCCAAAGGCAGCCACTTAACCGACTGAGCCACCCAGGTGCCCCCGTCTTTCAAAAAGCAGAAGTTCTAAATTCTGATCAAGGACAAATTTTTTTTAAAGATTTTATTTATTTGTCAGAGAGAGATAGAGAGAGCATGAGCACAAGCAGCGGGGAGGGGCAGAGGGAGAAGCAGACTCCTTGCTGAGCAGGGAGCCCAACGTGGGGCTTGATCCCAGGACCCTGAGATCGGGACCTGAGCTGAAGCAGATGCTTCACCGACTGAGCCACCCAGGAGCCCCTTAAATTCTGATCAGTTACAATTTATCAATTTTTTATTTAATTTTTTTTTTTTACAGTTCATGCCTTTTGCAACTTAGATAAGGAATCTCTACCATTCCCAAGGGCACAAAGATTTTCTCTTCTGTTTTCCTCAGATGTTTTATGGTTTTGGTTCTCACATTTAGATCTATAATTCGTTTTGAGTTATTTTTTTGTTTGTAGCATGAGGTAAAAGAAACGATCAACCTCTTATGCATGAAGTTGTCCTAGTACCATTTATTGAAAAGACTGTTATTTCCCTCTTTAATTACCTTGGCACCCTTGTTAAGAATCAGTTGGCTATTGATGTATGGGTCTATTTCTGGACTCTATTCTGGTCCATTGATTTCTGTATCTATCCCTTTACCAATACCATGTTGTCATGATTCCTGTGTCTTCATAGTATGTCTTGAAATCGGGTAGTATGACTCTTACAATTCTGTCCTCTTTTCAAAATGGTTTTGGCTCTTCTAAATCCCTTGGATTTCTATATCAATTTCATGATCAGGCTGTCAGTTTCTTCCAAAACCCTGCCACCATTTTGATTTGGATTGTGTTGTATCTGTAGATCAGTTTGGAGAGAACCAACATCTTAATATTGGATTGTTTAATCCAGACCCTGATACACTTCTCCTTTAACTTAGATCTTAATTTCTTTCAGCAATGTTTTATAGTTTTCAACATGGAAATCTTGTATCGATTTTTAAGATGAAGTCATAAGTATTTTATTTCATGTTTTTTGATGCTATTATAATTTTTTTCCAGTCTTAATTGCCAAATATTCCAAATATTGCTAGGGCATAGAATCACAATTGATCTGTGTATGTTAACCCTCATCAGTGTATTTTTCATTTTATGTGTTCTGTATTTCATCTATAGAACATTTATTTAGGTCTTTTTTATATTTTTTGTCATTTTCTTCATTGTATGGGTGCTTACCTCTACTTTTTTGAGCATCTGGAGCATACTGATAGTAATTACCAGGGCAGGTTTTTCAGTCGTCTCTGTCATTCTTGTTTCTTCATGTCATTATGGGCCATATTTTCCTGTTTCTTCAAAAGTCTGTGTCATGGTCAATGTGAGAGGCTGTAACAGATTTCCACAGACAGGGTAGCTTGAACGGGACACATTTATTTCTCACAGTTCTGGAGGCTGGGAAGTCCAAGGTCCAGGTGCCAGCAGACCCAGTGTCTGGTGAGGACCCCCTGGTTCAGTCTTCTTGTCCTCAGGAGGCATGGAGCAGAGAGGAAGCAAGCTCTCTGTGTCTCTTCTTATGAGAACACTAATCCCATTCATGAGAGGAGGCGCCACCTCTAAATGCCACCGCCTTGGAGATTAGGTTTCAGCATATGAATTTTGGGGAGATACAAACATTCAGCCTCCAATGGTCTAGACATTTTTGTTTGGATGCCTGACATGAATTTTACACGGCTGAAGGCTGGAATTCGTTGCGTGCCTTTAAACGATTTGGGACTTTGTTCTGGGATGTAGTTATGTTATTGGAATCAGATGGGTCATCTGAGACTGTCTTTCAAACTTTGTTGTGGCAGGCCCAGAGTAGTGTTTAAAGTAGGATTATTTTAGGTGCATTACTCCTCAAACGGTATTGTTCTGAGGATGCTGTCCCATGCCCTGTGACTTAGAAGGTGCTGCTACGCCTTCTGTGGGAAAGAACTATTTTAGCCCGCGAGGGATCTGAGGATTTCTCTGCCTCTCCTTTCTCAAAATGTTCTTGCATTGCTCCCTCTCAAGGACGCCTCTCTGCAGCTCTCCTTTCTCTGTGTGTAGCTCCCTCCTCTCCCATACCTCGTCTTGCCCTGACCTTCCAGAACCCTGATCCCTGTGTCCTCAGTGAGGTCCCCATTCCCTGTTCAGGTTGTCCGCATGCTCTGCAGTTGGAAACTGCTTCCTTGGAAGCTGGGGGCTTCCCAGAGCTCAGGTCATAGCTCACTTCACCTGTTCTCTTCTGGTCAGGTACTTTACTCTTGTGACATCTGTTGCCCAATGTCTGAAAACTGTTAGCATATTTTACAGGTTTTTCTGGTTGTTTAATGCAGTAGAGTACATTTGGTTTCTGTGAATCCATCATGGCTGAACCGTAAATCTTGTAGTCCTGTTTGATTGACATGTTTCATTTGATAATCGGATGGATATGTTTATCTCTTCATATGCTTTTGCAACATCAAGGCTTTATGTTGTGGCTTTTCTGCACACCCTAAAGCCCTCAGTGAGAATGCACAGCTGCAGGTCACTGCAGAAGTGCACAGGTGACCCCCCTCCCCGCCCCCAGTGTCATGTCCAGAGCAATTGCTGAGAGGCAGCAAAGACTCGCTCTCCAAGTGATGGCTCCAGGCATTAGGGAGGAAATGGGGTTGGGGCCACCTGATCTGTGACTGTGTAATCAACACAACGAGAATCAAGTGATATGAGAAGTATGTCAGAAAATCCGCAGGGTGAGCTTTGTGTAATACTGACTTCCTCCCCAAAATGTCGGGTATCAATATTGACCGTGTAGGTGAGGACTGATGAACTTCTTGAGCTGGCCCCATGCATCATCCCCTGGGCATTCCCAGCACATCACTTGCTCCGTAGAGCTTGGTTGGTAACAGTCACCTTGAACCAGAGGGGTCGGCCACACTGCTGCTGCACAGCTCAGTACTCGCTATTCCTTTCCACCTGCTCGCCTTCTCTGCCATCCCTTTGCCTGCCCCACGCCCCTTCTCCAAGGACCGAGGGGGCCTGTCCACTGAGCCATCCTGAACCACACTAACCTTGACCTTTCTTCCCCCAGCTTGGTTTCCGATGATTATGATGTGTCTGCCCCAGCAGATTGGTGCTTGTTAACTCTAGTGCACGCTGACATTATCTGTGTCTTGTAGGAAATATATATATACGTTCCTACTGCCTTTCAAGCCAGAGAACCTTATTCAGCATATCTCGAGAATGACTCCCACGCTCAAACTTTAAAAAATTCTACAAGAGATTCTCACATGCCCAGCTGGGTGAATCATACTGTAAGCTATAAATCATAAGTATTCTAGACACACTTACAGTTCTGTGGATTTTGTTCAGTGGAACCCTGTTGAGTGTCATTAAATATGCATTTTGCACCAAGATTTCTGTGCAGATCAGAACCTGTGGTTTTGCTGGTATCTCCCTTCTTTATACCATAGATCAAGGATTGACAAATTGTAGCCATGGCAACCAAGTCTGGCTGAGCCCATTCACGTGTGAAGTTGTCTCCTGTTGGTCTCAAGCTGCCAGGGCAGATTCCAGTCGTTGGGACAGAAACTATAGGACCTGCAGAACCTAAAATACTTACTGTCTGGTCTTTTGCAGAAAGAGGCTGCAGACCGTTGTTCTAAATGAATATTTTCCTGCAAAATAGCACTCCGTGCACCCTTTGTGTCCAAGTGAAATGGAATGCTAGTAACGTAATTCTTGGCTCCGGAATACTTGTCTCAATCACAGTGTATTTGCTTTCTTTCCTCCTTAGATTCACTCCCCCCCCGTTACCTCTGCTGGTGAACCAGAGGGGTTGAACGTCCATCCCCTTCTATACCAGGCCTGCCATTTCTGCCAAGAACAAGCACCACAATGAGTGGGGTGAGCATCTCTTTTATTTCGGCTCGGAGTGTAATTTCGGTCAGCTGTGGCTACCTGCAGATTGCACTACAACTAACTCTACCTTTGTTCACTTTCCAGGAAGCAATGAATTTCAGCACTGTCTTCAGCTTCAGTGAGGACTATTTTGGGTTGGGTAATACTTCAGATTATTCATTTGATGATGACACCTTACTGTGTTCCTTGCAAGAGGTCAGAAAATTCTCTGGGCTCTTTGTGCCCACGGCTTACTCCCTGATATGTGTCTTTGGCCTTTTGGGTAACATTTTGGTGGTGGCCACCTTTGCTTTTTATAAGAAAACCAAGTCCATGACAGACGTTTATCTCTTGAATATGGCCATTGCCGACATCCTGTTCGTCCTCACCCTCCCGTTCTGGGCTGTTAGCCACGCCACGGGTGAGTGGATTTTCAGCAATGCCATATGCAAGCTGATGAAGGGCATCTACGCCGTCAACTTCAACTGTGGGATGCTGCTCCTGGCCTGCATCAGCATGGACCGCTACATCGCCATCGTGCAGGCCACCAAGTCGTTCCGGCTGCGGTCCAGAACGCTGGCGCATCGCAGGAGGATCTGCTTGGTGGTGTGGGTGCTGTCCATGCTCATCTCCAGCTGGACGTTCGTGTTCAACCAGAAGTACAGCGTGCAGGGCAGCGATGTGTGCGAGCCCCGCTACCACGAGGCCTCCAACCCCATCAAGTGGAAGCTGCTGATGCTGGGGCTTCAGCTCTTCTTCGGCTTCTTCATCCCACTGGTGTTTATGATCTTCTGCTACACGTTCATCGTCAAAACCCTAGTGCAGGCTCAGAACTCCAAGCGGCACAAGGCCATCCGTGTGATTATTGCGGTGGTGCTGGTGTTTCTGGCTTGCCAGATCCCCCACAACATGGTGCTCCTGGTGACGGCCGTGCAGCTGGGCAGGATGAACCGCTCCTGCCACGGCCAGAAGCTGCTGGGCTACAGCACCAACGTCACCGAGGTCCTGGCCTTCCTGCACTGCTGTCTCAACCCTGTGCTCTACGCCTTCATTGGGCAGAAGTTTAGGAGCTACTTTCTGAAGATCGTGAAGGATCTGTGGTGTGTGCGACGGAGGCAGAAGGCGCCGGGCTTCTCCTGCTCCAGGCTGTACTCGGAAACCTTCACCTCCAGGCAGAACAGCGAGACCGTGGACAACGAGAACGCGTCGTCCTTCACCATGTGACTGGCCCGGAGCGGGCGGTGCCCGGGGGCTCGGGGACGGTGGACATGCCCTCAGGAACACTGTCCTCTTGCAGCCCCGAGCCCCCAGGGTACCCTACAGCTGGCCTTCCCCAAAGCAGGCCCCAGGGAATGCGGAATCCGAGCCAACCGTGCACAAGCGTGGATGTTTTCAGGAATATTCGTGAAGCAGCTCTAGAGCACGGTTTCTCCTGATCACAGCAAAATGCACAGGGTTTGGAAAACCAAGATGGAAAAAAATCACTTAAGAGCCCTCACACAACTCATTTCAGGCAGAAGGTGAAACATTTCACCCAAGCTGGAAAAGTGGCGTGGGGAGATGGACAGCGGCTGGATACGCACTGGTGTTGATTGTCACCACGGATAAGGCAGATCAGGTGGCAACAGGCCATCGGGAAAGTGTATGTTTGCTTTATTTCCCCAAGAAAACGTTCTCTGCAGTCGGTAATTCTCCCAAAATCTGGTAGAGTTCCACGAAGCCGCATAGGAACAGCATACATTCAGCACACAGAGGGGCTTAGTAACTATTTGTTACACAAATCGGAGTGGAAGTGGGGTTATAGCGCAGTTTAGAGCATAAGGTGTTTAAATTATCTTCTTTTAAAAAATGCAAGGAAGCTTCCCCGAGACAACACAGAAAGAGCTTTTGTCCCACGTCCAGAAGCAGAAGCAGCACAGAGAGGACCCTTGTGCCAAGGGGTCGGCAAGGAGGGTGGGCAAGGAGCTGGGATCCTTCTCTTCCGCTGCTGACTTTAAGGTGGTTTTACCCAAAGTCTGACGTTGATCATGGAATCCAATTTCTGGCTTCTAGAAAGTTCCTAGAACTCAAGCTTTGAGAGTGCTTTGTAAACATATGAACACAAGTAGAAAAAATAAAACCACATTACAAAAATGCAGGCATGTATTAGAAGGTACTGATGCGAATTACAAAGATACTGACATGTATAATCCTGAGAAATCTGTTCTTGAAACTTTCTATTGTTCTTGTAAGCTTGACCTGCATCTCTATATGAAATTCAACGCGATAGCTTAGGATTCAAAGTCTGTATGTTTCAAACATAGTTTTAGCTTTGCAAAATAAAGCTGAACCAGTGTTCTGACTCAGAGACAGAGGTGTTCAGAGGTTGCGCATCCTTCCAGCTTATGAGCGTTGGACTCTAGCACTCGAAACACAGGGGCTGTTACTCAGATGCTCCTTGTAGGATCGCCGATGCACCGAGAGAATCTGTGGAGATAAGTTTGTGTTTCTAAGCAGGCACGGAAACCGCTCGCTTATTGTGGCACAGCTGGAAATCAGCTCTTCTGTATAATTCGAATTTTCAGATAAATGAAGCTTACTTCTTTATGCAATAACCCATTTAATTTCAGCCATACTGAATAAAAGTGTTTCCGAAATACAATACATAACTTTATTTTGTTCAATATCATCGTTTCTTGCTGCCCTGAGCATCAGAACAGGCACACCCGTACTCTTTGGTGCAGCAATGCATCGACGACCTCTGGAAACACAGAACCGCATGGATTTTGACCCTTTATTAAGGGGCTCTGGATTGTTCTTTAATAGTTCTGGTATCTTTTTTTCATTGGTTTCCCCAAATCTCCTCCCACTGACAGGCTCTGGCTGGACCTTACATGTGTCTGCCGTTAACCCTCCTCTTCTCCTTTGCAAACACCATTCTACTATGGTTGAGGAACCAGCTCTCTGCTCTGGTCAGAGCTGTCTTCCTAGGGGCAGTGACTTAGGACTTGCCAGTTTGTTATTAGTAAATTGCTTGTATACACATGCTTACATTTATTACATACTCACGTGTGTGTTTACATATGATCAGAACTATTTGTGCTGACCAGAAGACGATTTCTCTTGGTTCCTGTTACAAAGTAGTTGATCAGTTATTTCTAGATAAATGAGATTTTACTATACTTTGTAAATCTCAAACGAAGGTGAAAATTCAGGCACTGTATCACCTTGCAAATGACAAACCTACATGACAGGTGTTCAAGCATCACCTTGCGGACTGCATTCTTATTTGCTTCTGAACAAATAAGCTAGTTTTAAAATGAGGCCAGAAAAGTACAATATTTTCAAATCCCTTTAAGATTTTTGAGAATGTGTGCAAATTCCAGGGACTCTGGAGGTGTAGGCACAGAGAATCTGGTCTAAATGACTACGGAGTTTATGCTAATAGTATACCGGTGCGTTATTTGGGAAGGCGCCGTAACAAGATATCCCAGACCCAGCAGCTTGCACCATAGACATTCACTGTCTCGCAGTCCTGGAGGCTGGAAGTCTGAGGTCCAGGTGTGGGCAGATGTGGCCTCTCTTCCGGGTGTGCAGACATCCACCTTCTGCCTGTGCCTCACTGGGTCTTCCCTCTCGGTAAAGGCCCCCTCTCCAAATACAGTCCCAGGCTGAGGAACTGAAGGCCAGGACACAAGCACGTGGATCTGGGGGACACAATCCAGCCCATAACCATGTTTTCTGCAGGTGGAGCAACTTTTCATATTAAAGTTAATTTCAAATACTTGAGAGTTCTTTTCCAGGTAGTTTCCTCCTTTCTAATAACGGGTGTTCCAAATATCCATTTCCACCCCAGCTTCTCAGATTTTCAGAGGCGCATCCCCACGGAATGAAGGTGAGAAAAGACGGCGGCCGTCTTGGGTCAGACTGCACCTGCCACTGAATCTGTGCAGTAACTGAGCCCCCACACCCACCCCCCCACCCACCGGGGCAACACGTCCTCTGAGCAAGGCTCGGCGCCATGATTCTAGAGGCCAGTCTGCTACCCTGGGTCCCAGCCTCAGGCTCCGCAGCAGTGCGGTGCGAATTTCCCCAAACCCGCCTCCTCCGGGCACGCGGCGTGGGGGGGCAGCTGCGGTAGCAGACGGTGGTGGCGGCCGTGCCGTGGGACCCTATTCTGCCCCCCGTGTGTTTAGGCAGGGCGCTCCTGCTGCTGAGGTCAGGTGGCCCCTGCTGTGGTGACCCAGTTCTGGGAGCACCTCAGGTCCTCCCTCACGACGCCAGGAAGAGCGACGATGTTCCACGTTTACTGTTAGACTAGTGGGTTGTCCTGCCCCCCAAAGTCCAACTGCTATGACTAGTCTACACTCGGCTCGTGGCCCTACAGGGACCCTGACATGCATGCTGTCTTTGTGCTCAGAGATTTTACAGCCTGGAGGCTGCAGCATGCCCAGCTCAGGACGATCTGCTGTGACTGGCTTTCACATTTCAGGATTCAGTACATACACCTGTGACTCGGCTGCCGACTGCCAGCTTGCATTCTTATGTTTTCCTTGGGTTGCATTTGCTAATATAATACTTTTTCTGATGTTTTATTGAGGGGATTCCATAAGATGGCTGGAGGCAAGAGCTGTATCTTCCTAATCCTTTGGTTGATTTCTCTTTTGACTCCAGGTAGACAGTCCAAGATGATCAGTACGATGCTATTGTCCTCAACTCCAGGCCATCCTCTTGGTGCAAGAGAGCTGCGCTAGCTCCCTCCATCACATTTCCGTCCCAGCCAACAGAAAGAGGAAAAGGGGAAAGCAGGTGTCAGGTGGCCTGGTCTTTAACGGGACAACCTGTAAGTTGTGGGAATGGCTTCTTCCAACCTATTGGCCTTTGCTTAGCTACGGGGTTACAAGCAGGTGGAAGAAAGCTGGGGAAAACTCCTAAAGTCCTCCACTGGCTGTCCGCGTGTCCACGTCCCTATAAAAACAGTGAACACACAGTAATTCTGTCACTATGTGAGATGGGAGCAGGGATGCCAGGAAAAGGACCTTCAGGGGGAGCAAGGACAAGTGGACCGAGTGGGTCCCTTGAAAAAGGAAGGAACAGAGGCCGCGCCTCTTAAGGAAACAGGTGGAGCCACACAGGAGTCTGAGCGCAGGGAGAGGCGGGGTCTCAGCTGGGGCCCCAGCGGAGGGTGATGGAGGCGGCCGGGAGGCCCAGCCCAGCAGCTTCCCCCACCACATCCCAAGGAGGAGCCCCCGGGGAATCCGCGCTGCTCAGTCCACAGTTTCACAGCACCGGGTTTGGGAAGAGCGTTACTGTTTTAATAAGGAATTTTCATTCCTCTGCCTCCTTTTGAGAGATTACCTGGGTTCTTGAGTTCAACGTGACACTTCGCGATCCTTTTCCTGAGCCGGGCCTGCGGGCAGGTGCACGTGCGGCAGACCAAGGCACCAGGGCCGTGGCAGGGCTGGGGCCCGCTCCTCGGCGGGGCGCTGCCGCCCCCTGGTGGCCGCATGCGGCGCCTGCAGGTTTGGGAGCGTCCGCAGGGGCTTCAGGCAGGGGCCGCGAGCCTGCGTGGTGCAAGCGCTTTAAAGTTTACGCCCAAAAACAAATGTACGAAGTGAAAAAAAGGAACTGCCCCCAAATCTTCTATCTGTTGGCACTGAGATGCTTCTGATTTCAGCGTGGTGTATTTTCTATTTGTACTCTACCTTATATATCACTATAATAACACAATATTTGATTTATATTGTGTATATATGTGGACACATATTAGCACTTGCTGAATAATTGTTTTGTTTTGTGTTTTGATGGATGATGTTAGAAACAAGGTGGACACTGAAGGACGTTCTCCGGTGAAAGGTCCTGACTCTGTAGGACACACGCGCACTGGAAGCTCCCCCCCCCCCCCCCCCCCCCCCCCCCCCCCCCGCCGCTTGCACCCAAAGTAACAAAGTAGCTCTGAGATATGTGAGAGGATGTAAAGCTTTAACAAAACAGGGGGATATACTTTCTGGTTTAGGGAATAAACAAAAGGAAAAGTAACAAAATGGACAATGAAGAATCTATGAGTTAAAATGTCAGTTCTAACAGGAAAGAGGCATATAATAAAAAAGGAGATTCTAGATAACCTAATGTCACCTTCTGAATGGAGAGATACAAAAATAAACTAAGTGCCCTCAGATTTTGTATTTTTAACGGGAGAAGGTTTATTTGTAATGAATAAATCTATTTTACAGAAAAAACCAAATATACAATATGAATAGAATCTTCTACTATATCCTCCAGAATCAGTAGAAAATCCTTATAATAATTACTAAGTTTAAATCTGATTGCAGTATTGCTGCCACTCATTTTTTAAATTGCCTTTAATATTCATGTAATAGTAGATTGGCTCTTTTTTTTTTGCCACGTGACTACCTATATTTTGGTTTTTAGGTTTCTCCTTGTTTGTTTTGGTCATAGTGTATGCATATGTATTTACAAATGTATATATGTTTTATGAATGATTTAGAAAATATATTATCTATATATACGTTAAATTATATATTTTAGGACACTTTTAGGGTATTCTAAAGTACTAAGGAGAGGTGTTTTTTTTTAAAAGAAGAGATATAATCTCCTACTCACCAGAAATTTATTCTAAAATTCTAAAACTAAACACTCATTTTGTTAGCTTTCTAGATTCTGGGTATACCTGGTTTGTTTCCCCCTAATTATTAGGACAACAGAGGAGTAGCGTGGTATTTGGGTGAGTCAGCATGCATGGAGAATCTCACTGCGGCTTCTGATCTGTGCAGTGTGGTGGGAGATGTATGGGGGTCCTCCCTGGAGACCCCATGTCAAAGTGCCAAGGAGGGGGGGACTCAGGAGCCTAGCCTCACTTTTGGGAAGAGCCTCTTAACAGAGCCGTTCCTCAGTCATGTGGGGAAGGTCATGCAGTGGCCACCACTGGATCTGGGAGCAGGGGCTCTGGGGTCCCAACTATGGACATGTGCATGACCTTGGTAGCTATGTCATCAGCTGTTGGGCCCCTCACATCGAAGTCCTCGGCTGGGTACAGGTGATCTATCACTGTGGCGTAGACACCACACACCGCACTGCCTTCAGCCAGGTGACTGTTCTAGCCGGTGACACTGGGTACCAGTGTGCGCGTCATCCTGGGTGACCTGGGAGCCAGCAGAATTCCCACTGGTCAGTCCACTCCCTGGCGCTCCAGTGTGAACTAGACATTAACCGTGTTGGAGCCAACCTGCCTTTTATTGTTACTATTACAGGGCTGAGCCCGTCCAAGCGGTGCAGCGCCTGGGCCTGGCGGTCCCCCTGCTGCAAAGGATGCATCCCACCCCACAGCCTCCACCTCCCTCCCAGGCTCTCCTCCATGTTCCTCCCCCACCAACCTTGGTTGGCAGTGCCCCGAGGGGGTTGCCAGCAGAGAGAGCCCTGCCATCTTCCACAAACGTGGCAAAGGTGTCTGCAGCAGGTTGATTAGTGGTCTGAGAGCTTCTCCCCTGTATCCCATAGCTTGGATCCCATGGCTGTCCCTGGCCACGGCCCCTCGTGGGTCGAGCACACTCCTGACCCCCTGGGTTTTAAGCCATGGTTAATAATAATAAGCTGAGCATAGATGTGGGAAACCTGTTTTGAATGCCACATTTCACAGAGAAGCAAACTCAGAACGAGGCTTTGTAAGTTTGATGTGGATCCTACTGGGAGGTCACGACTGTGGCCTCCTGCTCCTCCCTGGGAACGCCCATACCCTGTGCACCCACCCTTGGGTGTTAAGGAATCGGTCGTATCTGCCAGCTGAAGGAGACACTGGGGCCAGCCGCTCACCGGGCAGCTCCAGCACCCAGGCTTCGCCAAGCTGTTGACAGTTACCATGGTTACCAAGGCAGTCCGCAGCTCTCCCAGGGATCTGGAGGGAGGTGGGCGGGGCCAGGAGGGGCGCATCCGCTGGTGGCAGGACTTTCAGTGCCTGGGAAGCCTCTTCCCACCAGGAAATGCTAAGCTGCAGTCTGCACGGGATCCGGGGCCCTGGTTGTATGAGGATGGCAGACTCTGTTTCCCTCTCTGCTAATGACCCTGTTTGTTTTAATCATCCTCCACACCCCCGACCCCTTAAATGTCAGGTGGGGAATTTAATTTTCAAGTAATGTGATTACTAAGTTACCATGGCTTCCAGTGAATTGCACTACACCATTTTTATAGTTTCCTTCCTTTATTTTCCGAGTGTTTACTTTTGTATTAATAGAAGAAATAAGCAGTGCATTTTTCTAGGCAGCTAGCTCTTAAATTGTTTTATGCTGGTGTTTGAAGTCAAAGAAACGCCATGTTTTAGAATAAAATAAAAGTTCTAATTGCTTGTGGGTAAAATAATATAATCACAGGAGTGTTCCAGGATTATTAATTATACTAACAGGTTTCTAATTATGCAAGTGATTGGAGTCTTCAACCTCAGAAGTGTGATTGCACCCGAGTTCTAGTAAAAATGAGAACAATGATTCATGAAAGGGTTGGGGAGTTTCCTCCACCTGAGAGCAATGTACAAGCTAAAAACCAGAGCCCCACATCTCACGTCCTCCACCTGAGCCACGCTCTTGGTGGCCTCGAGGAATCGCTTCCCAGAAACGTAGTTATTTTCTCTAGAATGTGCACTGCGTTTGCACCCCAGCTTCCTGCTCAGGCTCAGAGATGGTTTCTTTTGCCTGTGTTTTTTAAGTTTAGAAATATTTCTAATTATTAAATATGCCTTTGGTGTGTTTTAACTGAAAAGAGCACTTAGCCCAGAATTGGTGATTCTATTTCATGCAGGTGTGAAATGCGAGTAGGTTTGTGGGGAGGCTTGGCTCTTTTTTTTCTGGCCAAATCTAAAAAGTGTCATACAAATGTGTTGATCATAGAACAGTGTGAGCTTTGGCCCAGAGGTCGAAAACAAACCTGCATCTGTGCTGAATTTCCGTGTTTAGCATTGCTGGACGAGCTGTGGCCTGACCCAGTGCGGTGTGACTGGGGCATGAGGACCACTGGCCCGATGACGAACAGAAACCAAATGACGAGCCTTGGGACTTGGGACTGTCCTCAAGCTGGTACAGGAATACTGACATCAGGGGGGAGCTGGAGGTGACCGCAGCTGGAACGAGGGGACAGAGTGAACCCAAAACTCTGCACTGACAGGTCCCTGAGATGGCGGCTCTGCTCCGTGGAAGCGTGGGGCAGCAGGGCCAAGAGTCCGTCTTCCTTCTGTCCCTCAGGGCTGCAGAGAAACAGCCTGCAGGGGATGCCCAGCAGATACAGGGATTTACTTCAAGCATGTGGCTCGCGTGTGGCTGTCAGATGGCAGGCTGCCGTGTCAGGCAGGGTTTCCAGCCCCAGTCTGGAGGCATCTTCAGAGTCTGGGCTCTTAAGACCCTCACCTGATTGGACAAGGCCCACCACGTTAGTAAGGACCATCTTCTTTGCTCCTAGACAACTGACAGTAGATGTTAACCACATCCATTAAACACCTTCACCCAACACCCGGACTAGCATCTCCTGAACCACTGACCACCATGGTGTGGCCAAGTGGACACAGAAAGTCAACCATCCCATCACATTTACCAAGGAAGGGACACTGGGAAACTGTGTTTGAAACACGGCGAAGTGTAGAAGAGGGGCCACAAGGTAAGCGCCCTCATGGGCAGGGCTGCACCCCTGCCAGTGCATGGGGAATCAGTGTCCAGGGCTGGTAAATCTTCCGGTTTCCAAGAAGAGCCGGAAATCCAGACTTTTAAAAATGTGTTTTTTTTTTTTTTTTTTTTTTAACTACACATAGTATGACAATTGTGAGCCTTGTGAGCCAATCAGAATCTGTCTGTGGGCCGAAGTGCAGCATTTGGGCAGCAGGTTACAGAGTGTCGTTGAGTAGCCCTACGCAGCAGGTGCGCCCGGGCCCCCCGCCTCCTGCCGCTGGCTCTGTGGGTGTCTTGTGCGGGGCCCCCGAGGTGTGGGTCTGTTGCTTCTCCCTTCCTCTCCCGCACACGGCCGCCTGCCACACACGCGAGCCTGTCTGTGGGCCCCCGTCCCCCTGGCCGTCCGCTGCCCCACAGTGCCCCCCACACGCTTGTTCTCGGAAGCTGCTGCAGACGCCAAGTGGGGATGGCGGCAGGGACCTCACGGCTCAGTTCCCCGGATTCAAGGCGGCTCATCAGGCCAACTGTCCTTTGTGAGTGAAAGTGCAGAAAGCATTCTGCGCTCCTTCCCCGGGCGGACTGATGGACTGACGGACTGACGGACTGACGGAGGGAAGATTCCCGGGTGTTCTCTGGGGCCACAGTCTGGGGCCGGGAGCGCTCCTGGGCTTGGAAATGCCGCCCATTGGTCTCCCCAGCCGGTGGGAGAGAAGCCAGAGCACCCGGGGTGCGGGAGGGGAGGAAGGACAGACAGACAGACAGAAGGAAGGAAGGAAATTTGTAACCGTGACGCTCATGACACCGTGAACCCAGCCTCTTTCCCCAGGTCCTGCTGTGCTGTATTCAGTCAGTTTAACTTAGTAAGACTATCATTTGGGCCAAGTATTCCTGTTGCCATCCGCAACTAGAACAGGGAAAACTGTTCCATGTTACGGTGTATTTTGGGAATAAAAACATAAAAGGGGAGCTGTGCAGCAGTTTTTGGTTAATGTCTCTGGCATTTGTAAGTTTTCTTTTCACTTAATATTCTCAGTTCCCCTCCCGGAGACGCGCTGCCGGCTCCATCACGGGAAGGGGTTCCCAGGAGGCGTGAGCAGGGAGCCCTGGGCGTGCCCAGGAGACTGTCCTCCCGTCTGGGGGCTGTGAGTGACGAGCCACAAGGGGAGGAGTTGGGATTTTATCCTGAGTGTCCAGCTCCCTCGGGCTCCGTGTCCAGAGCACGTCCCCTTCCGTTCCTCAGAAATCCAGGGCTTGCCTCCCGATGTCCTCTAGTTACCACAGCTCAGCCCTCAGAGCCTCTCCCTGAGCTTCTTCCGGGTGCCTGGATCTGGCCGGCCTTCGGGAGCCTTTACCAAAAGCTTTCATTGTGGACGTCTCCACGAGTCCCCACGGGGTGCCCACGAAGCTTTGTCCATGACGAGCGGGTGTGCGGGGCTCCTGTGGGCCCAGGACCACAGCGTCTACTTGCTCCACGCACCTGCGGGGAATTCTGTGTGTGCCTTCGAGCCCCTGGGCCCTGCCTGCAGGGGGGCACCCGTGGACGGTAGGGGACCGCAGTGCGCAGGGACCGACACCAGATCGCAAGGGGACACGAGGGGGCACAGCAGTGCTGCGCTGGTGACTCAGCTGTGGAATGTTCTGGAATCGGTGAGCCTGCCACGGTGGGCACGAACCCCATGGTGCTTAGCAAACGCCACATCTTTTCTCCTAGATGGCCATTTACTGGGATGCCACCAGATAGGAGGAAAATCAAATTATAAGAAAGCAGTGAAAGCCCAAGAGAAAGGCATAGGCCGAGAGCATCCTGGAGAGACCCCAACCGGCTCGGCCCAGGCCCGCGTCACGGTCTTGCCCACCGGTGACCTGCGGCCCCACAATACCCCTGACCCCGCAGAGCGCCAGTTTGCTCACCTGCAAATGGGGAAATAGTACTTTCCTTGCTTACCCCACAGGTTTTGCAAACGAAAATGACTTATTATTGAGACTCCATTGGTGCATCTACTATTTTGGGCCACGGCGTGTTACGGAAGCACAGCACACACTGTGTGGAGTGTAGACCGTCTACACTCTCACACCACCTGCATGAAGGAGGGGAGGGAGCGGACGGGGTTGTGCAGGAGGGCCCGCAGCCTCTGGGAGAAGGGCATCGCTGGGGCCCGGCCTGGGAGGGCAGGAGATGGACGCCCCACGGGCAGGGGACAGGTGCGGGGAAGGGGGGCAATAAGCCAGTTACAGAAAGACAGACACTGCACAACCCACTCGCACGAGGTCCCTGCGGCTGTCCCATTCCCAGAGACAGAAAGAGCCGGGTGTGTGGCAGGACCGGGGCAGGGGTGGGGCTCAGCGCTGGACGGGTCAGAGCTTCAGCTGGGGAAGATGGAAAGTTCTAGATGGACGGTGGTGATGGAGGCACCACAGTGTGAAGATACTTCCTGCCGCTGGACTGTGCAGGAAGACGGTTAAGATGGCAAATCTTACGTGATGTGTGTTTTGCCACAATGTAAGAAGGGAGACATTCCAAGGATGGCGGAGCTTGGGGGGTCCATAAACACTAGCGGTGTGTTCCGGAAGCCTCAGAGTCGCTGACGCACTTCATGGCCCCTGACCCAGCCCACAGGCAGATACGCAGTCGGTTCATTATCCTGACCCCTAAATAAATCGAAATTATTGACTCAATTAGTGGCAGAAGAGACTGTGAAAATATAGAGGAAAAGCTTTCTCCAATAAATATGAAAGATTATCATATTTTCATTTGTATGCTTGTCTTCCTAGGAAAATATGATAATATGATAATAAGGAATAGCATGGAAGACATTAGGAGAAGGAAGGGAAAAATGAAGGGGGCGGAAATCAGAGGGGGAGACGAACTGTGAGAGACTATGGACTCTGAGGAACAAACTGAGGGTTCTAGAGGGGAGGGGGGTGTGGGGATGGGTTAGCCTGGTGGTGGGTATTAAGGAGGGCACGTACTGCATGGAGCACTGGGTGTTATATGAAAACAATGAATCATGGAACACTACATCAAAAACTAATGATGTAATGTATGGTGATTAACATAACATAATAAAATAAAATAAAATTAGGGGAAAAAAGATACTTTAACTTTGCCTCTGGATCTAGAATTTCAAAGTATATTTTTAAAAAACCTATTATGTGATTAATAAAGTTAATTGGTTAACTTTAAATCAGATTAGTTTGTTCATGTATTTGTTATTGATCCCACAATGTAGTCCCTGTCTACTGTGTGCCAGGCCCCGTGCACCTGCTGGGGACACAAAGATACATGGACACATACAAGCTTCAGGGAGGGGACGCAGAGGGGAAAGCAGGTGTGAGCACCAGAGGGCGGCCTGCAGGGTGGGGGGAGTGTGTTGGGGTGCTGGGGGGTGTCGTCAGGGGGCTTTATGAAGGGGCTGGTCTGGGGCTAGACCAGAAAACATGGGTAGGAAGTCATAAGACAGAGATTCGAATGCTCTGTGTACGATGCCCAGCACTTGGAGGACTTAGATTTAGCCAAGGAGGAATCAGGGACTTACTGGATTTTGGGGGAAAAAAAAAGACAACATTAACAGAATTTAAAAACACTGACAGTCTCCTCTGAAAAGGGAAAGAAACTCATCACTCAGATTGAAATTCGGGCTCTTGGCTGTCCTTCCAGACAATGCTGAGATTTGCAAGAATAGCAGACGAGACCGTGCACCTGCTGCATTGTAAGAAGCAAGTCAAAGGAGAAAAGAAAGTAAAACTTGCTATTGACAGCAAAGTAGCTGTGGTTCTGAGGCCCATCCTTTGTTGCCTGCCCACACTTTCCTTCTGACTCATTTCCTCACTCAGAGAAAATAGTTTGGAGAAGGACAAGAGCCCCCTTCCTCCCCCGTATGTCTTCAGAGAAGACAACTGTCTGATGCAGAACTCGCGGGGCTTCTGTGATGGGAGTGACAGGACACGATGCCAGAGAAGCATCCTCAGAGGCGAGGGTTCGCTGGACCCGGGACCTGCCAACTGCAGAAACGGTGTCCCTCTCCACAGACGTGCAGAATGACACTCGAGGCCGACAGAATGCTCATAGAAGATCTGGAAAATATTTCCCGGGAAGAAAGAACCCTAGCAAACCTTTGAGTCAGCAGAATGTTGCGACCTCCAGTTCGCTGACTGCCTGTCCCCCTCCCGGCCCCATGTTGGGGGCGCACGGGCAAACCGCTGTGTCCCCCCGAAGGGCACACAGTCTGCTCGGGGATGGAAACGAAGTGGGTGGAAAAGCCCGAGCGCCTGAGAACGGCAGAGTAATATCTACTACGTGCTGACGCTGTGCGAGGCTCCGTGCTCCACATCTCATGTATTGTCTTCCCTAAACCACGCGATAATCCCACAGGTCGGGGTTTGTTACCCCCGTTTCACCAGACGAGGGAAGTTCAGAGCAGTTGGGTGGTTTGTCCCGGGTCACAAAGCTAGGAAGCGACAGAGCAGGAAGCTGACCCAAGGGCCCTGACCATGGCCACTCACCCCAGGCAGAGAGCTCTGGCTGCGCATTCACAGGATTAAAGAGGGGCTTCAAAAACCCTGGTGCCCTGGGACCCCCAGACGACCAAGCCAGAACATCGGGCTTGGCCCAGGCATCAGGGTGTTCTGAAAGATCCTGGGTCCCCCACCTGCCGGGCGGCAGGAGCAGAGAGGAGGGCCGGGGCTCTGCTGGGATGAGACCCCTGGTCGCCGGGCTAACGGGCAGGGATCGGTGGGAAGTGCGGCCGGCTGCTGAGCTCCTGCACAAGGCTGGCTCACCCAGCAAGGAGCCCGGAGACAGCCGTGCTGAGAAGGTTCCGCAGCGCCTGGCACTGGGCCGGAGCCTGTTCGGGCGGCCGGTGTGGGCCGGCTTCCCAGGCCTGAGGTCTCTTGGGGGGCTGTGTGACTTCACAGCCCGATTTACCTGTGCGGAGGGCTGCAGATCGCAGTGTCCAGCCTCAGGGAAATGGTTAAGAAACATCTGGACAGATTATTGAGGGATCAAGTAAAGAAAGACTGTGGAGAGTTTATCATGAGGTGGAAAATGTTATGTTTAATTAAATTTATGTTAAATGTTAGATTTGTTAAAAGCAGCATCGTGTGCAATGGCATGTGCAGTGAGCCCACGGCAAGAAGACGGGCGCGGTGTAGACTGTGTCCAGGGCAGAGAATTTTATTCGGACCTCCCGCATTATTGTCTGGTCACAGCTCCGTACCAGCCACCTGAAATCCCACTCACTCTAGAGGACACGAAACCTGCTAACCGTGGCCTAGGATCGCTGAGCGCATTTGCCATCCTCTGGGAACCGTGTTAGGCAGAGCACAGGAACAGGAACACACTCACATTTTAAACTTGGGTCCGAGAAGGAGCCTACCTGGTAGGCGAACGATCCAGAAGGTAGGATTGCCATTTCCTCTGGCCTAAGGTCACCACTTTTCACTCTGAATATTACCAAGATCCTGGGGCGGCCCGGGGAAGAGCAGGGGTCTGTCCGTGTGGACCAGGCAGGTGCAGCTTCAGGCCACAGGTGTGGGCCCCCCACAAACTAGACCCTGTGCCTCCTCTTCGCATTTTGGGGGTCCCTTTTGGGGGCCACAGCACCAGGTTTGAAGAGGACAAGACAAGGCAGTCCGGTAGGAAACCTCCACACTCTGTTGTCAGCATCGCGAGCTCCAGACGTGGGCATCATTTCAGAGCACGACATGAGACCATGGGGCTGTTGCAGGAGCGTGGGGGCTGGGCTCAGGTGGGCCCACCGGCTCTGGGTGGCCTCCCGGGGCATTAACTACAGTGACTTCTCAGGGCAGGGAAGCAAAGCGAGTTTCAAAAGCATTTAGACATTCAAACTCGAGAGAGAAGTTCTGGTGGCAATTTTGAGAAATTTAGTAGGAACGTGTTTCTTATAATAAACTAGGGAACAGTGTTGTCTTTGACATCATGTACCATCCATGCAAATGAAGCAAAATGTTATAAACTGGAAACACTATGTGCCAGGCAGAGCCGAGCATGGAACTCAATAAGGTGCGCCCCCCGAACGTGGCCTTGCAGTCCCGCGTGCCCTCTCCGGGGCCAGTCGTCACAAGTGTGTGCGGCAGGCGGAGAGAGCAGACTCCCCGGAGAGTGAAAGCAGATGACTCACCAAGACCAGACGCAGCAAGAGTGGTGCCCCTCTCCGCCTTCATCCTCCCATGATGGGCCCATGAGAACACCTTCCGTGAGAGCGCAGTAGCAGCGGGCTTCCAGGTCAGCGGCTCAGTCTGCCTTGTCGTGGGTGGAAAGGAGCCTCTGGCTTGCTCACCTGCTCTGTCCGATCATGCAGAACAGCTGAGGGAAATCCAGAAGACGGTGTGTGTGAGAGCACTGGCCACAGCTGTGCCGGCGTGGGGGTCCCGATCCTTGTGGCGCAGCCCCGGAGTGTCCTCGTCCTGCAACCCTCAGCGGTGGTCGTTAGCGCCCAGATCGCTGCCCTTCCTGCGCCCCGGGGCCCGGCGGGCTGGCCGGCCTCAAGAGTAGGAGTCTTTGATGTCCCCCGGGGCCTCGGTCTCCCTCCCTCGGCCTCTGAGGGTGTTGAAGACCTTGCGGTAGGAGTATCTGAACGCGGGGCTGGAGAAGCAGTACACCACCGGGTTGAGCACACTCTGCAGGTAGGTGAGGCCGTTGGTCACGTCGCACACGTGCACCATCGCTCCCAGGAACCCGCAGCCGCCCACCCTGCGGAAGGCGGCCACCAAGACCCGGGCCAGGAAGCTGGGCAGAAAGCACACCGCGAACAGGACCACGACCACCGTCACCAGCGCCCGGGCCCTCTGCAGCTTGGGCTGTCTGTCCGGGTCTCGGAGTCTCCTCTGGAGGGTCCTGAGGATCCTGGCGTTGCAGAACAGGATGAGCCCAAAGGGAAGGACAAACTGCAGGAAGAACAGTGCTTCCTGCCAAATGATGCTGAAGGAGACTTCTCCCGCGGGCTCCAGACCCGGGCACGCGGCCTCCGAGACGAACAGGCTCTGGTGGGTGAGGCCGAGCAGCAGTAGCCACACGAAGCCCGACACCCCCCAGGCCGCCCGGGGGGACACAAGGTTGACCTTCAGCCGAGGGTGGACCACTCGGAAGTACCGGTCTAAAGCCACGGCCGTGAGGAAGGCGACGCCCACCCCGCGGCTGAGGACCTGCAGGAAGAACAGGCTTTGGCAGGACGCGTGTCCAAAGCTCCACGTCTTGTGTCTCAGGTAGAAGGCGGCATGGAAGGGCAGGCAGAAGGTCAGCAGGAGGTCGGCCACGACCAGGTTGAGCAGGTAGACGGCGTAGGGTTTCCACACCTGCAGGCGGAAGAAGAAGGTCCACAGCGCCACGGCGTTGCCCAGGAGGCCCAGGCCGCCCTCCAGCAGGAGCAGCGTGGCCACAGATGCCTCCACCACGGCGCTGGGCGCCGAGCAGTTGGCGGGGGGCATGTCGCCGATCCTGCCGGACTCCACTTTAAAGTAGCAGAGCACAGAGAGCCGGGGCTTTGGGGAATGCTCCTTCCCACAAAGTGAAAGACACGGGCTTTTTCCTGCCACAGGATCTGTGAGTTCTGCATTTTCTCAGAAAGAAAAAGTACTGAACCAGCATCAGGATAAAGTCAAAAGCAAACTAAAATTTGTTTGGGGAAAGAGGATCGGCGGGGAGGGAAAAAACCCTGGCAGTTTTGTTCTGTTTTGTTTTGCCCTAAAAAGGGGAAACTGTGTTTCACTTCACATCATCTGGCCTTTCGCTGGAACGACCATGTCCTGAATGTCTGGGTGGGCACAGGTGCGCATCCGTGGCTACTGGCCACGGAGCCTGAGGGGCTTCATCACACCAGGATGTCTTGTCTTTATACAGTTAAAATAATGATGCAAACCAAAGGCTTCTCTAGTTTGAGTTTGCCTCGTGGGGAAGCACTCCTCTTCTGGAGGAAGGACACTTACTGAGCCTCTCCTGCACGGGGCTCCATTTCACGCACAGGCACTCAGATCTGGTCCCTGACATCACAGAGGACGCTCTGGTGGCCCAGTTATCTCCCTCACGGTTGACCATTTTCGATTGTCCTCTTATTTTGTCAAATTTTATTTTCTGCTGAGGAGCCTTCCCCTCCCTCCTACACGACCTGGATTAGGATCTAGACCTGCGGGCCTCCGTTGGCCCTGAGAACAAAATAAAATTGATGGCTGGTCAAGATGCATGGATTCCACCAGAAAGTCAAGATCATGAGATATTAAATGAATCCAGTCATCTCTTCCCATTGTGGACCATGCTTGACCTTGGTTCTGGCCCATTCTCGACCGTGACTCACCTGGGTCCTGGCCCATCCTTGACCCTGACTCACTTGGGTCCTGACCCACTGTTGACCCTGACTCATCTGGGTCCTGACCCACTGTTGACCTTGACTCATCTGGGTCCTGACCCACTGTTGAGCCTCACTCACCTGGGTCCTGACCCATTGTTGACCCTGACTCATCTGGGTCCTGATCCACTGTTGACCTTCACTCATCTGGGTCCTGACCCACTGTTGAGCCTCACTCACCTGGGTCCTGACCCACTGTTGATCCTCACTCATCTGGGTCCTGACCCACTGTTGAGCCTCACTCACCTGGGTCCTGACCCACTGTTGATCCTCACTCACCTGGGTCCTGACCCACTGTTGAGCCTCAGTCACCTGGGTCCTGACCCACTGTTGATCTTCACTCATCTGGGTCCTGACCTACTATTGACCTTGACTCATCTGGGTCCTGACCCACTGTTGAGTCTCACTCACCTGGGTCCTGACCCACTGTTAAGCCTCACTCACCTGGGTCCTGACCCACTGTTGAGCCTCAGTCACCTGGGTCCTGATCCACTGTTGACCTTGACTCATCTGGGTCCTGACCCACTGTTGAGCCTCACTCACCTGGGTCCTGACCCACTGTTGACCTTCACTCATCTGGGTCCTGACCCACTGTTGACCTTGACTCACCTGGGTCCTGACCCACTGTTGAGCCTCACTCCCCTGGGTCCTGACCCACTGTTGAGCCTCAGTCATCTGGGTCCTGACCTACTGTTGACCTTGACTCATCTGTGTCCTGACCCACTGTTGAGTCTCACTCACCTGGGTCCTGACCCACTGTTGAGCCTCACTCATCTGGGTCCTGACCTACTGTTGACCTTGACTCATCTGGGTCCTGACCCACTGTTGAGCCTCACTCACCTGGGTCCTGATCCACTGTTGAGCCTCACTCACCTGGGTCCTGACCCACTGTTGACCTTGACTCATCTGGGTCCTGACCCACTGTTGAGTCTCACTCATCTTGGTCCTGACCCGCTGTTGAGCCTCACTCATCTGGGTCTTGACCTACTGTTGACCTTGACTCATCTGGGTCCTGACCCACTGTTGAGCCTCAGTCACCTGGGTCCTGACCCACTGTTGACCTTCACTCATCTGGGTCCTGACCCACTGTTGAGCCTCACTCACCTGGGTCCTGACCCACTGTTGATCCTCACTCATCTGGGTCCTGACCTACTGTTGACCTTGACTCATCTGGGTCCTGACCCACTATTGAGTCTCACTCACCTGGGTCCTGACCCACTGTTGAGCCTCACTCACCTGGGTCCTGACCTACTGTTGACCTTGACTCATCTGGGTCCTGACCCACTGTTGAGCCTCACTCACCTGGGTCCTGATCCACTGTTGAGTCTCACTCACCTGGGTCCTGACCCACTGTTGAGCCTCACTCACCTGGGTCCTGACCCACTGTTGAGCCTCACTTATCTTGGTTCTGTTTAGTGTGGTTTGAGCTCTGGAGTCAACTATATTTTCATTCTAACTCTGGTTTCTCCACTTAGCAGCAGTGTAATTTGAGGGAGGCAAAGGAACATCTGTGTACCAGCCTGTTGAGTGAGAAATGATGAGAGCACCTCCTTGCAGGGTCACGATGAGTGTCAGAGGTTCTACAGGTAAATCCTTCCCACCACACCTGGGGCACCGTGGGTGCCGGATCCATTTGCTGTTGTCATTGTTAATCTCCATGTGATTTCAACAGAACTCCTTTCGCTCCCAACATAGTGCTTCCCTTTTGTGTTGATCATCAGTTCTAGGGTGCTCTGTTGTCTTCCCTTCTGGGACCTGACTTTAGACCTAGAAACGTCTCAGCAGTAATAGCCACTAAGGTTTGCTGCATGTTTGTCTGGTGTCCAGCACCACCACGCACTCACCCATGTTATCAGTGAAACACGCAGCAATGAACTGAAGTAGGTACAATTTTAAGCTCTATGTTATGGATGAAGAGGAGGAGGCCCACAGAGGTTCGGTAATTTGCTCAAGGTCACAGGCCAGGAAATGGCAGGAGCAGGGTCCTCCCAGCCCAGATGCCAACCAGTGCCCGGGGATGTGACCATGTTGTTCTGCTGCCTCCCGATTGGCCACAGTTCACTCCTGTGTCAGAAAAAGCCCACGTCTCTAGAAGCCCACCAGGGCCATTGATTTACCTAATATTTCAGGTGATTTGACTCAGAGTTTTCCTTTCCAGCTGGACCACCAACCCACATATTACCCATCTCTGCATCAGGCAGGTTCACCTATTTGTTTCCTAAAAGGGGACTTTGGAGAGTCTTCCAAGCCTCCAGACTGTGGGAATGTCCCAGTGGGCACCCCCATAGTGATACCTTCTATGGACGAGGACCCGCCAGTGTAGCCTCCCTGTGGCTGGCTCCTCGGGAGCACGAGACAATTCGACACGGCCGATACGGCCAGCCCCAGGTAGGGCGCCTGGAGGCTGCCTGCCTCATCCCTGTGACTGCCATCGGCACCCGGGGACACCCAGAAAAGCTGGCAACTAACTCTTCAGGGATGTAAGCTGCTCAAATGTGTTTCTCACGACACACTGAGGACTTTGACAGACTTTCAAAGCTACCCCGTAACTGCAGATTTCAGCTTATACCAAAAACCTTCTAAATAATAGATATCCTAACTCAATAGATAACACAAACATTAATAACTACATGTTTTCCTTTATAAATATAGGAAATAAAAATAACAGAATTTAAAATTCTGCTTCTTTTTCTTTGTGCACACTTATCTTCCTTATTTCTAAAACACTAAATTGTTTTTTACTTCCTGTCTTTTAAAGTTATAATATTTGAGCTTCTCCCTCAGGGATCTTGTCTTATTAAATCTTATTAACCCCAGAAACTCTATTTTCAATCACTATTACTATTTCTTCAATGCTCTTCCCATTAAGGAAGCTTCTCTGTTTTCACAGAGAAGTTTTTACGGTGTATGCTTTATTTACAAGCCTATTCCTAAATTTAAAGATTTTATTTTTTTAAAAGATTGTTATTTATTTATTTGACAGAGAGAGAGCAAGAGAGCGAGAGCAGGAACACAAGCAGGGGGAGTGGGAGAGGGAGAAGCAGGCTTCCCGCTGAGCAGGGAGCCCAATGTGGGGCTCGATCCCAGGACCCTGGGATCACGACCTGAGCCGAAGGCAGACGCTCAACGACTGAGCCACCCAGGCGCCCAAGCCTATTCTTAAATTTAAATGAAAACTGAATCACTGCTTCAAACCAACACACCAATTTAATTCTACTTTTCCTTTCCAGTTTTTCTTTTATGTCTGAGGGTAACCAGATGGAAGACTTTGTAAAGACTGAATAATTACTCTGAATTAGATTCTCCTATCACTCGCTTCGAGGTTACCAACGATGGGGTTTGGAGCGACCGTCCCCACAAGACCACTTCCTCTCAGACAGCAACTGTAAGTCAGGGGTCTCCAAGACCACCCCCAGTTTTGATAATTCTTTAGAAGGACCCAAGAACTCATTGAACATTGTTTTGTTCATAATTTCATTTTATTACAGAAAAAGAACACAGATTGGGATCCACTGAGGGAGGGAGCAGGTGCAGGGGACAGAGTCCAGGAAAGTAGTAAGTATGGAGCTTCCTTTGTCCTCCCCATGGGGTCGGGATGAGGTGGCTTTCCCCGTATCCCCTTGTCAGCTAGGGGAGCCCCCAGCCTTGATGTCCAGAGGCCTCGTTGAGGTCCATCACGTCAGGGTGGCTGGCCTTCTGTGTGGCCCATCTCAGGCTCCTTCCCCTCTGGAGGACCAGCTGATGTGTGTGGCCCAAAGCCCCTGCCCCTCATCACAGTATGACCATCTGGCTGGCTCAAAGCCCCCGGGGAAAACATATCTCTATCACGCATGACCTTCCAAGGGCTGAGAGTGACCTCCCAGCAGCTGAGGCCAAAGGTCAGCACTTCTTTTTGGGCAAAGGTAAATACTTTACTACACATTTATTTATTAAAAAAAAATTTAGAACATATTAAGTGTTGTACCTTTTGTGCTGGGGATACAAATACTAATCATGTTCATAATACTTCCTAACTTTAAGGACTTACATTCCAGCAGGGAAGGCCAAGGAATACACACAGGATTGTAAGAAACGCATGATAAAATTCAATAATAGGTACAACTGAAATGGGCTGGGGATAGAGTCTTCAGGCATGCCGGGGCGAGGCGGCAGCGCAGCTGGGGGGCTGGGCCCACAGCTGGGGTGTGCAGGGTCCCAACACAGCGACGGCACGTTTTCTCAACCGTGGCGAGCGGCTGTCTTGGAGACTCTCAAAAGTTCACTGCATCTTACTTTCTTTTCTTGCTGCCATACCCAGCTGCCAGCCCCCGCAAGCCTGCTTCTCCTCCTCCTAAGGAATTCCTACTTTACCCCAGCGGGGCAGGACTCCCGGTCTAAGACCCGGTGACTCTTCACTTCTCTTATTTTCACCTCCGACCCCGGGGAGGGTGAGCCTTGGGGGGAAGGAGCAATGGTCATTTCCAAGAAAAATGGTTAATGTTTTAGAAAAAGGAGCTGGGAGTACCGCTTCAGAGCGTGGAAGTCACATGAATGTGGCAGAGTCCTGTGATGATCCAGAGCACGTGTCTGAATTTAGGGTTTGGGTACAAGAATTTCAGCAACCTCAGAATATCCCTACAATGCAAATACCCCCAAAGGAGTGAATGATGAATGTAATCAGGGTTTCATGCATAAGAAATCACTATGAACATAAGTTATTGTTGTAGGAAAGTGTTAATCCTACAAAAATAAAATTGTGACCGATCATACTCAAACTCCAACACAGGTCAAGTGTAGAAAGGTTCTACCTAGCAGAAAAAAAAAACAAAAAACCAAAAACCCCAAACCAAACCAAAACAAAAAAACCCAACAACTTTCTTTTTCATCATTTTTTGGGCACATGTTACAATTAAACGGAGTTTCAAGTTCAGAATGATGGAAAACCCCGAACTCTTCCGAAGTGGACGCGGGAGAGGAAGGTGTGGACGAAAGCAAAACTGACAGCAGTCTTGGTGAATGGGACCAGGTTTTCAGAGCTGTTGTCTCCCTGCTGCCGGGGAAATGGGTTGAACAGAGCCAGAAGTGGTGTTTTAAAATAGGCTTTTGTGAAACTGGTCATTTTAAGTACGCTATTCATTAGTTTGTTCATTCAATAAACCTGTGGCCCACTGACCACGGTCCAGTCCCATTTATGACCCTTGAAGCATCTTTACAGAATAACTTGAATGTTATCTGATTGCACATGTGATATATTCTCAATGCATAAAATGGAAAACACGGAAACGCACAATGAAAAGGGAAAAGACAGGGACTGTGACATCCCCGGCAGAGACACACATGTATTTTTATTTTTATTTATTTATTTATTTATTTTTAAAGATTTTTTATTTATTTATTTGAGAGAGAGAGAATGAGAGAGAGCAAGCACATGAGAGGGGGGAGGGTCAGAGGGAGAAGCAGACTCCCCGCCGAGCAGGGAGCCCGATGCGGGACTCGATCCCGGGACTCCAGGATCATGACCTGAGCCGAAGGCAGTCGCTTAACCAGCTGAGCCACCCAGGCGCCCGACACACATGTATTTTTAAACTTAAATGGTGTCAGGGCACCTGGGTGGCTCCTTCGGTCAAGCGTCTGACTCCTGGTTTTAGTTCAGGTCGTGATCTCAGGGTCGTGACATTGAGCCCCAAGTCGGGCTGCAAGCTCAGCATGGAGTCTGCTTGGGATTCTCTCTCTTTCCCGCTGCCCCTGGCTCACAGGGGCTTTCTCTCTCTCTCAAATAAATAAATAAATCATAAAAAAAATAAATGATGCCAAACGTAGCTATGGTTTGTGCTTCTTCCTTATTCCCGACCCGCGCCCTTCCCAGATCAGGGCGGGGACCCCAGGGGAGTTGATGGCCATCCCCCTCTCCCCCCAGCTGGCTCTTCCTCTCTTTTCCGGTCTTCTTTCCCCTGATGCCCCGCCATTTCTGTATCTGTAAGACCTGTCGGAAGGGGTCTTCACATTCTCGTTTTCACGAGGCCAGTGGCAAAATGCTAATCGCACAAACGTCCTCTCTCGGGAATGTAGTCTGTGCATCACCCGCAGGCCCCGACCTTCATCCAGGACTGGTTCTCCCCAGCACAATGCAAACTCACAACCTAATAATTTAATTCTTAAATTTGTGCTTATTTTCGGATTACAGAAGTGATCTCTTCTATGTAGAAAATATAGGCAGCTATAGGGTCAAATAGGAAAAACATCATTTATAATCCTGCCATGCAGAGAATTTCCTTCCAGGATTTCATGCAAACAAGATAGATTCAGTGCTGGGGGACGCAGCTTACAATGTGGTTTTTCCCTCCATTCAGTCTGCAATTTTTACTTATGTACTTATTTATTCGTATTTTAGAGAGAGGCCAGGCAGCTCCTCTGGCGGATTCGAGAAGGAGTCTGATTTTCCCCTCAGGGACGGGTTATCCTACCAAACGCCTGGGCCTCATGCTTTGTCAGCAAGCTGAGGAGCTGACACAGGAATGGGAGTGTTTCTAATTCTGATTAAAATGTTCTTCTCAGGGGTGCCTGGGGGGCTCAGTCGTTAAGCGTCTGCCTTCTGCTCAGGTCATGATCTTAGGGTCCTGGGATGGAGCCCCGCGTCGGGCTCCCTGCTCCGCAGGGAGTCTGCTTCTCCTTCTTCCCCTCCCCCGCACTCGTGCTCGCTCTCTCTTTCTCCTTCTCTTTCACAAAAATAAATAAAATCTTTAAAAAAATAAATAAAATGCACTTCTCAGAACCTGATCCTCGAGAAACACCACCCCCTTTCTCTTCTTCTCTGTGTCCTTGCATTCTGGCTACTGAGGTTCGAGTTTTGGGGAGAAGCCCTCATTTTCCTGTTTCTCAGGCTTGAGACCATGACAAGCCTGACAGTTCCCAGCTGAGCTGCCAGATGAGCCGTCCTCCCGTGGGCGAGTGCTGATCCCCACAGGGCTTGGAGGCGAGAGAATCCTTAGAGAATCACATTTTATCAACCAAGTACCTTTCTTCCTTTATTACAATCAAACAAAAACTGAAACCACATTCACACTGGAGTCCTCCCAGTTTTGGGGAACCTAGTGAACAAAAGGCCTTTGACCTGATACTCAGAAGGCAGAGAGGGGCACTTCCAGGGGATGAGGGATCTGCCCACACAAGGAGAGAAGAGGAGCTGATGTTCACAGTGGACCCCATTCAGGACCAGCTGGGCTTCTCAGACTGAGGCCTTCAGTGGAATGGGGGAGACAGTTATGCCCCAAACTAAGACATCTTGGCTACAGTTAACTAGACATTTTTCAGTATTTGAAGAACATTATAATCTGGTTAATCCAATTGTTCTTATTCAGGGATCCCCTTAGGCATAGTTATTAGTGTATTTTCAAACTGTTTTCTCAGTGGGCATCATCAGCTATAAATGATCTTTCTGTTAATCATAGAATCACAACATTTTTTAGAGCAAGTGAGCTCTTAGAAATTAACCCCAGTTTCTCATTTTGCAGATGAGGAAACTGGACCCCCCAGAGGTTTATTGCCTTGACCTGGACCAAGTTCTCCAGTTAACGTCGTCGTCCTTCCTGCACGTGCCCAGAATGCCCAACCACAGCCGACACTGTTGACGATGCACTTCCCACAACGTTTGGGCCCCGGGAGTCTGCGTCCCTGGGTCCTTTGTCCTCCCGCTGTTCTCCTGGCCAGCTCTTCTCTCTCCCCCTGTCCCTGGTCTGCAGTTCTGGAGGCAGAGCCTGCCCTGGCCTTGCCTCTGCTCTCCTCAAGCCTCCAACAGCCTGGCCCAGTCTCTTCCACTCCTGGTCTGGGGGTGCAGTGAACGTCTGGGGCTCAGCAGGGGCCTCCTGCCTTTGGGCATCTGGTCGACTGCACTGCAGAGTACCACGCCTGAGACTCTCTCTGACTTCTAGCGGCGTCAGCCCTGCTCATTCTCCCGCGTCCGCAGAACACTATTGCTCCTTCTGCTGGCTGGAAATCAGAGCGTCGGCCACCCAGCTGCTCCTCCCTTATCCGAACCTCGTTATCTCTGTCACCCATGTTCTATCTTTCATGCAGTTGGAGTGCTTGATTTTCTTCATTTCGATTACTTTCCAGCTTCTGTGGGTAAGGCCTAGACAGGCACCGTCCTCTTGCTTTCTCCGTTTGTTTCCCGGGGTTGCTGCAACACCATCACCACAGACTTGGTGGCTCCAACCAACACCCACAATTCTCATGGAGTCAGAGGCCAGAAGTCCAACCTGTGACTCTCGGGACTAAGGCCCGGGTTTCTGCAGGCCTGCATTCCTCCGGAGGCTCTGGGCACCTTCTTGTCTTGTCCAGCTTCCAGCGGCACCTGTGTTCCTTGGCACGTGGCCCCTCCTCCATCTTCAAAGGGGAGCGCCGCCTCCTCAAGCCTCTCCCTCTCCCTCCTGCTCTGGTGGTGACGTCCTCTCCCAGACTCTGACCTTAAAGGACAGGAGTGATTATGCGGGGCCCACCCAGGTGGTCCAGGATAACCTCCCATCTCAAGAACCCTGACTTATTTAATCAATTTAAAGTCACTCTGCCTGGTGAGGTGACATATTCGGGGGTTTCGGGGCTCAGCCTGTGGATGTCCCTGGGGACCGTTACTCTGCTGATGACAATTTTTATGCACAATGAAAATGTAAAACACAGTGGCGTAGACTTTGCTGTGTGTAATTGGGTTACTAATGTTTTCTTAAATGGCCTCTCCCTCTCCCAGGGTATTTATATGCTTCTGCCAGAATCAGCTTCTGCAACCCACGAGTTCTGTCTCGGTAAACGTGGACAGTTCCTCTTGTTTATCGCACCAAGTCCAACCAAGTCTGAGTGTCTGAGCCCACCCCCTACATTCAGCCTCATCCCACACACTCCTGGAGACACGGGCTGTCCTGCGGGCTGCCCTCCACATAGCTCCCCTGCTTGGCGGTTCCCTTCAGAGATGTCCTTTCTCTCACTCTGCAGGAGCATGCCTCAGCTCGCACTTCAGCTCACGGCCTCCTCGGTGTCTCCTCCCTGAGGAATACCCTGGTCAGCACCGTGCTGTCCGCATGCTGATGGTCTCTTTGTCTCTGAGACTCTACAGCCCAGGTGTGCCCGAGGTTCCTAGAGACTGGGGACTGCGCCTCCCATCTGTCCTCAGCCCTCAGTGGCCTGCTCAATACCAGCCCATGAGATTGCTGATCCGTATCCAAGGGGTTAGAAAACTGGTCTTCATCCAGTTGAAAATTTCAAGACCAACATTCGTTCTTATTTGTTTGCAACTATTTAGAAAGTTCTGGTTGGCAGATTTCTGATTCAATAATGACCAGGTGATGAAATGTTTACTATGGCTTTACATAATGCAGTAAACGTCTGTGTCTTACATGAAGATTTTTAGTTAAAACGATAATGAGATTTTGCCGAGAAGTATCTGAAAGATGCACCTGTTAGCTGCTTGTCACCCGTAATAGGACTGTTCGATGTTGGAGGACACCTGTGGTCCCCTGGTGGGTCCCCTGGGGCCGGCAAGCAGGCGAGTCCCGAGACCCTGGCTGGCGGATTCGTGAAAGGGTAGTGGGTGTTGGACTCTGTCTCACCGTGACCTCCACCACTGTGTCACAGACTGGGGCCCTCTCTGAGAATTTAGACCTAAAAGGGGAAATAAAAACTGAGTTCAAATCCTATTTAATATGGACTTGCCCCAGATCAAATAATTCTGTGAAGGGGGCCAGCTCAGATAGGGATTTCTTCTTCTGTGCTGTACTCTCTTGAAGGTGGCTGAATCCAGGCCGCATACCAAGGAGAAATTCACCAGAGGACATGAATGCATTCATAAGGTCTCTGTTTTGCTATCCGGAAAAGTGTGACGCTTCTACTTGTTGCAATATTTTTGAATGTATTTATTGGTCTTGCATATACATAGTAGGTGAAGTAATTACATTTTATTTTATATTTACATTTTATATTAAAAATGTTGTGATTTAAAATCTCATAGGAAAAAACTTAAATTTAATAAGTGCCATGGAGTCAAAGTGAACATATAGATGCCCTTTATGTTGACATTTTTCTCATTCTTCATTTCATGGGTATGCTCTCAAAACTGATTTTAAAAATAATTTTTTGTTTACCATATTTATTACCATATTTACCATAATATTTACCATTACCAATATTTACCAATTAAATACCATTACCAATAAAAATTACCATTACTAATATTTACCATAATAAAGAAATTTAAAGTCTGATCTATTATAATTAAGATTTTCTTTTTATCAAATCATAAGTGCACAGAAGCAAGAGGTTCTGTGGGATTCATAATAAAAATTATCAGTGCCTTACCCCCCCACCCCGAACTTTTCCCTCCCCACAAGAAACCATTTTACCTTTTTTTTTTTAATCTTAGCTGTTGCTGTTTTGGTATTTACGAAGTTGGTGTTGATGTTTTTTTCCTCCCACCTTTTATTTTGAAATATTTCAAACCCACAGAGAAGATGAAGAATAATAATGCATCCAGCACCCGTGGAGCTTTACCTCATTCCATCCCCGCTCCCGGCTGGGCTGTGTGCTCTCTCTCTGCACACGTGCGTGTGCGTGCGGGCCCGTGTGGCATGTGGGAATCACTGAGGACTCCCTCTTGTCCCTAAGGACAAGGACTTTCTCCTACATCACCCACACGAGCATCACCCTGGGGAAGCTTGAGCAGACACAGTTCAGTGCTCGAAGATGCCGCCCACGTTCGCCTCCCCAGGGCTTTCTCTCTCCTTCTCTGCCTTCATGTGTGATTCGGGTCCAGGATCCATCAGACCCCGCATATCACACGCACTTCTCTGGTGTCCTTTTCTGTTTTACCTTAGGGCCTCCCACCACGTCAGCTCCTCTCCCCTTTCCTCTCTTCCCCATACCCACGTGTCTGTGGGGTTCAGGGTGTTGTTTTGCAGAAACGTCCTCTGTGTAGATCTGTCTTATTGTTTCCTCATGACAAATATAACATTTTGGGTTTTGTTTTCTACTAAGTTGGGAAATCCAAAGATATGTTCCTCACATCAACTACTCCTTTCTTAAAAATAGGTGTTCTCTGTGTGTAGTATTTTTAATTTAATATTTAATCTTTATATAATAAAGATAAAAATAATCTTTATAATCATAAAATATTTTGACATCAAATAGGTACAATTATCAAAAATACAGTTCAGTTCCTCTTTCAATAGGACACCGCTGTGTTCAGTTAGAGACATCCTACGAGTGACGGAGTAAGAAACAATTCATCAAGGTGTAGGCAGGTCAGCAAGCCTCGTCTTACACAAACTTAGACCTCATTTGTATGTAACTTTGAGGCTCATCATTAGAGAAATGGACTAAATTTGCAAGGCACCTGAGGGGTTCTGTTAACCTCGTATGAGGGTTTTTCTGTAGCCGCTCTATGGTCAACAGGGGCTCGAAATCCCAGCCAGACCCCTAAAGCTCTGCAGACAGATGCTACCGAAGACAAATAGCTCCTGCTGGGGACACACGCTCTGCCCCCACCCCTGTCCCCGTCCCTCTCTGTGATGCATCTGCTCCTCAGCAGGTGTCTGCTCCACATTGGACCCCTCACTGCTCCGCAGGCTGTGGGACTCGGAACAAGAAGATGCTCCCCTGGGGGACCACGCTGTTTTTCGGGCATAAAAGCCTGGGTTGTTTGTTAAAAGGCTAGGTGATTTCACAAACCAATAAACAGTGAAATGAAAATGGGCATCAGTCCCTCTTGTTTAGGAGTGGCAGAAAGCCACAGACAGCTGTGGCCACAGGATCCAGGATTGAGAAGAAGTAAGACTCGGTCTCAGAGCAGGGCCGCCTGCTCCCGGGCCCCGGGCAGTCCTGGTCCCACACTGTGATCTCTCCGCCCAAGAATCTTCAGGGTTAAGGAGCCTGCTCCGGGCTTCCTGCTGGATGTCACGTGGCCGCCACTCACCTGGACAGGGGTGTCCCGTTTGGGTCTCCCCAGGTGGAGCCTCCTCCCTCCCTTTCTCTCGGCCTCGCAGTCTGTTCACAATCTCCCTGCTCCTCTCATGGATCTTCTGCAAAAACAGAGCAACACAAAATAGGATAAAGTATAGTGATGGCTAGCAGTCGTTGGACAGTTTTCCCTGTTCAGAAAAAACACAGTTACTGTGTAAAGCATCCTTTTCTCCCCCAGCTGCTTTTCAACAATCAGATCTTCGGTGTACAGGACGCGCTCAGAACTGTGGGTCTGACCAGTTTGTGTGTGTTCTGTCTCACTTCCTAGCTGGAAGGGCACTGCCTTTTCCCACATTCAGCTGTCACGGAGCATTGCGCAGAGGATGCGGTGAGCAGCGGGCCACTCAGGACATTCAGAGTCAGCTCCTTAAACCAAAGGAAACGTGGAGTTTCGAGTGCACTAAAATGTGCCACATCCTTCGACACCACCTGCCCGGACTGAGTGGACACCTGGAAAACTGGCAAAAATAAATATTTACCTTTCTGTGTTTCCATTGTACGGTACAGGAATGCTGATGAAATCCGTTTTTGGGTTTTGTCTTGGGACTCATGTTCCCTTTATCCCCACAAATCTCAAGTCTTACCACAAAGATTCTGTGGTAGTTTTAGGAACTCAAAATAGTTGTAAATGTTTCACTAGAATGTGCAAGCATCTGTGAATCTGAGCTAACAGAGGAGTAAGAGGGGCAGGTCATACGGCGCACGAGCCCGTGCTGTTCCTCGATGTCCTCCATCAGCGTAGCATCTGACATTTTACCATCCACATTCACGCAATTACCTTAGGCAAATGTGTAAGTAAACTTAGGTGTAGGGGGTCGCAGTCTCGATAAACCCGTGCTGAGACCCTCGGTGAAGAGACAGAGTAGCTGAGACCCCCTCACCCCGGGCAAGACACCTCTGCTGCTGAGGAGAGTCGGCCAAGCCTGGGACACCACCAAGAGGAGGGCTCCCAGGGGCACCTGCTTCCAAGGTTGGGTGGGCGGGTCTGAGCGCACACAGCCTCAGGATGTGAATAAAATTCTGGGCAGAGAAGACCCATGACACGGAGTCCTCTCACCACCCCAGCTGCTGCAGATAATGGCGAAAGACCCCCAAAGACCCTTGAAGTACAGAAAAACTTCAAGGTGCTCCAACTCCAAGGGTTGAGGTGAGACCCACCTGGACACTCACGGGGTGGTCCTGGGGCTCTGGTGGGGTCAGGTAGACAGAAGCGGCCTTCCCCAGGCAGAGGGCGGGGAGGTCAGCTTGGGCTCACCTCCCAGACAGAACACCATGTCCCACCCAAGCGCCCCTCAGGGAGCACTCTGCACCTCACACAGCACCTACATGTACCTCGGGGAGACACAGGGAAGAGGCTCCCACGTGAGAAAGTTAACAACAAAATACTGAGCACCACTCCTTGTTTGACCCAGAACACGTGCACCGAGGGGGTAAATAGCTTCTGACCTCCAGAGAGCCACCAGAGAGGAACAAGGCAGCCCCGGGAGGACTGGCCCCCTCTCTGGGTCGGGCACGTGGCCTCCCGGCCCCAGGTCTTGGGGCTTTCCTGGCCAAAGAGGCTGGCTTCTCCGGAAGTGGGCCAGGCTGACCCTGGCAGGGCCAAGAAGGGGTGGTGAGGAGGCCCGGACGCCCTCCTAGACTGTTACGTCGAACGTTCGGTCAGCACGCTGTGCCCTGTGCTTGCTGGGGATGGTTGGGAAAGGCAGCTTTGTGTGTAATGACGTGCAGCCTGGCTGCCGCTGCAGTGTGTCCCCCCACAGGCTCCCGGGGCAGAGCCCACAGCACAGACCTGAGTGTGGCCGGACACGCTCCTGGACGGGCCAAAGGGCTGCCTGCTGTGCTGGGCTCTACGCGTCGACGAAGTTGCGCCTGCTCCGAAGAGAACCACCAGGCTTTGTCTGCGAGCCCCAGCTCCCAACACACCCCGAAACAGTGGCACAAATCACTTCTCTATTAGTTTATCCCACTTCTTTTTTACTTCAAAGTTTGCTTGGAAATACAATAAGAAATTAGACAATTCTTGCACATTCGGGGCTGGGGTTGTTGGGATGGACAATGAGGTGCTGGTCCTCTCGATTCGTCCCATGGTGTCACAGCTTTCCCTACGGTGACCCCAGGGGTTTGGGACAAGTCCCACCTTGCGTTTTCCCAGTCCTAGGGTCAAGGGCAAATTATATAGTTACCTGTATTTAATTTAGATTCTGTAGCTTTTTTTTTTTTAACCATAAACCTTCATATTGCTTTTTATTAATGTGTTTTTTGGTAGAATAAACTTATAAAAGAAAGATTTTCAGCTTTAATGCCTATGGGCCCTGCTCCTGGGCTCCCAGGGGAGCTGTCCTTTAACTTTTCCCAAGGTCAGAACGACTCTACCAAACTTCAAAGCATGAGCTCTGTTTCTGACCCGAGCACACATTGTACATCTATTTAGTGGACAAATAACCTTTAAAAAAAAAACATTTCAAATGTAGAGATAAGAGTAAAACCTCTTTTAAGTTCCCATGAGACCAGAGCCAGGCAGCCTTGCACATACAAAAGGCATAAGATAAAGCCTGTAACTTTCTGGAATGTTCTTCGTCATGATGATTTGTAACTCTTCGGGTGAAAAAAACACATATAACCCTGTATTGACTGTTCTTTCCCGGAGCTCTCTGTTCTCTGTGAGGATGGTGCACCTGAGGCAGTTGTCCTCACTGGGGCTCAAATAAAGCTTGCTTTCTTCTAGACATTCTAACAGGCTTATTCAATTTGCGTTGACTAAACTCAAGTGATACTTACTGAGAAACTTTAGGAATTTGAAGGAGAATATGATGTGAAGTGTCTCCACTCTCCCAGAGGAAAAGCACGGGAGGTCACACCGCACACACGGAAGAGTCATTACATTGCGCCCAGAAAAGGGAGAGCCGCATGGCTTTGTGTCAGGAATCGATGCTCTTCTCCACGGACGTATGGCAGCCCCCCAACCTCCACTGTTCCCGGCCCCACCTGAATCCCGCATGCACACCGGGGCTTCTCAGGAAGGTGCCTCACATGTGAAGGCACAGGACAAGAGCATTCCGTGCCTTTAGCTGACTATTTTATTGAAGAACATGTGCATAGAGGATCTACTGTTGTTAACGTTGTTCGGGAATTAAATATATTCATCATTCAAGTACCGACAATTCTTACTTCAAAACCACATATCCTGAGGCTAAGATCGGAAAGAACGAATGCTGTCAGGTGTTCTGCCTTCAAATTGGGGGAAGTATTTTGGGGCTGGGGTAGCCTACAGCACATCAGCAAGTCAGGTTTAGAGTGGGCGGGGGCTTTACACCATCTTGTACCTGAGTGACTTGGGACCCCCTACACGTTTTGCCCCATCCATTCAAGATACCAGTGCTTATTGCCTACTGCACACATGTCACCTGCAGAGCTGGTCAATGGACCCATGTCACGGCAGGTTCAGATAGGCCGAAACCTAATCGGAAACCTCTGAGTCTACCATAAAGGCCTCTGTGCATCTGAAGGCTGCGGAGGACGGGGAGGGAGTCCGTGTGGACAGCGCGTCGCCGAGCTCTGGGGCTCCCCCAGCTCAGTGGGCTTCCTGGCCTCCCCAGCACGTACAGAGCTGCAGGTGCCTCCAGAACCACTGAGCGAGGGCGTGTCCGGCCTCCAGGAGCTCCTCTGCACATCCTGCTTCATGTGGCTGGGGTCCCCTCTGCAGGGGACTCTTCTCCCAGCCAGGGGTCCCAGGGATCCCAGGACTATACCACGGACAGCCTGAATATCAGACAGAGCCCAGGGCACTTGGCCCCCCCGGCCGACAAAGGCCGGTCCAGGAGAGCAGGGGCTGATTAGCAGATGTCCAGGGAGGAGCACCAGCAGGCCCCAGCGCAGCTGGACCCCCGTCCCGCAGCACAGCGGTGGCCAGGAGCTCCAGGGTCTTACACGGTGTAGAAGCGTTCGTGGGCAGACTTCCTAAATGTGTGATTACTACGTCCACAGGCCCATCGATGAGAAAGGATGGTTAACAGATAACACTGAACACTGATTCTCCCACTTCTTCATTGTCTTCATTATCACAAAATTATGCAGTTAATTTAGATGGAAAGGCATTTTACAGTTGGTACTTCTTCAAGAATATGCGTTAAGAAAAATGAGTTCTTACTATATATTGTCTATTGAAAACTTGATATTAGGCACACTTTTTCTGGTCAGTTGGGAGGGGGTTCTGCCATTTCTAATTGCCTGTGTGGGTAGGTAATTTCCACGGACGACGAGCTTACTGTGTTCGGATCACGTGTTGGTAAGTACGTAATTACAACCTAAGCTTCTGAAGTCGTCGGGCCTCCTGGCGAGCTGGGGAGCATGGAAGGGCAACGCCCCTTTAAGGCAGGGAGTCCGTTAGAACCAGATGGGGTGGGGGACACACTGGAGGGACAGGACTGCAGCCGGGGGGCCGCTGCTCACTGGTGGGCTGAAGAGTGAGGAATCGAGGGCCCGGCATGACGCCCCTATGTCAGAGAAATGGGGGAGAAGGGCCTCCTTCAGGGTGAGGAAGTCAAGCCAACTTCCCAGTGAGACCTCAGGACGACCCGCCGGAGGACTGAATGGTGGAAATACCAGGTTATTCACTAGTCTTTCCTCTCAGCACCTTTGATTGTCTTTCGTCAAGAGATACAGGGCTTGGGCCACCCGCTGTGGTCACGCTGCTCGTCCTCACGCCTGCAGAGTCTGAGGCGTGGGAGCAGGTGCGTTCCGCTCACACACAGGTGCTGCGTTGTTATAACTAGAGGTGTCTTCCCAAGTCCACCCCTCCCCAGGGTTGTCTGTGTGCCGGAAAGTCTTTGCTTTGCTTCTGGGTCAGACCTCAACCTCGTTTCGATAAAGACCCTGTCCCCCTCACATGGAGAGGAAGTGGAAGGCCGCGAGCCTCCTGGCACGGGTGGAGAAGCCGCTCCCCGGCCCATGTCTCTGGGTTCAAAGCCGCGAGCGGGCGCAAGAGCAGGAAAATGGGCGCTTCTATAGATGTTTGGGGAGGTGTTGGGAGCACAGTGGGGGCAGCTCCCGGCCTCTCTGGGAGCCAGGCCTACAGGGCGGCCTCCCCAGTGGCCCCACTCCACCCCTGGAGCTGTTGGGAAAGTGGTATTTTCAGCACAGGACATGGGTCTGTTTGGGGTTTTTTGGGGGACACGGGCTGGGGACTGCTCAGCAAGGCCGGTGAAGGCACTGGGTCCCCAGGTTTCCCGGGAGACAACCCTGATCACATTGGCCACAGCTCTGGGGGCCCATTTTTTAGGAGTTAAAGCAGTTTCTCTTGGTTGCCAAGGAGAAGCCATGTGTGGCCTAGTCAGACCCCTTTGTCTGTGGCTCCTGACCCCGAGATGACCTTTTCCTGGGGTCAGTTTTGTCACTGTAGGGACAGAGGGCTGTGACAAAGAACTGTCTCTCGGGCTCCCTTCACAGTGGAGGGTGGGGGCCCCAGGCCGCTCCTGATGGCCTCCTTCTTCCCCAGCAGGATGCTGACCGCCGAGGAGCCCACGGAGCCCGCAGAGACCGGCTGCCCGGAGGAGGGTGGTGGGCCTGGGGCCGACCCCGAGGACATAGCTGCACTCTCCGGGGATGACGGCCAGGCTGAGCAGATGTTGGTGAGTGGCCCTGCTGGGGACCGGACGGGGCTTGTCCTTAGTCTCACCTGCCACTGTCCCCATCCTGCGCCTGAGACCGGCATTGAGATTCCCCCGGCTTCCTCCTCTGGCCAGATGCTTTAGCGTGGATGTTGATGCTTGTCTGCCCTCTAGGAGGGGTATACGGTTCTTCTCCTCCTGCAGCTCTGTGTCTTGGTAGATGAGAGACAGGATGGGGAGTGTAAGGAGACTTGAGTATCTCAGCCAACTTCCCTAATCCAAGAGGAGGCACGAGACTGGGCGAACTTGGTTAGAGGAAAATTAGAAGGTGCACGTGACTTCAATCGTGCGGCCACAGTTCTGGAGCGCCCTCAGCCTCCTCACCCATCCCCGGAGGGCAGGGTCCACTTCTCTCCACCCGGCTTCCACGAAAGCCTCCATGTGTCCCCCTCCCTTGGTGCCACGTGTCCAGTAGCCGTGGCCACGCAGTGCAAGACCCTACCTCCCATCACAACCCCACTGATCCTGGAAACACAGCATCAGATGAAGGGTCCCACAGGAAAGCTGGTCCCCTGGGTTTAAAGTGCCGTGGCTTCAGCTAATTTCTGAACGGTTGACAAAATAATCCATTTCAATGGAACACAGGTTTTTCTTGTGTTTCTGGGAATTCGGAGGTAATTCGGTGCAGGAGCACTGGCAGTAACTGGATTTTCTGAGTGCCAGACCCGCCCTGAGCCTGTGAGGTGGATCCTCAGGAATCTGCAAGGGCTGTTATGATTCCACAGTGATAATAAAGACAAGGGGTGTTGGCAAAGCAGCACAGAGCAGATGCGGCCCCAGGTCTCGGGTTATTTGACTCCCCAGGGCAGCTGAGGAGCTCAGAGGCCCGTAGGGACACAGACACGTGAATGAGCGAACAGAGCCTCAACACAGTCTCAGGCCGACCCCAGCAAGGGTGAAGGCCCTGTGTGATCCCACAATGTCACATGGCGGGGGACAGAGGACAGTTTCTATTCAACTGGAAACACTGGCTCAGGGGGTTAGGTGGCATTTCTGAGGGTCTCCTCAAATAAGATCCAGATTCAGGCTGTGGACAGTGTAAAGCTCTTTCCAAATCACGCACGGATCATGATTGCCTGGGAAGTGTGGGGCGGGGGTCCTGTGATGACCGCAAGCAACACTGTCTCAGCGGGAGCCGGAAACCCTTCCCGGGGATGCTGCTCCATCCCCGAGCCCCGAGCCGGGGTCACCTCTGTCCCCGATGCCTCACCAGCGGTGCGCCTCCAGCCCCTCTGTGACCTCGGAGCCTGAGATGCCCCTTCTCCTGTTTCCTCCCGCCCCTCGCCCAAGGTCAGCTTCGTCTGCCCTTGGGAGGCCTGAGTGGGCAGCACACCAGTCCTTGCTCTGGGGGGCCCTACACGGTCCTGTCGACGGCAGACAGAATGTGAATGAACACCGTAAACGGTGATTCACAGACCACACCAGAGAGTGACAAACGCTTTCCAAGAAACGGGGGAGAAACACCAGCTCTGGAGTTGACCTCTCTGCCCTGTGAGTCACAGACTCAGGCTGCTGACTGACCTGCAGGGCCTCCGTTCGCTAGGAGGAGATCACTTCCCTCAAAGGCTGGTTTCAGAATTACACCAGGGAACTTGGGAAGCCGGCACCAGTGTTTCTCACACGGCAGATGCTGAGTACACAGTGTTTTCACGTGGCTGATGCGGCTGAGCCGCGAGTGTGCAAGACGCTCTTGCACCTTCCCTGGGCAAGCATCAGAGCGGCGCTTCTGGCCCCAAGCCCTGCCGCCCGTGTGTCTGCGTGTCGGGGGCCGGGGGTCTGCCCCCCACGCCAGGGCTGCACCAGATGGCAAGGAGCCCCCTACAGATGGCCTGGTCGCGCCACTTTGCGCTTGGAGGCTCACCGCCCTCCCCCTACTGGCCTCCCCCCTGCATCTCCACCCCAAAACCCAAGTGCAGACTCCCGGTGGGAAAGTGACCAACATGGGTCCCAGGTCCCTGGGGCCGTGCCAGTCTTCACAAACTGGGCATTATTAGGATAATTCCTGGGGAGGATATGAATTTAATTTAAAATGAAAATGCAGTTTCTTTCCCACTGTTTGTAGAATAAACAGAATAATGCAGTCACTAATTTCTTCTCAAATTGTTATTTTCACTTTTAATAATAAATTTGCAATGTGATTCTAATTATTTTTCAGAGATAATCTCTGTGAGAAGGAAATACTATTTTTTTAGTTTTTTTTTAAGATTTTATTTATTTATTTGACAGAAGAAGAACACAAGCAGGGGGAGCAAGAGAGGGAGAAGCAGACTCCCCCACTGAGCAGGGAGCCCGATGCGGGGCTCGATCCCAGGACCCTGGGATCATGACCTGAGCCGAAGGCAGACGCTTAACAGACTGAGCCGCCCAGGCGCCCCATTTTTTTTGAGTTTTAACTGATTTTCTTTATTCTAAGGTTTTCTGCTAAATCGTTTCTCACATAGGCAGATGGACACCTTCCTTCCCGAACACAACCTGGATACTTACATACAAAGATTTCCTTTGTTCTGCCCACCAGCCAGTTTCTCTTCTGTGTGACCGTCTGTTGGGTACACTGACCCGAAAGCCTGTGTGACGCTATAGTGGGCCAGTGAAGACAGAGGGACAGGCAGCCCTGACTCTGAGTCTCCCGTCCTCCGTTCTGTGCCCCACACTCGGCCCAGGTCCTGAGGTCATTCTGGCATCGTTTTGGGGAAGAAACGGAGGCCAAGAGAGGTGAGGTGCCTCACCTGAGGTCACACAGTGGGGGAGTGGTGAAGCCAGGGTTATAACCTCCTCCGAATCATTTCAAATGCTGGCTCTCAACTCCCTGGGCTGCTGCCCCCTCAGGGTAAGATCAGGAAAGAAATGACAGTTCTCAGCCTCTTTTTGCAAACGAAGTAATTCACGAACCATCTTACTGCTTATATTATGCGGAGTAGCTCCTACGGGGCGCTGCTCAGTGAAAGTGGATCAGGGTGTCACAGTCGTATTTGTGTCCTCAGCTGTCGGGGGCCCCGACCCCCTCCCAGAAACGCCAGGTCTCCCGTGGCAACGGGCAGGAGGGAGCTGCGGGGGAGGCTTGCAAGCCGGCGGGCGGCGCCGTCTGAGAGCTTGTCTGTCCTTCTCTCCCCCACCCCGTGCCCCCCGTGCCCCCCGTGCTCCCGGAATCAGCGGCTGCAGCAGCAGGTGGCCCGGCTGCACGAGGCGTTCAGGAGCCAGGAGTCCCGGTGGGCCGCGGCTCGGCGCCAGCTCCAGAGCCAGATAGACGCTGTCTCGCGACAGAGCCAGGAGCTCCGGGATGGACTGAAGGCCCTGGGGCTGCCGCTGCCCGGAGCCAGGGAGGCAGCCGCAGCCGCCCTGGGCACCAGAAGGAAGCCGGACGCTCTGGTACAGAAGGCTTTCTCGTTTTCCCTAAGGTGGCGTCACAGTAACGGTGGGCGCGGGGTCAGTGGCGCGGGCGGCGACGTTCGCCCTCCTGTCCGCGAACCCACTGCGCTCCCGTAAGTGGGGGCCAACAAGCTGGGGCGCCCCAGCACCGGCCTGCTCTCCGCGGGCACCCGCAGGCGCCGGGCATCCCTGTTGGCCCAGGGCAGTGACCCCGGTGCTAACCCCATGGACGGCCAAGCGGCTGGTGACCCCGAGCGCCTGGATTTGGGGGCCCCTGCTCTCTGACGCCAGAGCCCGTGCACAGAACCCCAGGGCCGCTCTGTTCACGCACTGGGGCGGCTGGGTGGGGATGAGATCCGACCGCCCTGCCCCACCTCACAGAGTCCGTATTTAGGAACCAAGCAGCAGGACGACTGGCTTCCACGTCTGGGCTGTGGGGCTGGCCGCGGGGCCCAGGGACCGTGCTGGAGAGGCTGCGGCCAGGACGCCGCCGCCTCGTCTGTCCTCTGGGTCCTGAGCGTGCGTCTGAGCAACTCAGGTCATCACAGCTTTGTGCACGGGTGTCGGCAGGAAACCATGTAAATCCCGGCAAAATATAAGTGGGCTATTTTCTAGTGGATTCGGGAAAGTCCTAATATTTCTTATCTGCACTTACTGTGTGAACTATAAGTCTATAGTTCAAGGAGTTCGGATATTTCAGCTATGACACAGTGATTCACACACACACACACACACTCACACAACACTCATTCTGAGCTCATGTGCTGATGAATTTCCAATCATCTGTCGGCTCTGCGCACAGCGCTGGTCACAGGCTGGTGGGGCTATTTATAAGGACAGCATCTGCTCTGAAAGGATACACAAGATTTGAAGGAAACAGGATGGCCACACAGCCCACGTCAGGTACACGCGGGCGCCTCGGCATGCAGACGCCAGTGTAGGGACAGGGTACCACACACCAGTGACACATGAGAGCGAGACCGAGGATTAGCCGCTCTGCAAATGGGACGGAAGGCATCCCAAGCCTCTCCCCTGTCCACGTCCTGTCCTCCCATCCGAGGGCTGAGCGCTGAGTAACAAAGTCCCGCATCCCAACGCAACGATCATGCGGTTTCCAAAGTTTGCCTCAGAGCAGGGAAGCTTGAGATTTTGCATTTCAAATCTTTGATACATTGTGAGAGACAACACTAAAAATAGGGTCACATTTTCTTCTTTCTTTAATACTTTCCCAGTTGAAGACACATAATCTAAGGAAATAAATGTGGATATTGTTTATTTTGTTGCCTTTGGGAGCCTGGGGTATTTTGAAATAGTGACCAAGCATGAGAATCAACCCATGTTTGGGATGTGCTGTGTTCTGTGAGCATCCTCGACAGGTTGGGGGGAGAAGCCAGCCCGAGACCCCTATTTGTTCCTAGCACATTGCAATTGTTGTTGACTGGTTAAATTTTGAATTTATCTTATAGTTACTATACCTTCAAAGATACGGACATTTCCTCTGGATTTTCTTTGTGATCAATTGCCTTTTAGGTGTCACGATCTGCTTTTGGGAAAATGTTACCACTGTCAACCGATGAAGAAACATTAGTGAAACACGCAGGCCGCAGAAGTCGTAGTGCTACTGCCTTAGGACAAGGACCGTCATCTAAACATCTCCCTTCTTCCCAGGTGACCCTCAGTGTTTATGATCTTTAAAAGGAAGCAGAGATCCGGCACCCAAACTCATGTATCCCACCAGCATCTCACTGAGAAATCCTGCCTCCCCTAATGAGCAATCCTTACTATCCTGTCCTTGCAAACTCAGGGATCCAGTTCTTTCAAACTCAGGGATCCAGGCCTTGAAAACTCAGGGTTCTAATCCTTGCAAACTTAGGGGTCCAGACCTTGCAAACTCAGGGATCCAGTCCTTGCAAACTCAGGGACCCAGTCCTTGCAAACTCAGGGATCCAGACCTTGCAAACTCAAGGATCCAGGCCTTGAAAACTCAGGGTTTTAATCCTTGCAAACTTAGGGATCCAGTCCTTGCAAAACAGCGTTCTAATCCTTGAAAACTCAGAGATCCAGACCTTGCAAACTCATGAATCCAGACCTTGCAAACTCAGGGATCCAGTCCTTGCGAACTCAGGGGTCCAGTCTGGCAGGTGGTATCCTCAGGATACTCACCACAGAGAGTCTGGCCGGGAGCTGAGCTCAGGTCAGGGCTGGCACCCAGGGCTGTGTGCTTTTTTTCCATTCATGCAGCCTAAGGCAGGGATTTTTTTTTATTAGTTTCAGAGGTAGAATTTAGTGATTCATCAGTTGCATACAACACCCAGTGCTCATTACATCACGTGCCCTCCTTAATGCCCATCACCCAGTTGACCCATCCCCCCACCTGCCTCCCTTCCTACAACCCTCAGTTTGTTTCCTATGATTAAGAGTCTCTTATGGTTTGTCATCCTCTCTGATTTCCTGTTTTATTTTTCCTTCCCTTCCCCTTTGTTCATTCACCTATTTTGTTTCTTAAATTCCACACATGAAATTGTCTTTCTCTGATTGACTTATTTCGCTCAGCATAATACCCTCTAGTTCCATCCATGTCATTGCAAATGGCAAAATTTCATTTTTTTGATGGCTGAGTAATATTCCACTATATATATGGGCTACCTCTTCTTTATCCATTCATCTGTTGAAGGACATCTTGGCTCTTTCCACAGTTTGGCTATTGTGGACATTGCTGCTACATTTGTATCTTTGGGGTAAATACCCAGTAGTGCATTTGCTGGGTTGTACGGTTGTTCTATTTTTAACTTTTTGAGGAACCTCCACACTATTTTCCAGAGTGGCTGCCCCAGCTTGCATTCCCACCAACAGTGTAGGAGGGTTCCCCTTTCTCTGCATCCTCACCAACATCTGTGGTTTCCTGACTTGTTAATTTTAGCCATTCTGACTGGTGTGAGGGGGTATCTCACTGTGGTTTTGATTTGCATTTTCCTGATGATGAGTGGTGTTGAGCATTTTTTCATGTGTCTGCTGGCCATCTGGATGTCTTCTTTGGAGAAATGTCTGTTCATGTCTTCTGCCCATTTCTTGAGTGGATTTTTTGTTTTTTTGGGAGTGTTGAGTTTGATAAGGCAGGGATTTTAAGTAGCACAACTTTTCATGTCCTTTGGCTCCTGTGTCCCATGGCTTTAAAGCCGTGGTGTTTGCTGGGGTCACTGCTGTGGCTTGTCTTGCTGTTTCCACATGGCTTTGCTTTGGGGCCTCAGTGTAGGATGTTGTTTGATCTCTATGGCATTTCCTTGTTCAGGTGAGCTCCTCTTTAGCATATATTGGCAGCCAGCATGCTGGTGACCACCCCAGCTTTGCATCTTCCTCATACTTGGGAAGCCCCTCTCTGTCCTCAACCGGCATTGGGTAACAGGGTTAATGTGGACCGAGAAGACCCCCAACTCATCAAGATGACCTAATGTCCTGACATCTTTTCCCAACGCGACTGCTGAGCGGACAGTATTTCACTCCTGGAAGGAGCGTCTGGAATCTGCTCTAACCCAAGCATTTATTGCAAGTGGGAAAAGCTACTAGATCATGCGAGCAGAGATTCTGAAGTCCCAGGATGAACTGCATGACCCCCTGTCCTCTGAGATGCAATCTTGTCCTCTGTTCCCACACTGACCTGAGTTAGTGACATGTACGCAGTATAATTGCTTCGTAAGTGAATGCATGAGTGAATGCGTCCCTGGCTTAGCCATATCTCAAAACCATCAATTTTTGAATCCTGCAAAGGGTAGAAAAATTCTTCTTAGACATTTTCAAATTCAGTTTCGGGCTATTTATTTTGCTGTGATGGACAACCTTGTGTACGGGATCAATCATAACTTTCCTGAAATCCCACAAGACCATGGGCTTCCAAATGAGAAATGGGACACCCCCAGAGTTCTGCTTTGTAGGATGTCAGAACAGAGCTGTACTGATCTAGCTTCCGTCACAGCCAGCATGATGTGTTTACTGATACTTTTGGGTAAAGTGACTGTTATTAATGTGAAAGCACCCCCCCCCCATTTGTTTCCAGCCAGTGAGGATGAAGATAGAAAGAACTGAGTCAGGGGAAACAAGATCATGTGAAGATGGAGATGAAACTCTTTCTGGAAGTCTTCAGGACAGAAGTGCAATGCCTCCCTCCCCGGGGATGCCCTCTGAGGAGAGCCCAGCCGCGTTTGTGGATGGACAGGTGACACTTGGACAACCGTGCTAATTTATACTGGCTATCTTTACAATGTACATTTCAGTAGCATTCCACTTAGATCTGACAACAACACTCAATTTATGACTCAAAACAGTTTTGTTTATTTACAGTAATTGTATGGCCATAGATTAAAAGCGTTTCTCTGGATTAGTCTTAATGCTAGAGAAGCAAACTAATTGAGTTGATGGCCGTTTGCTCTGCCATGCTCTGTGTATTTCTGCATTTGAAAAAATGGCTTACCTGGTGGCGCTGAGCACAGTGCTTTTGCTCTAGTCCTGGGACGTTTTTGGGAAACGTTGACAGTTGAAAATGGCTTTCCGCAGCACGCAGCTTTTGATCTGAAGTCACAGGCTCAGGTTTTGTGACTGTCGTTGCTCCAGGCCACACGCCGGTCCTCCCGAAGTCTGCAAGAACGCAGCGGCCGAAACCCGCCAGAGCCCGCCGTGGATGTTGTCAGGCTCAAGGAGGACCGCCCAGCCGCTGAGGAAAACGGTGAGCACCTCACGGGGAGTTTCCTTCCTATTTGCTGCTTGCTTGAAGGTGGGAGCCTTTATTACCCGTGCCCACCCAAAATCTTACCATGGCAAGTGCACGCAACGTCCTCCTTTTTGAGTGTCTTTTCTGGTTCCCTTGCTGGGTCCTCGTCTGTGTGTCTTGCCAGCACTCCCCAAGCCCCAGTGAACGCCCACCCAGAGCTGGTTCCCAGGGGGCTGGCATCAGCCTTTGCCTTTTCTCTTGGGCAGGCTCGCCTGCCTGCACCTTTTTTTTTTTTTTTTTTATTTAAAGGATTTTATTTATTTATTTGACAGAGAGAGAGAAAGCGAGAGAGGGAACACAAGCAGGGGGAGTGGAGGAGGGAGAAGCAGGCTTCCCGCTGAGCAGGGAGCCCGATGCGGGGCTCGATCCCAGGATCCCGAGATCATGACCTGAGCCGAAGGCAGTCGCTTAACCGACTGAGCCACCCAGGCGCCCTGCCTGCACCTTCTTGATGCTGCTTTCTGGGACTCTGGGAGGCAGATGGCAGACCCCCCACCAAGCCTCTGCTGCCCAGCAAACTCATTATCATGCAGATAAGGTCTCCAGTTCCTCTCTGGGCTAGGAGCAGCTGAAAGGCAGAGACAGCATCTTCCCATCTTCATCTCCTGAACTTAACACTTGAAATAGAGTGACATCCAGTAAATATTTATTGAATATATTCATAGGATAGTTCATGTTTCTTACAAGATCAAATGTCACTTGTTGCTGACTGACCCTCTATTTGTAAAGTAATCTCATAAAAAAAGAGAAGGTGTTCACTGTTGGTTTAAATTGGACTTAGAAATTGCATTAGGAGAGGCGCCTGGGTGGCTCAGTCGTTAAGCGTCAGCCTTTGGCTCAGGTCATGATCCCAGGGTCCTGGGATCGAGCCCTGCATCAGGCTCCCTGCTCGGTGGGAAGCCTGCTTCTCCTTCTCCCTCTCCCACTCCCCCTGCTTGTGTTCCTGCTCTCTCTGTGTCTCTATCTGTCAAAAAAATAAACAAAATCTTTAAAAAAATAAAAAAAAGAAATTGCATTAGGATAATAGAATTTTTAAGATGTGTGTATGCTGTCCTTTAAAACTCAATTTCTTTGCTTTTTCAGGCATGCGTTCACTGCCTTGCATGGGTCCTGAGGGCGGACTTCTCACCCCAGAGCAGACTGATGGGCCCGCCTGCTCCCCACTGGGCACTGCTGAGCCACAGGTGGGTGAGGTTGAGGCCTGCACCAGCCCCCCAGGACTGACACTGTCAGGCCCGCCCATCTCCTTGGGAAGAACAGAGCACTAACCTGCTTCCAAATGCCCCTACTTTCTGGGGATGGTCAGCCTTCCCAATAAGGAGCAACATTTTCCCCCTAGATTCTGAAGTTGCACTTAGCACCTAGTCAAAACAAGATCATCACTGAAGAGTTCCCAAATCAAACTTTTATATCATTTTTATTTATAATATTTCATTAAAATTAATAGAATCAAAGGCACATATAGCAAAAATACTTTTAAGCCCTAGCTAGTTGTCCACTTATTATGTGTTATATTTAATAACAAATATCAAAGAAATGAAATAATTTTCTCCATGGGAGAAAATCTGGGATGTAAACTTATTTATGATATAAAAGTAGGCAACCGGTGGGAAAATGTGAAAATACGGGTGCCGTGTGTCTCCCGTTCTCCCAAGAGAAGCCCGCATCTGTTTTGCCCTTTCCAGCATTATGCGTGGGGTGCTGAGTGGTAACATTTTCCTCTGGGCTTTGTTTTATTTGGAACTGGGCTGTCGTGGCTACTGAACGCACCCCCCACCGCAGTGCCTTAGAACGCGAGTGCGCAAGCTCCCGGGGTGCTTTCCCTACCAGCGCATGACTTCATGAGGTGCACTGTTGTCCCCACGAGCATCCTGGCCCAGGTCTGACTAACGAGGAGGCCGGGGACATAAACCGTCACAGGGACATGCAGTGCGGCCCGACGTGCACCCATCGCCGCCGTGCGCGGACCCAGTGGGCAGGGCCGTGGGATGTCGGGGTGACCGGCTCCCTCCAGCCCAGAGCTGCAGATTGCACGGAGACCTCGTGGGACCAGGGTTGCTCTCTTCCTGCAGAATCCTCCTGTAGAACCAGGACCTTCCCATGTGGACGCCGAGATAAAGCAGGGGGACAAAGAAGAAGAAACGTGGCCCCCCGCCTGCGAGGTAGGCAGACGCCCCCGCTTCCTAGGCTGGGCTCCTGTGTGATTTGCACTTGTGCTCTGTGCAGGTGCCCGCGGGCTCGGACCCAGGGGCGGGGCAAGCAGCCCTCGGAGGGGACAAATGTAGCGTCCTTGGCTGCCGGTTATTTCCAGTAGATAAAGCCACACACGTCCCAACAGGAAAGACATGTTTTAAACCCGATTTGCCTCTTGTTGCCTCTGTCCCGGCCTCCACATTTTAGCTCTCGGGGAGCCCTCCGGGCCCTGAAGGGCGCACCCCCAGGGTGGAGGCTGTCTCAGGAAGCCGCGCAGAAGGTGTGTGTTGCAGGAATAGCACCTGGTGTCTCCTTAACCAACTGAGCCACCCAGGCGCCCTTGCACCTGCTGTCTCCTACGCACCCGGGGACGCAGCGGCAGCAACGCTCGCAGCAGACAGGCCCGCGCCTGGCTTCATAGCCATCTTTTTAAAGATTTATTGATTTATTTATTTGAGGGGCGAGGGGCAGAGGGGGAATCTTGAGCAGGCTCCATGCTCAGCGTGAGCCCGACGTGGGGCTCGATCTCACGACCCTGAGATCACGACCTGAGCCGAAATCAAGAGTTGGGCACTAACCGATTGAAACCCCCAGGCGCCCCCCACCAGCCATCATTTTGAGCCAGTTCCGCTGGCCCGTGGAGTCCTCCTCATTCTTGTTTGTGAACTCTGGCCTATGAAAAGGTGGACCTGTGCTCTTATTAGCCGAGAAAACGTTTGAGTAAACGAACAACAAGGACTGCTACTTACGGGGATAGCTAGAATTCATTTAAATGCTTTTTTCTTAGCGTAGTTGTTATATAGGTTTCTTGGCGGGGGCAGGGGAGGAACCATGTAATTTAAAGACCTTATCTTACCGTCTCAGCAGGTAGGTCTATGAGAAGGAAGTGATACTCCTTAAATATTTCTTGAACAAGCACGTGGATGAATCAATCACTCAATCTTAGGACACCTCAAAGGCTGTGGGTGCAAGAATAAGCAGCTCCCTTTCTCAGCCTCGAAGCATCACGCACCTGTTGGCCCCATGAGCCCCCATGAGCCCCCGTTCTCCCCATTAGCCACCACCCCCTCGTCTCTCTTGCCTTGAGTCTATCTCTTGAGTGTCTTACACTGGATATGTTGAAATTCCTTGCTTGCTTATTTGCTCATGTCTTCCTTTTTATAAGGTAAACAAAAAATTATAGCTAATTTTAATATTTTTCTTAATGTGGACTATTTATTTATTTATTTTAAAGATTTTATTTATTTGACAGAGAGAGATAGCGAGGGCAGGAACACAAGCAGGGGGAGTGGGAGAGGGAGAAGCAGGCTTCCTGCTGAACAAGGAGCCTGATGTGGGGCTCGATCCCAGGACCCCGGGATCATGACCTGAGCCGAAGGCAGATGCTTAACGACTGAGCCACCCAGGCGCCCCTTAATGTGGACCATTTAAAAACATTACTTGTGCTTTTTCATTTCTGAGAAGTAATTGTGTCTTCAAACCTCGTCAGAGTTTTTATTGTGGTTTTATTGTGCAGTTAATCTTCTAGGACTGAATTGAACACAGTCTCGCTTCACTTATCTGGTTGGTTTGGGACCCGGGCAAA